>NW_027468774.1:26338056-26468056 GCF_046254945.1 Alosa pseudoharengus | reverse complement strand
CCTGCTTCAGCTCGGCCACCTGCACGGGGGGAAACCAGTCATCCGTTTTAAAAAGCCATGAAAAAAGATATGACCGGCCCACAACTTCCTGTGTTCACAGCCCCAGGGGCCTTTCCTGTCACATGCATCATCTATATGCTCCAAGAGCCCATGCAGAAAGTCATTCATTGATTAAGTGCTGAATGGTCATTAAACTCTGAACTTTTGAACTTCTGAAGATTGTGGCCCTTGCCTTGAACTCATCCAGGTTAGGGGGGAGGCATCCAGGTTTGGCCCCTGCTGCCGATTGGCTGGCCTGGCGGTTGGACCCACTCTGATTGGAGGAGCTGGATGTGGTGGGAGGGACAGTTCTTGATGGAGAGGGGCCGGTGTTGGTGGAGGTGGTGATTGTGGCTGCCGAAGGCAGCTGCTCGGCTGGGGGCCTGAATAAGATGAAATGACACTCATTTAGTGCAGTCGGAGGACAGGAAGTGGTTCCAACTAAAAATGGAATACGTAAGAATAACCGTCAGCAGACCGAACGCCTACCACTACGGTTTCTCACAACCTCTCAAGCATCAAAGTTCTCTCAACCGCTTAGATCATGGTCAAGAAGTTTCATATTCATTTCAGCTTTGAGAGAGGAAAGTTTTCATAAATATCTACATTGCCATCTCAGCTGCACCTAATCATCACTGTCGGGAATCACCCTGAGCAGGCAGATTAGTTATAATTAGTCATTTAGTCAGAGGCTTATTGTTCTAAAGTGAATTACCACGCAATACAGATAAATATATTTATCCATCAGTATGCATGCTCCTTACTGTGTCCATGACCTTGGTAGCGACCTTGCTCTCCCTTGCTTTGCTACAGTGGACCTACGCTGAAGTGTTAGTAGCGTGACCATGATTAACTACACACTTTGGAGTGTACTTGCCTGGGCAAGCAAAGCAAAACACCCCGGAGTGTTTGTGGGCACAATTAACTACAGTATACCTTCCGGAGAGTTTGTGGGCGCGATTAAAAGCGACATACTCTAGAGTGTTCATGGACACGCTTATCCACTCGCGGGGCACACTCACTTGGGCGGCGCGGGCAGGATGGTGTGGTAGTTGTAGTGCTGCTGCTGCTGGCTGATGATCTGCAGCTGCAGGAAGAGCTGCTGCTGGTGCAGGATCTTGGCGTAGGTGGAGTCCAGCTGGGGCGGCGGCTCGCGCTCCGCCTTCTGGTCCGGCGGGATGTACTGGTGGTACTTGAGCTTCTTCACCTTGGGCTTGCTGTCCTTGGGCTTCTTGGGCCGCTGCGGGGGACGGTCCGAGGTGGGTTTGGCCTGAGGAGGCTAAGAGGTTAGACAAAGAAGGAGGACGTTTCAACAGCTACAGTAAGGGCCGGTTCGTAGTCTACGCAAGCTACGCAAGGACACACAGTTGACAATGCAAGGCTTACGCAATACGCATGTGTTAAAGACCCATCTCATAGTCTAGACAAGCTACTTGCCATGTCATGAAAGGCATGACATGGCACTCACACTTGCGTCACATTACAAACAAAATGGACAATACATTTTGCTACACGAGTAAACACCAAATCCTACCTGCGTAGTTCGATGCGATTGTTTGGCTTTGCGTACACTATAAAATGGCCCTTATAGTAAAACGACATTTCCAACATCTGTTCTAAAATGATGCACATATATTGCACGCACAACGTTGTGCATATAAAGACAGGCAGCTGAATATCCGAAGATATCTGTGCTGAGCATATCTGTGGCACCATGACATTTTTCTTGTTGATTATATTATATTTACATTTGTATGATTTTTTACATACAGGACATGCATTACATGTCAAGTCAGAGTAACAGTATCTACAAAGAGAGCAGCAATGGCTTGAGAGAAGGTATATTTACTCTTGACTACTGACGTGTGTCACACTTGAAAGGAGAGCTTAGAAATACCTTCACAAGTCCTGAAGAGGGCCTTTGAGCTGCTGTCCCATTGGTCAGCTTCTGAGAAGGGGAGGGGCCAGAGATGATGGGGAGCGGAGGGGGAGGGGGAGGGACCTGCAATAGAAACTAAAAAGAATCACAAGTTAATATCACCATTCACCGCCAAGTTAGTGTGTGTGTGTGTGTGTGTGTGTGTGTGTGTGTGTGTGTGTGTGTGTGTGTGTGTGTGTGTATGACTTTGCACGCACACACACCTCAGTTGGGGAGACGTTGTGACTGGCCAGAACGTCTGGAGGAGAGGGCAGAGGGACACTGCCAAGCGGAGAGTCCTGATTGACTGGTTGGTCTGGGGAAAGTGCATCACTGCTGTCTTCATCGAAAGAGGAGCTTTCACCTATGACCCTGGAGAACTCCGTCTCTGAGCGAGAGGAAGTCAAAGAGGGAGACACACACACACACACACACACACACACACACACACACACACACACACACACACACACAGACACACAAAAGGAAAAGAGATATGTAAATAAAATTATTAAACAACACAGAACACAAGTCAAACAGGGTAAATATGAAATTCTCAGTGTGTCTGTGTTTGAGGACAATGTTTCAGGCAAACACAGAAAGAGAAAGTGAGAGAACTGGAGCTGGTGGTGTGAACTGAAGTCATACTGCGGAATACTAAAACAAACCCAACAGCTAAACTTCAGGGTACAGTCTTGCTGATAAGCTCTTTTTTCTCCCCCTGTACATTGTTGAAGCAAATTGCCTTCAGTGGGACATCTGGTAACAACCACAGGCTTAGCATTGATGCTTTTCAATGTCTACAGTGACCTTTGCAAGCTGATGTCTGAAAATAGAAAAGGAACTGAAAAAGAAGAACTGAGAATGTAACTATATGTCAGTCAATGAGTAGACATGAGTAGAAGACAGTAGAAAAAAGTGAAGGCAGACTGTCTCTCTATTCCTGCCTGAGAGGTGTTTTTGAGCCACTGCTGAACAAAACACTGGGAGATTGCCAGATATGATGGTATGAACAAGATGATTTCACTTAAAATGGCTGCCAGAAAGACACATCGGACACACATGAGTTCCGACACCTTGTCACCGTTAGCCAGCTGCACCTGTTGTCAGCGGTTAAGTCTGGGTGGGTGTGCCCGACTGTGACAGCGGCACGCTGGGAGTTTTGCCAGCACGCTTGGCTTCTCCGTGTGTTTGACAAACAGCGGTTGGGGGGGACGCTGAGCGGTTGTGTTTAGCCGAGGTGGTGGAGTTGGGTGTGTGTGTGTGTGTGTGTGTGTGTGTGTGTGTGTGTGTGTGTGTGTGTGTGTGTGTGTGTGTGCTGTAGTTGGTGAGCTCAGCACTCATTAATGGGTAACAAATGCCCACGGTAACAGTTTCATACACGAGAATAGCCTCCGTTTCCAATAGGCTGGTGGAGGTATACAGTATACTGTAGGAGTGTGTGAGTTAAAATGTATCAGCCAGAACGTGTACGTGTTTGTATGGCGTGTATGTTGGTGTTTGCATGTGAGTATGTGTGTGTATGCATGTGTGTTTGTGACTGTGTGTATGTGTGCATATGTGCAAACATGCTTCTTTATTCATGTGTGTGTATGCAAGTTTCTATGTACATTACATTACATTACATTACATTTGGCTGACGCATTTTTAGCCAAAGCGACTAACAACATGGTAAACAGTTTAAGTTTAGAGCAATTCTCAACAATATTAGGACAATTTAAAAAAACATTAAAGTACAGTAAGAATAAGTGCATCAGTGAGTGCTGTTTTTAACAGTTACGTGTCAGTTTAAGACGGCTGGTGAGTGCTAGGATCAGCAAGACTTGTAAGTGTTGCTATGAGAGGAGATGTTCTCAGAACTATGTGAGCGTGTGTGTGTGCTTGCTTGCTTGCTTGCTTGCTTGCTTGTGCTTGCTTGTGTCTGCTTGTGTCTGTGTATGTGTCTTTGTATGCAAAGGTGTTTGTGCATCTGTTTGTTTGTGTGTGTGTGTGTGTGTGTGTGTGTGTGTGTGTGTGTATGCGTGGGTGTGTGTGTGTGTGTGGGTGTGTGTGTGAGAGAGACAGGGAGAGAGCGAGAGAGAGAGAGAGAGTGTGTGTGTGTGTGTGTGTGTGTGTAAATCTGAAACAAGCGGATGCTCTGCAGTGTAGTCTATCTTCTCTGCTGGTGGGACAGAGATTCTTTTGCATTTGATTGCACATTATTCTGCGTTGCATTATACTGATTCACATTTAAATTCACACAACATCTGCAGGTACAAGCTCAGGCCTGCCAACTATTCACATATGGCAAATGGTATTTATGAGAATATATCCGCATCGCGCCCATACAGTAGCATTCATAAACAGAATTATTCATGTACGGATCCATCAACATTCATGCAGATTCATAGACACATGCACAAGCCATCACACGTGCATATGCGCACACGCACACACACACACGAGCGCACACACACACACACACACACACACATTTACAAACACACACACACTTTCTGACCCATATGGCTTGCATATCAATGTGGAGACTAGTGCCCACGCAGAGCCTTCTAATGCATCAATACACTCCCACAATACACAGGCCACTTATGAGGCTCCTGGAATGATGCTCCTGCTCATGCATGTATGTGTGTTCATGTGTGTGTATATATATATATGCATATGTCTGTGCAAAAGAGTCTAATCATTGCTGAAGAATGCACCTAGTTGACATGTTGTTGTAAATGACATACAGAAAATAATTGCTGAACACTCATGGATGTGTTAATGCTTACATCTGTGTGTGTGTGTGTGTGTGTGTGTGTGTGTGTGTGTGTGTGTGTGTGTGTGTGTGTGTGTGTGTGTCTTGGTGCAGACTGTAAGTACAGTCAGGACTGCATTGCGAGCCTGTTCTAATTATGTCAGTATAAGATGAATAAAACTCATTTAAAAGTCTGTTTGATAGCGTAATGTATTTACAAGGACAGCAACTTCATTTGATGTGTGCCTGTTTGATGTTGCTCCTTTGATGGGGCTGGCTTTATTAAAGACCCGCTGTCACCTATGAAAGCATAATTGCAGCTGTTGTAAGGAACTGTAGTTACCGACCCTTTATCAATACACGCAGCACCTTGCTTCACTGTACCAACAAATTTCATGCTCCTTGAAGGATTGTTCTTTTACTTTGAGTGCATGTCTGAGTGCACTAAAATGGTACTTTGATAATGTTGTTTTGTGTTTTTTTTTTCTTTCATATATTTTTGTGTCACTAGAGGAGTCTGGCTGAAGTTATGCCAAGTTCCTCACTGCAGCTGCATCTGCAATAGTGTGTTCTATGCTGTGCAGTACAGTCCTACAGCACGTGCAACCGTGCCTTTGATGCTGCCACTAGCGTGCAACCATATCTCCAGGGCAACCATATCTCCACGGCCATATTTCATGCTCCAACCCATAGAGTCACGTTGGAGTCCTGTTGGAGTTTGTTTGATGTTGCAATCTGTGTTGCAGCATCCACTGCTGTAGTGATGAGTGCAGTGATGCAATCTGCAGTGGTTCTGCACCTGCTGTATCTGTGCAGTTTTGTGGGCCTTTTGAAGAAAACGAGGATGTGCTTTGATGGTGTGTGCTGGTACCTATGAGGGCCTGTTATAGAAACTGAAGTGAGGATATGACTTGATGGTGTTTATTAGTACCTATGATGAGGACTGCTGTAAAGAGAGATGGTGCTTGCTAGTACCTATGAGGACCTGCTGTAAAGAGAGATGGTGCTTGCTAGTACCTATGAGGACCTGCTGTAAAGAGAGATGGTGCTTGCTAGTACCTATGAGGACCTGCTGTAAAGAGAGATGGGGCTTGCTAGTACCTATGAGGACCTGCTGTAAAGAGAGATGGTGCTTGCTAGTACCTATGAGGACCTGCTGTAAAGAGAGATGGTGCTTGCTAGTACCTATGAGGACCTGCTGTAAAGAGAGATGGGGCTTGCTAGTACCTATGAGGACCTGCTTAAGGCTGCTGTGCACAGGCAGGATGTTCTTGTGGATGAGCTCCATGGGTCCCGGCCGGTGGGAGATCTTGTCATTCAGGTCGTCAGCCAGACGTGCCCGCTTCAACTGCAGCTGTTTGGCCTGGAGAGACGGTTCGGCTGATGTCTCTGTGGACACACACACACACACACACACACAAACTGTTATACACATGCAATTGTTGAAGAAAGCTTCCCCCCCTATATTTATTCATATAACGCCATGGAAGATGGACACTAAGGTCTCAAGGTACTGTAACAGAAACTAAGCCCTAAGCGTAGATAAAAGTGAACGAATCCATAGTAAGACCAACGGTCAGCAGTTTTAGCCTCTTACCTTCCAGAATGTGCATCCTGACCAACTCCGCCCTCTCTGGCCGGCTGCGAATCTTCCTCTTCAGGTAGTCTTCAGTCTGGGGAGAGAGACAAGGGAGCATGGGTCAGGGGTCACACGTATGGTCATGAGGGAGAGTTAGAGAGCAGTGTAGGGGTATGAGGGACTCACCCGAGCGCGCTCTAGACTCCGTCTCTGTTCGTGGAAGGCAGCTGGACTTTTCAGTGCTGGAAAGAGTGAGGGAGAGAGCGGGAGAGAGGGAGAGAGAGAGAGAGAGAGAAAAATGAGAGAAGGAACAGTAAGATTAAGTTTGAAGGAAATGCAGCACTTCTGAACTTTACCCAAAATTCCCACATTGCTCAAAGCAGCATCCCACACTTCTGACACCGCTGAGGGGGGCAACTGTGTGTGTGTGTGTGTGTGTGTGTGTGTGTGTGCGTGTGTGTGTGTGTGTGTGTGTGTGTGAGGAGTGTGGAGGAGTTAGAATGCTTCCAGCTTCACGGAGTGACTCCAAATTAGGTAGGCAAAAACCAACAGCTTTTGCATGTGGTGAAAACATAAAAAAAAAATCTAGACAGTTGACAGGTCTTCTCCCCTTATATCAGAGCTCACGGTCACCCCAGAGACCGCAGTCGTTCCTCACAAACAGAACTCTATGAACCTCATGGTCGGAAAGCTCTTTGATGTTCATTAGCTCGCCGAAAAATTCACAACAAGCACCAACCTCTTAGCCATGCGAACACCACTTCAGGGCGAGAGTCCACTATGTATGCAACGCACACTGAACACTTTGCAATTTCACCCTGCTATGAGGCTCAGAAAAATCTGTGGCCATAAAAAGACCGTAAGGGAGGTTCATATAGTCACTGCGTAGCCCGTAGCCATTGTGCTACTAACGGGCATAAATAAATTATGACTGTAAATATATGCTTCGGGATCTAATGTAGGAAGAAAATTCATGTTAAATATTAACCTGTGTGGCTGAGGGTAAAATTGTGGTTCACTTGCCTTATGCTGCAACACAGGCCCTTGTGTGCCTGTTATAAAAGGCAGAATGTTGCAGATACAAAAGGCTGAGTGGGGACATTATATGGTGTAAATAATTCTCATTACCATATCATTGTTTTACACGACATGCTTGTGCATTTCATTTAGTTTGGCCTCGATACATTTCAAACGACCACACGCTAAATTATATGAGCGATTCAAATGCTGCCATTTCCTTAGGGAATGCAGGAGAAAACTCTCAAAACATGCCAACCACCAGGCCACACAATGGAGGGAGAAAAAGAGAGAGAGACGTACAAAGAAAAAACACGCTTCTAGAAATTCCTACAGGGCCAGAGGAAAATCCTGAATCCTCCTGAATAGAGAAGAACGTCTGTTTTAGGAGCATAACAGAGATTGTATCCTCTGCAAAAGAATGCTAAATTCCCCTGATATTGATGTCCGGGGGGTGCTAAAAATATCGACAGTTCACCACGGCACATTTGAGACTGAGAGAAAAAGAGAGAGAGAGCGAGCCTCTAATCTTTCTTGTCAGGAGCCAGAATGTTTATCGGCACGTGCAGGTTCAGCTGCGCCAAATGAATGCGGTGCTAATGAGCATCTTAGCGTTCAGCTTTCCTCTTGAGAATTGAGAAGGACATAGGACGGGAAGGTTACATTAATTTGGTATGAAAGAGAGACAATTTCTCCCTACCAAAGGCTGATCAATAGTCACTTCCTTTGGTTGGTCAGGTAGGTAAACAGATTAGTGCTATCAAATTGGTGCAGACAGATGAAGAAAGAAATGTCTTCTGATAAGGCAACAGGTTCTTTGCTACATCAAATACAACTTCTCAAGGGTTCAAGCTCATATCCATTAACAGACTCCTTCTCTTTTATCTGTAAGCCGTTCCATATGTTCATTAGTCACAATCAAACCAAAAGTACAAGATAGGGATAGGCAGGAGAGTGGGATAGAGGGGGGACAAAGAGAGAGATAGAGATGGACAAGAGAGCAAACAGAGAAAAAGGGCAGATCATTTGTGCACAAGACACACTCTCCCGCTAACTAGGACAGCACAGTGCTGACTTGTGACCTGTAGGTCAAAGAGCCTTGGGCTGGGCTGGCAGTGTGACGTGTAAGCTTCAGTTCACCCCACTGAGTTTGGTCTTGGTAATATATCACCCAAACCCACCATGTTACGCACTATCGGCCAGCTCTGTCCTCAAACACTGTCCCATGGGCAGTGGGTGTAACTATTTACCACGGCGACAGGGAGGTCAGAGGGACAAGTTCTCTTTATCTGCGCGGCTGCCTGCATCATATGTTTCTCCATACTTCCCTCTCCACACACCCTCTCTCTCGCTAGCCCCCTCTGCTGGAGGGTTCTGGAGCAAAATCAAGCCGCCACCCCCTCACAATCCTGGCCCCTTGGATGTCTGTTTCTCAAACTTGAAAAGGGAAGTTGGCTCTCCAAGTCACTCGTTACGCGAGTTGCGTAACGCGGCTCATTTATTCATGCATTGTTTTGATGCCGCGGATGTTTTCATTCCCTCCTGACATGACTAGGAGTGACGGACGGGGATGGGGGAGGGGGGGGGCGGGGTGGCAATACCGCTCGCAGTTGGCTGCAGGCTGAGGGATGGCTGGAGTTTTAGGTGCCAAAGTCGCCAGTGTTTCAAACTCGCACACGGCGGCGGCAGCGGCAACGTTAGCAGTGGCAGCTTCTCTGAAAAATTCACGAGGCCCCTCCTTGCGGCGTGCCACCATCAAACAGGGCAGGCAACACGCCACTCGGTAATTCATGAAAGACTGATGAAGATGGCGGAGAAAGGGAAGAGAGAGTGAGAACAAGACGAGAGCAGGGGAGAGCGGGCCCGTGTGTTTAGCTTTTCATGAGCCGTGCTTTCGCTTCCGCCTCCTCCTGCTCGACTGGCACTTCCTGCAACCTCTGCAAAGCTGTTATGTAACCACTCTAATTGGAGTGCACTCCGAGATGCCCCCCCTACAACCCCCCACCCATCCCCCCCACCCCCCAACTGCACTTTTTAAAATCATAACTAATTAGCTGAATTAGAGGCTGAATCGCCGGGTCGCACTGTCACTGTCGCCACTGACGACGTTATCGCATATCCAGTGTCAAGCTTCATTAAATTCCTTTAAGTTGGGTTATATCGCTGGGGCCTCTCCCTCCCTGTTGGCCACTGTGGGGGTGAAGCTGAGTGATGGCACAGTAAACTGGCCACTGGTAAAAAAAACACTAGTGACACATTAGAAGAGGTGATCGGTGGAAACTGTTCCATCAGAGCAGTCATTACAGAGACCAAAGTATTTAACGCAACGTGGCTCTGCAGATGGATTTAGCAACGGGAATGGGTGGCACACGCACACGCAGTTATCTGCCTTCCTCACCCGAGACTTTGATGTTATTGGCACTGAGCTCTACAAGCGAAGCTGCTCGCGGTTCATCAGCAGGAGCATAGCGAAAGGGGCACACGCTTAGGTCAGATGGGCTCAGTTCACTGGAAGTACAGCCAGTGAGCACGCTGATAGCCCTAGAAGCTGCTTTCCACTGGAAATTCGACAGAGCAGCACCTACAAGTACAACAGGAGACCCTGAAAAGGAGAGGTCAAGGTCGTTCAACATAAGATAATGTAACCAGTTGTCCAAATGTTGCATACTCTTGCTGGAGGGACCCTGTGAGCTTTATTTTGGCGATCTAAAATGCATGGTCACTGGCTAATAGCTTAGGGGTTTGTCCAGTCCACATTGGGGGTGTTTTTTTTTATCAAACGTTATCAAACCTCAGGCGCCTGGCGCAAACAAATGGTCTTACGTTTCTTAATCAATGTGTTTTGGGCGTAACATCCTTTAAACCAATGAGAGTGACATCTGTAATTCCCTTTAGTATAGCCTACACTTGTCTATTATTTGAACTAATTGGCAGTGAAACTAAACTGAATTGGTCAGTGGCATAATGCTTTTTAGATAGTGTACAATAGCGATTTTTAGATAATGCGCTAGACCCCACCTTAGGTCGTTGCCACACCTCTGAGCACATTTCTCAATAAAAGAGACAGGCATGGCGAAAAACTCGAGTGTACAATATGAATACGCTTTGCACCATGATAAGAATACACTTTGCGCCGCGCTTTTGACCATCATAATAGAGCCCTGTGAGACATGTTCAATGAAATTTCATTTATATATTTAACTATCATCACTAACAATGAATAATATCCCAAGGTCCGAGATGATCCACGGTGAGAGAGGTTTTTTAGGTCATAACAGCTTCAACCAGGCCAACTGCTATCAAGCCTACATCAACCATTTGTGGATGGATGCACAGCTGGACAGGTGCAGTGATTTCTAGAATTGAATGTGCATTCCATGCAGTCCTAAAAAAGCCTCTCACTCTTCATGACACGACTAAATGGAAGAGGCGAGCGCCGGAACAGACAAGGGGACGCCGCGCCGTGTCTTGGAGTAGCCATGAAGCTACAAGAGACTACAAGAGTGAGGGGCCCGAGGAGCGAGGCGGCAGGGGCAGCTTTCGCATTTCACCGACACCAGGAAGGCGTCAGAGACGATACAAGGCGCATAATGCATATTTCATGCACGGCTGCTAAATCAAAACGAGCAGTCGCCAAAGAGGTGGTGCTGTCAGTGGATGCCCTGTCTGAAAAAGCTCTTTGCACTTTCACCAGAAGCCGAGATAGATCTCTGTGAGATATAAATATCTGGTAAGGTGGAGTATCATTAGAAGACCTATAATAGCCCCACACCCTGTCACTCTCTGTACCCAACACCCCTGTATACTAGGACAGGTCACGCATGCAAACGATGCATCACCGAAATGGTGAATATGTTTATAAAGCCAAACTGTGGTCTCTGTTAAATATTAAAAGGGCACCAAAAACAAGGGCAAAACTGTACAAAACTGGGCTGGTAAAAGTGCTGATAAATGTATGAAATGGCATTTCCTGTTGACACCAACACAGTGACTTCCAACCTCGAGCACGTTCGGTCCCACGCTGTGTTGGCACCGCTTCTTCAGTTGGTAACCTCAAGATTCAAGTATGAGAATGAATCATGTGCGCTTGTGTCAGGCCAGTTCTGGTATCTCCCTCCTTAAAGCTCGTCATTAGGATAAACACTATATGTGTATGTTTGCATATGTATACACTTATATATATATATATATACGTATATTTATTTATTTATATGGTGCAACATGACATGTCCTAATTTGATTAAGGCCCAGCGTCTCATGGTGCTGCTGCATATTAGGCCGGAGTGCGCTGCGAGCAGGGCCAAAGCACCGCTTTCCGCCCACATGCACCGAGCTGCTGGCCAGCCGGCCAATGAGACCAGTCCTGGGGTCAACACAACAGAGCAAATGTGCTTGACACTGAGCATTGCCCTACAGCCCTTTATTTCTGCCCCCCCTCTTCCCTCTCTCTCTTACTCTCTCTTTCACTCTCTCTCTCATCCACTCTTTTGCTCATCTTTTTTTTCAGAGCAGCAGTTTTTTCTTTTTAAAAACGTCTCTTCTGCAGCCACACAGTGCAGCTTCCTCCATCGCCCCGATTGGCTGGAGTGGTGTCCTCTTTCTTTCTCTGGCACGGTTGCATAAAACGAGTGGAGAAGTGAAAAAGACCAAACCATGTGCAGGAAGAAAAAAAAAGGAGATTGTAGAGAAGAAATGAATGCTCGGAGGAAAATAGTTAGGCCAGCGCTGGGCCCAGGTAACTGTGTGGGCAGGATGAGGGGAGGTGAGCCGGGAGAGGAGAGAAAGCTGCCATATGTGTGTTTCTCCCCTCCTTGTGTTGCCCCATTTGCACCTCCTCTGCCTTTCATCTCTCTCTCTCCTCTGCTTGCGTCTGTCTCCCACTGCTCCTCCCCACTGGGCTTGTCATCACATTCCAGCAGAGAACAGACAGAACCTCCAAGACTCCTCTCTCTCTTTTTTTATCTTTTGTTGTGTCCCTCCTTTCCTCTATCCTCTGATGCCCCCCCCCCCCACACACACACACACACACCATCATAACCAGTCCACCAACACAACACTATGAAAGCAGAACTACACTGGACACTCTGAAGGAAGTTGGGCCAGTGGTGATTGCAGAACCACATCTTTTAAAACCCACTGGCAGCCTGCTAGCGGAAAGCACCTGGCTCCTGAACAAAGCCGTCAGTCTAGGCAATTAGGCTAAGGGTACATTAATCAAAATGAACACATACATATAAACACACATCGTTTATCATGAGTGTCCAGGGTGATGGTGATGCTCTCTGACAGGAGGGAAGGCCGAGACCGAGCTGACACAGCGAGTCTGGCAGAGGGAAACGGCTTCAACATGGCCGCCTCCAACCCCCCCCCCCCCCCACACCCCACTCCCCATCTCCCCCTGAAGAAGACAAAGCAGTCACAGTCTGGGAGGATGATGGGACGCGACATCCTTCAAACAGCTCGTCCCCCCAAGTCCCGACAAGCATGGCGTGTGCATCAGACAGGAGCGTGTGAAAAACAAGCTCCCACTCCCACCGACCCTATCTCTGCCTCGTCACTGCGACAAGACAGAGAGCTCAGCCAGAGCAGTGTCATCATGGTCCCGAGCTGGACGGAGGGACAGACAGTTGTATTATTTTGTAGACGACTGAGCAGTGGCATTTGTCCGTTGTGGTACACTGAAACCACCTGGAACTGCCTCCTTCATCTTTCAATCAGGCGCTTACCAGGCTTGAAAGCGAAACGGAGTGAGTGGCTCTTGGCCACTACTACCCCCATCCCTACAGCCCGGTACCACCACAGCCTGGGCCCCCTTCGAGGGACAGCCCTTGGCGAGACTGCAAAAAAAAAAAAAACGACCCATAACTAAAAAAACATGTCTTCATGGCTGCAAATAAACCCTTGGCCACTTATTCTTGAGCTGAGGCCTCGCCACGTTTGTGCGTCAGCGCTGTCGCCCAGCTCCTAATTTGACACAAACGCGAACAGAAAAAAAAAGAAAAAACAAGAACGTGAAAAGGCCCATCGTGCCAGCGATTAGCCTAACCACCAACTCTAGCAACTTTGCAAAAGGTCAGGAGCCAAAAAGAATCAACACGAGTGTCGCTGGCAGACAAACGCGATTCGTGTGATGAATGAACTGCCACAGCGGAAGACACTTTTAGAGTACTGTGAGGAAGAGCCGGAAGACGACGGACTGGTTCACCTTTACGAGCTGACCTACAAACCACGTCACCGTGTTCAGGCAGGATGGAGCAACCGAATGTTCTTGTGAGGCACAAAACCGCACTGAAAAATCAAGATATGCTGTTGCATAGGAAATACAGTTTTCTCAGCCTTCTTGAAAGGGAGCTTTGAAAGTGTCTCTGATCCAAACTGTTAATGGCCAACTACTGTCTATGGTACTTTCGAATGCATCAATATTCATAAAACAGTCCTTGAAGAGCCATTCTGGTAATGGGGAGGGGAATAGCAATTTAGAGAACTGACTTCGCATGTGAAACAGACCTCGGATCGTTCATGATTAAAACCACAGATGCAAACCTATGTTGTCAGAACAGTGATCAAAGACACCAATCACTACGCCTTGATTAGGCAAATACAAAAAAAATCCTACTAAAAGTTCAGTTTTAAACAGCTCCTTCATTTTACCCCAACTCCTGCCAAGTTTTAGCGATTAACTTTGTGGCACTTTCATAAAGGCTATCAAGCTACTCCTGCATATTTAAAAAATCTTGTCTAAGACTAAGCTGAACGAGTGACCAAGGCTGGACAGAGAACAAGGTGGTAGAGCAGGACAGAGCACTGATGGAGAGGTTACTTACGTGGCATGATCCCCTGGCTCACCAGCTCCTCCCGAGTCCGTCTCTGCTGCAGCTTGAGCTGGAGAACTGGAACACAAAAAAACACACAGAAAATATTAGCGTCAAATAAGGAGCAGTATCACAAAACAAACAAATGAACAAACATATAATGCACAAATGAAACACAATATCTGAAATTTACATTTTCCTTGTAAGCGCGTACTGCACCCTAGGTAAAGGTAGGGGAGCTCCCTGATGGTGGTCAAGAGAGCACCTGAGCACACAGAGATCCCCCTCGCCCTCCCTGAGTCCTCTGTCGACAGGCGTTTTTTAAACACACGACTAAGACGTTATAAGACTCAAAGAAGGGAAACGACAGGCTCATCGGGGGGGGAGGTTACGCACACTTCCTGTTTCTGCAAATGTGTGTATATGTGACATCGCTTACCACAGACACAGACACTTTTGCATGGCTGACACTTGTTTCTTGGTGGGAGTGTCCTTATTCAAAACAGCACATGTTCAGCCAAACAACTCAAGTGCTTTTAAAAACAGACTAAAGG
This sequence comes from Alosa pseudoharengus, assembly GCF_046254945.1. Classification (NCBI taxonomy): domain Eukaryota; kingdom Metazoa; phylum Chordata; class Actinopteri; order Clupeiformes; family Clupeidae; genus Alosa; species Alosa pseudoharengus. The sequence goes on along the minus strand of NW_027468774.1, from coordinate 26,453,397 downwards.
CTCGAGGAGCTTGAAAAATAAAAACACAGGCACTCCTTGCGGACTAAGGACATGTCCATCATGATGCAAGTCATATGATCAGATCTAGAGTTAAACCAGTAAAAAAAGTATATAGTACCTTATATTATATTAAAAGTATATTTGTACCTTTATTGTGTTGTAATCTTCAGAAGCGGAGTTGAATAGATGAAGAAAATAACTAGATGTACCGCAGAGCGGTACAAAATATGACCGCCGCCCAGTCCAGCACATTTTTTCCACAAAAAGAAATCACGCTGAAAGGCCTATATGATTCTAACTGTCTCACTAAATTGCATTATCCACACTGGTATCTGCTAGACAACAAGTACCAAAACATGATTAGTTCATAGATTTCACATGTAAAATTAATTTTATACAACCCCACCTCCATCTTGCCTGTTCATAATTCTGAGAAATTCTTGATTGTTTGTGTTATGTTTATGTTATGTGTGTGGGTGTGTGTGTGTGTGAGTGTGTGTGTGTGTGTGGGTGTGTGTGTGTGTGTGTGCGTGCTTGTGTGTGTGCCTGCGTATGTGCCTGTGCATGCAAGCGTACATATGTCTACTGTGTGAGTATGTGTCATACGTATGATTACTGTGAATGTATGTGTGTGTGTGTGTGTATCTGTTTGTGCACATGTGTGCACATGAAATGGGTTAACATGACCCCTGGAGGCAAACATACGGAAAAAAAATGGTCATCCTAGGCCCTACAGTTCTCAAGATTCACAGAGAACTGTGTCTGCCCTACCCTCCTTTCGGGGGGTCCAGTCCAGGCCCCCCATGAACGAAAGTACAAAACTTGGCATGCATTCGGAGGGTGTCATAATGATCCTACACTTTTAATTTCGTGCAGATTTGACCTTGTCAGCCAGAGATATTGTGATGAAAACACCTAATTCTTTGCTTTTTAATTTTTAACTAGGTGGCGCTATACATGAAATAAGTGGTAATGGGATGGGTTGACATGCCCCCTTAAGACCAACATACATAAAAAAGGTGGACCTCCTAGGCCCTACGGTTCTCGAGATATTCACAGAAAACTGTCTCCGGCCACCTACAGGCCAGTTGGTGTATAGTAACATAAATTAATTTATTGTGTGGCCCCCCATGAACGGAATTCCACAAAATTTGGCGTGCATACAGAGGGTGTCATAATGATCCTACACTTCCAATTTCGTGCACTTTTGACTATGTTAGGTCACAGATACCTGTGATTACAACACCTCATTTTTACTTTTTTGTGTTTAACTAGGTGGCGCTATACATGAAATGAGTGGTTATGGAATGGGTTGACATGGCCCCTTGAGATCAACATACAAAAAAAAAATGGTCCTACTAAACCCTACGGTTTTCGAGATATTCACAGAAAACTGTGTCTGCCCTACCCTCCTTTCAGGGGGTGCTGTAGCATCAAAGGGCAGAGTGAGGTGTGTGTTGTGTGTGTATAATGGTTGCAAAACACCATCAATGGATATACAGTGCACGGCTTATACTGCGAAAGGTCAATTCAATTCAGGGCAACGACCTGGGCATGCAATGTCAGTGGTCCAGTATGTGTGTTTGTGCTGCAACAAACAGATGTATTGGTTGCTTCTCTCACTCTCTCGGTCTCGCCACTTCCCTGCTGCACTTCTCGGTATCATCACATGCTCCCAGCAATCACTGTGAGTCTTGTGTTTGTACTAGTGCAATGTTAGACTGACAGAGTGTTTGCCTGTGGGGTGAGCACAGAGGGAGGATGGGGGTGGGGGGCAAGTCAAGAGAGGAGAGAGGTGCCAAAATGCTTGGCAGTGAGTTGCACAGTGAACTTTTAACAGGTGTCTATATTTAATCGACAACACCTGCAGCACCTATATATATATGCAGCTGCACCTGTTGTGAGGTTCAACTGTGCCCTGATTATGAGATGGCTTGTCTCTCTCTCTCACACCCACACACACAGACACACACAAAAGGAAGGCCTGGTCTGACCTGAAATGAATGGATGTACCGTTGGCTAGCTTGTGTGTGGGAAAACACACAGCGTGGGATCAACTTGAAAGCCGATTCACTGTAATGCCGGACCCCAATACATCATCTAATCTTTGTCGCTCTAGGCTTCACAGTCCATCCTGATCTCTGTGAGCTTCTCACACATTAGCACACTGGCCACATTATTACATAGGCACATTTCTGCTCTATGTATACACACCAGCCTGATGGGATATCATGTTGAACCCCAAACTTTTGTCTAATTCCTGTCTTCATCAAGTTCTTCCAACTCTCTAAGCCTGAGACACTTACGGCTCCCACACACAGTTGCGTGCGGTGCAGTGCTGGAGACGCATCCCATCCACTTTACACGGGCTTAAGTCATCCGTTGCCGAACTGAATTGTGGGTCTGTTGCATTGCGTTGCTCCCGTCGCTTGCGTTGAAAAGTTCAACTTTTGCTGCACCGACGAACAATGACAGAAGGCACCAGCCAATCAAGTTACGGATATACTTCAAGTAATTTGCATAGCTACCATCGGGAACACCCACTGGCATGCGTTGACGGAACTGTGTGTGGGAGACTCAACGAATAGCACTACAGCGACTACATGTCCAACAAGCTTAAGTGACTTTGCACTGCAGGAACAATGTGTTATGAAAACATCAACTGGTATTTTTGTATTCATACCTGTATTCACACCTGAATTCTGCTCTATTCACACCTCTATAAGCCGACATAACACCTGCTAACATCATGCTTCACTCAAAACTGAAATCGAATTCTCAAGAGCACTCGATAACACTCGATGAGTAGCACTACAGAGTTCCCATACTCAACAGGTCCACAAGCCGGTCCTAAGGTCCTCTCTGCTCTGTGAGTATAGACCACCCTGATGACCATAATGAAGTTGTACAGTGCCAAAATATGCCTCGAAAGCCTCAGAGTTTGAGTGTGCAACGGTTTCTCAGTTAGTCGGTTAGCATCATAGACTCTAGATGTGCCTTTGTCCGATCTGGACCACCCTGGCAGGCCGGAGGGCTCTGAGTCTGCCTGGCCCAGGAGTGTGCAGTGCAGCGTGGGATGTGTGAGCGCTCTGCCTGCTGCTTCTCACCCGAAACCCACAGGCTGATAACCTGTGTGTGGGTGTCTTGAAACAGTTTGTGTCAGTGAGCAGACACACAAACATACGCACACACACGCAAGGCATGTACACGCAATGTGAGCTTATACGTGATACATGCATCGACACCTAGGCTCCTTGGGCAAAAAAAAGAGGTGCTAGCTGGAAAATTCGACAGCCCTGAGTGTGCTGTTTGTACGTGTATGTGAGAGAGTGCGTCAAGGATTGGTTGTTTCCGACTTTGCTGGAAAAAACTTCACTTTCTCGAGGAATATCACACTTCCTCTCTTCCATTTACCCTTCATCTGTGCCCTCTTCCACTCTGCCTCGCAATCTCTCTCTCTTACTCTCTCTCTCCCTCCCTCCCTCTGTCCTGACATGCAACCCTTCCCCTGCTGTCACCCATCCTCTCTCTCTGCTGCCGCCTTCTATTTGTGTCCCGCGGTGTAATAGCTGGGAACCCAATCTGCCTTGGGGGCTGCACCCAATGAGTTATTATGACCGCCGCGCAGCGAAGCGGCGGTCATATAGGTTTAGTCAGATTTTTTTTTCTTCTTTTTTCGCATGTCCAAATTTCCGTCAAGGATTCCCGGGACACTGAAAGACCGGGGTAGACGAAACTTGGTGGGCATGTAACCCCATATGGATAGCATGGAACCATCGTTTTTCGTTTTGATATGTAGCCCCCCCGCTGGACTGCACCCCCCGAAAGGAGGGTAGGGCAGACATAGTTTTCTGTGAATATCTCGAGAACCGTAGGGTTTAGGAGGTTGTATGTTGATCTCAAGGGGCCATATCAACCCATTCCATAACCACTCATTTCATGTATAGCGCCACCTAGTTAAACACAAAAAAGTAAAAATGAGGTGTTGTAATCGCAGGTATCTGTGATTGGAGTGTAGGATCATTATGACACCCTCTGAATGCACGCCAAGTTTCGTGGAATTCTGTTCATGGGGGGCCACACAATAAATTAATTTATGTTACTATACACCAACTGGCCTATAGGTGGCCGGAGACAGTTTTCTGTGAATATCTCGAGAACCGTAGGGCCTAGGACAGTGGTCTCCAACACTCCAAATAGATTAGATCCCCCATGCAAACTTTTAAAAAGGAACAAACTGAACAAAAATGTTGGTAGTGTTGCATAGGTTATTGATATTAAATTTGAAAATACAGTTGCTTAATATATAAAGACCTAAAGATGTATAGGCCTGCACAATATTGATAATTTAAAAGTAAAATTCACATAGGCCTATTATTTAGGAGGACTACCCTCGCAAAAAAGGGGTGAGGGTATGTTTGTTTTAAATGAGTAGCCCTCCATATGATTTCGGGTCTTCAGGTAGCCCTCATTCCCAAAAAGGTTGGAGACCCCTGGCCTAGGAGGTCCACCTTTTTTTTGTATGTTGGTCTTAAGGGGGCATGTCAACCCATCCCATTACCACTTATTTCATGTATAGCGCCACCTAGTTAAAAATGAAAAAGCAAAAGATTAGGTGTTTTCATCACAATATCTCTGGCTGACATGGTCAAAACTGCACGAAATTAAAAGTGTAGGATCATTATGACACCCTCCGAATGCATGCCAAGTTTTGTGAACTTTCGTTCATGGGGGGCCTTACAATAAAATAATTTATGTGTACATTTAGTGACCGTACACCAACAAGGATTCCCGGGACACTGAAAGACCGGGGTACACGAAACTTGGTGGGCATGTAACCCCACACGGATAGCATGGAACCATCATCGTTTTGATCTGTAGCCCCCCCGCTGTACTGGACCCCCCGAAAGGAGGGTAAGGCAGACACAGTTTTCTGTGAATATCTTGAGAACCGTAGGGCCTAGGATGACCATTTTTTTCCGTATGTTTGCCTCCAGGGGTCATGTTAACCCATTCCATGTGCACACATGTGCATAAACAGTTACACACACACACACATACATTCACAGTAATCATACGTATGACACATACTCACACAGTAGACATATGTACGCATGCATGCACATGCACAAACACACATACGCAGGCAAACACACAAGCACGCACACACACACACACACACACACACACACACACACACACACACACATAAACATAAACATGTACACGCACACATGCACACAATTCAAGAATTTCTCAGAATTATGAACAGGCAAGATGGGGGTGGGGTTGTATAAAATTAATTTTACATGTGAAATCTATGAACTAATCATGTTTTGGTACTTGTTGTCTAGCAGATACCAGTGAGAATTGAGTATGGATAATGCAATTTAGTAAGACAGTTACAAGTTATTTTTGTGGAAAAAATGTGCTGGACTGGGCGGCGGTCATATTTTGTACCGCTCTGCGGTACATCTAGTTGGTAACATTACTGTAAATTATGCCCCATTCCTCGTCTCAAACCTCCCATACTGCAACTCGCAAAACTCAGACACCTGCAATTCACCTGCCCCCTAACCTCCGTGTCTAGTCTTCTCTGAGGGTCTTCTGTGCACACAAGCTCAACCCCGGGCCAGGCCTCGCTGAATGTTGGTGTGCCATTTGCAATTCTCTGGCCAAGGCAGTATGTGTTACGGTGTGCAATCCAGTAAGGGGCGTATCAGTACTCATCTCAGTCGCTTGTGAGGTATCTCTGGAAGTGACAGCATGTGCATCACAAATCTCTGAACGCTGTACTTTTCCAGTGTAGTCATCCATAGCTGTACCGTGTGTCGGAAGAGCATTTGAGAATGCCTCGCGCCAAGGCGATACATCACGTTGTGAGTTGCAACTTATGTCTTGGCAAACGGGCCGGCCTCAGATCCCGGGAAAGAGAGTGTAGGCCTCGAGGTCCTTGGGTTCAAATCCATTTGGCTCTTGGCTACTGGCTCCTTGGCGCCAACCCAGGGAGACTCTGGGCTTTATCTGGAGCTGTGGATTGGCCGGGGGGTTGAAAGGGAGGGGGGGGGGGGGGGCTATGCCCCTCTACTCAATCCTCTACTGATGTCATGGTCAGCCTCTATCACTACAGGCAGCGGAGCAGAGATTTGCTGACTAAACAACTTTTAGGTGGAGGTTAGCGAGGACCATCAAAATCAATGACAGACAACTGAAAGCTTAGACGTGAGCACATGCAACATGATGCTTGCCACAGTGCAGAAGTAGATGCATGCCGTGCGTGTGAGCATGCAAAACGAAGCGAGCAGGAGTCCCACCTTCCCTCAAACTCTGACAGGCACGTCGCTTGTAGTCCAATCGCCTGGCTTGCTTCTCCATGGCGCTGGTGATTGGACGGGTCCCGAATGAGGAAGGACTAATGCGCAGGCACGGATTTGTGTCCAGCATCATCTCAAGAAGAAAAAGAAGGGAAAATATCCCCCAAAAAAACAAAAACAAAACTTCACTCAGACTGGATCCTTACAAGTTCACTGGCCCTGGAAGAAAATCCCAAAGGAGACTGTGCACCTAGTTCAAAACGCTGCAAAGTGCAAGACCAAGTGATGAGCTCCTTAAAGAGAGTAGCTTCCAGATTGGTTTCCTGCAGACCCTGGCGGCTGGAGGCTCTGGCTGGCTTCAGGTCGTGAGAAATAAACAGTCAAGCCTCCAGGACGCAGTAATATCTCAGCACCACGTCTCCTCTCCTGGCCTCTATTCCTTATCCCTGACAGCCGTTACGAACAAGATGTGCTGATGCTTCACGCCGGGTTGGTGTGGAATGAGTCACGGGGGGGGGGAGGAAAGAAATAGGAAAAAAGAAAGAAAAGAAAGAATCCGCTGAGCCGAGGCAAAAAAAAAAGAGGGACAAATCAGCTTGCATGTCAGTGCTCAACTCTTTCTGTGTGACCACCGGCTACTGCAGCTAACCTGGGAGAGATAAACAGAGTGGGCGTGTGTATGGACGTGAGCAGGCGTGTGTGTGAGTGTGTGTGTGTGTGTGTGTAAAAGAGAGTGAGTGGGAGAGTGAGTGGGACAGTGGTGCGTCTGTGATTGAACACCCTGTCACAGCTGCTGCTCCAGTCACTCATTCAGCCGGCTGTCCTGCCACAAGCAAGCGCAAGGGAAACACACACACACACACACAGTTCTGGCCTCCCAACAGACTACTCTCTTTTTCTCAAGAGCAGATGACCTCTGAGAAAAAGCCTTTTTTTCATTGAAGTCCCCTTAAGGAAGATAGCCCCTGGACTCCAGGAGAGCAAGGTGGTCACTCTGCATTACAGCAGACCAAGCGAAGCACCGGCAATAGCTCAACACACTCAGGGCTAGGAGTGAATCACATACACACACTCACACTTTATCCACAGGGCCTGCACTCACACAAGTAAAACAAAGCAACCTTTCTGAGAAGCACAAGCTGTGACATTTTAACCCCCCCCCCCGCTCAGGACCTAGCCTTCTGCAGACGATGGGCTTTTTTGTGCCCTCTTGCCCTTGGGGGCTGGAGAAGGGGTGCGGGTGGAGGTGTGTGGGTAGGGCAGAGGACTTCACTCATCGCTCCACACATCTTCTGGCGTTTTTTGTCCTCTGAGCGGTTTGTGATGAAATCCGACAAAAACCTGCGGCTGACCTCGGCAGCCGGGCAAGCGTAGTGTGGTATAAACAGAGGCGCACCGCACAAAGGTCTGGCACACGTACAGGCCTTTTCCCCCTGAGAACGCATTAGTCGATGTGAGTCTGTGTGAACGTGTGTGTGCCTGCCTAAAGCCCTCCTACCATGCGAGAGCTTATCAACAGTGGGGTCTCAACACATGCACAATGTAGAACTATATGCACATATTTGTGTGTCTGTGTGTGTGTGCATGTGCGTTTGCATTGGGGCATTAGGAGTCTTGTCTGTGTATTCACACTCTCCTCTTTGATGAGGGGGGAGTGCGTATGTGTGTGTTTGTGTTGGTGTGTGTGTGCACGCGTGTGTGTCGGGGGGTAGCAGGGGGTGACGAATTCAGCCTCTGATCCGTGCTCATGCGCAGATAAGGCGCTAACCGTGCATACGCAGAGATTATCCCCCTTCATGTGTGTGTGTGTGCGCTTGTTGCACACATCAGCTGGAACTGCTGACGGCAGCTGCAAGCAAGAAAACACACACACACACACACACGGTCAGCCAGGGGGGATCCGTGTTCCTCCTGGTCCAGCTCTCGCAGTAGCGAGTCACTGACGGGTATTTAATTAACCTTTATTTATACATGTGTGTATGTATGTGTGTGCGCGCGTGTGTGTGTAGCTTAATCAGTGTGTTGAAAGACCACTGTGCACTAGCCAAGTCCTTTGTTGAGAAGGTTGGAAGGGGGGCTTTAATACTGCTGTGCTGGAGCAAAACCTCAGCCCCACCATCCAGGTCAGGGTCTTCTTAGCGGTTCCCGGCTACTTATAGCTCCATTTTCTCCCTGCAGCCGTTCTGCTCTAAGGCTGGTTCAATGTTTGATGTGGAGACATCCAGCAACCATTTCTGTCTTTTCTTCCTTCCATGTTGCATGCAGCTTAAGGCAAAAGCATATGTGTCTGACCCTTCACTGGTAAACAGCAGGGATTAGAGAAATTCAGATTAGAAAGGGAACCATTTTGTCATTAGGGATTCCAAGTTGGTGTCGGTGTGGCAAGTTCCTGTAATTGCAACCATCTCCAACAACTCTGGTCAGTGGAGATACTGCATAATGCTAAACACGGTTCCTATTAAACAAGTTCTTGAATTGAGAAAGGTGCAAAAATGATTGATGACCGGATGCTTTGTAATTGAACATGCACATTTAAATTTGTCTACAGGTCAGGTGTGCATACATTTTAATGACCATCAGAGTTCTACGTATTAAATGTCAGACTTTTATAAAGTGTCATCTTTGTCATGATCTTCACCGTGGTCTTCCTCAGGAAGGGGGGAGAGAGAGAGTGGTAAACAAGTCTCAAATGAAGCCCATTCCACTGGGGTGGCGACTTGCACCATGGGGGCAAGAGGGGTTTTAAAATAGCAGGACCAGCTGGCCTGAGGGGCTATATCCAACGCCACATCACCTGTGCCTCTAGCTCAGATAGAATTTCTCACTCATAGGCCTACTCCTGTGACTACTGGCTGGACACACACACACACACACACACACACACACACACACACACACACACACACACACACACAGGTTTACATGGACGCTTTTAATTCGATCAGAATAAAAGCAACACATACACTACCGTTCAAAAGTTTGGGGTCACTTAGAAATTTCCATTCCACTCCATTATAGACAGAATACAAGCAGAGATCAGTTGCACTGGTTTTTTTTTTCAATCAGGGCAGCAGTTTTCAGATTACATTATGTGCTTACATATTTGCAAAAGGGTTTTCCAATGTTTTCTCAGTTAGTCTTTTAAAATTATATCAGATTAGTAAACAGAATGTGCCTTTGGAACATTGGATGAATGGTTGCTGATAATGGGCTATGTAAATCTTGCATTAAAGATCAGACATTTCTTTCTACAAGTCATTTACAACATTAATGATGAAAACAAGGACATTTCTAAGTGACCCAAAACTTTGGAACGGCAGTGTATAAAGATCAGAATGAAACTGGCAATCCGATTAGAATTTTAATTGGAATGATAGAGGTCACACAACCATGTATACGGTCAATCGGGTTGCCTGCTGTACATGTAGCTTCTCAAGCAAAAGCAAAGCAGCATCGCCTATTCCGATCAAAGTTTCTAGAGCGCTTGAGAGCACCTGATCAGAATATAATGTACCCCATGTAGTAATAGTTTAATTGAAATGATGTCCAAATGTCCATGTTCCACCTACTGTCTGTCTGTGTGTGTGTGTGTGAGAGAGAGAGAGAGAGAGAGAGAGAGTGTGTGAGTGAGTGAGTGAGTGAGTGAGAGAGAAAGATGCAGAATCCTTCAGATATGGCAGGCCACTTGCTGAGGTTGCCACTGTTGGCCTGTAGTATCCTCTATGGCCACCAGGTGGCAGCCTAAAAGCAGAGTGTGGGAGGCAGTGTCTTCCAGATGTGTTCTCATTAGGACAGTGATGTGGTGAGGTCACCTTTAGCCACTTCCTGTAGTTCAGTACAGTCCCATGCTGAACTTAAATGGCCTGTTCTATACATGCCGGTCCCCATGGGGTAGGGATTTCCTCCTCTCCGCTTTCCTGTTCCCCTATCCACACCACTCTGGACAGACTGTTTCACACACTTCATGGGCGATAGCCCTATGACAAAGGGCCAATAAGATTGTCGAAAAACAACTTTTTTTCTACAGCGAATTTTAGGTGTTTCAAGCTTCAGCCTGAGAAATGCAGTTCATCTTAACGCAACTCCTTTTCATCCACACACACAATCTCAATCTCCTTCTGGATCATCTTCATCTCATCTCTGTCTGCCAGAGACACCTCTGCCAAACATGTGCGTCAGAAGAGGAGAAAGTGCTTCTAATGAGGTTATCACCATGGCGATACCAGTCTCTCTATCTCTCTCTCTTCTTTGTTTTAAAGGGACACGAGGCAACGTTTTTGTGTTAATTAATCATCTTCGTAAGTCGGTATATGGTTAAATGACTCATTAGAGGGCGAATGAAACCTCTCTCGCCCGCCCCTACTGCCTGTAGGAAGAATCTCCCGCTTGCAAGTTCGGTGTATCCTACCCGCGACCTTCAGTCTCACAAAGTCTCAGACATTGCGAGAAGCAGGATCAGTTTACATCCTGCATCCCCAGCACAGAGGCTGACAGGCTAACAAAACCCGGCTAGCGATTGTTGCAAACGTGTGTATAATGGCAGAGCCGGCGAAGAAGCAGCGAAAACCCTTGACGGAAGATGCAAAGAAAATGAAAAGAGCTTCAGACTGAGCGAGGGCTCGCACACGTATCGTCACGTAGACACTAGGGGGAGCTTCGTAGAGAAAAAGTACTCAGGCTTGCCTGGTGTCCTTTTATATATGAGGCCTTTTCAAAATATTAATTGCATTAAGCAACTGGCTGGGGCACCTGCACTGTAGGCCGGCGACCCGGGTTCGATTCCCGCCCCGTGGTCCCTTCCGGATCCCACCCCGACTCTCTCACACTTCCTGTCATTCTCTACTATCCTGTCAATTAAAGGCCAAAAAAATATACTTAAAAAAAAAAAAAAAGAATCATATTTCAAAACTCATATTAAAAACCAGGCTGAGAGTCCCAGCTCTGCTAACCCCTGATCTCCATCTCTGCCATTAAAAGGTAAGCCCTGTGGAAGTGTGTGTGTGTCTCTTACTCCTGAATTTGACCCTGTAATCAGCCACGATTAAAAAGAAACTCTTTAAGATGCAATGTTATCCTCTTCATGTGGTGTCTGCTATGAGTTCTTTATTTGTATTAAAAATAATATACGTTTTTAAAACTCTCCCTCGACTTTTCTTTTTGTCCGCCGTGCCTCTTCAAACCTTGGAGGTTTGAAACAGCGTAGTGTAATAGTTTATGTTAGCACAGTGTAGTATAGTAATTTATGGTGTATGTGTGTTTACTGCTTTAGATTATTTTACTCACCGTGACATCTAGTCGAATTACCATGCCCGTTGGCAGACCTTAATCCCACAGACCCACTCTGCATACCACGCATGCTATCTGCACATACTTTTGACACCATCCTCTTACACTCAGAGTCCCAAACTGGACTCTGCTTAGCACACACATGCCCGTGGCTGTGACTGAAGATCGGGTTAAATCCCTCAGGTCAACAGCATGCGTTTTCTCAGTAGCCTAGCGGGTGACCCAGCTCCCTGCACGTGCTGTGGCAGGCAAGGGCCAGAAGAGAGTAGAGCAGGCTTACACCGAGCACGAGAGGAGAGGAGAGGAGAGGTGTCCCAGCGACCTGCTGGCCTCGAGCCCTCCCTCAACACGCAGGGGAGGAAGTGTGTGTGTGGGGAGGGTGAGAACCATGAAAACTTCCCCGTGCAGAAAGAAAAGAAAAAGAACTATCTTTTAAACACAAAGTGCTTCAGCTGTAGGCCTGCAATAAATGTTAAGTATGGAAAACTCTAGGTGGTGTTTTTAATGTTTTGGTTTTTTTCACTGCTAGTGGAAGAGTACACAAAAATGTTAACGTTCCAGCTTTGCTCTGGACCCTGGCAAGCATATCTCAGAGATTTGCCTTCTGCACTCTGTGTTTCAGGGAACCCTGAAACGAGTTGTACACACTGGCGTCACGCCCAGACACACTCACTGTTCCACAGGCTTGCTATCTTCTCCACACACTCCAGCGTCCTGGGTCTCGTGCATGCCTCCGTGAGCCTAAGTGAGAAGTGCTCTACTGAGAGCCGTGCATGTCTGGCGTAAGCCGTGGCAGGGTAGCACTAGCACCCCCAGGAGGGCACAGAGATTACACGGCCTACTGTACGGCTGCTTAGGTGCACACTCTTGACACCAACACCAGGCCCTGGTGTGAGACCACACATGCCCATTTAACTGCAGGGAGACAGTGAGGGAGGGAACGATGCATAACAGAGAAAAGGGTCTCACATAAAGACACAAAATACACAACACACACACACACACACACACACACACACACAGACAGAGGCAAACAGAAACAGAGGCAAAACAGACACATGCACCGATCCTCAGGGAGGATTCCTCCAGGGCTGTTTTTTCAAGGAAGTTACCTCATCGAATCTCGCTGAAGCACTGTTCCAATTATCCTGACGAGCCAGACCCACATCTAGATGTAGGGTCTGGGAACTCACCATTGGCAGTGCTCAATCTGAGGGGAGGGATAAACGGTTGTCTTTCAAATTCCCTCTGCACACAAAAGGATAGTAATAGGATGGGACTCATGAGTCCCATGCGTTTTCCCACCAGCGGAGCTAGTTGGCTAGTTGATCAAACTCGAGTTGCGATTCAAAGACCGCTGTTCCCCAGCAGCATCCGTCTTCTTTGTTTTCAAGTAGCAGCGAATTCACGCGGAACCGTCGCCGACGGAGAGTTGCTAGACTACCCTGGCTGCAAATTACATTTGCTGCCGCTAGGGTGCGTCTAGATTTCTAGGCTTTGTTCCAATGTCAAGCAACCATCAAATTCTACCAAGGACAATGTTTTTTAGAGTGTTTTGCAGAATTTTCAAGGATGCCTGTGTATCCTCAGGGTACTTGAACAACTACAATCCTGTACACACATTTATGGAGGATTTCAAAACCGTGCTAAACAAGGCAGTTTACTATGTGTTCAAATGTAAACGTCTGTTTCATTTCAAATGTATTGACACTGTAAAATAAGTGAAGTATGGGCTCAGGTCATTTTGACAACTTTGACCTCTTACACTGTAATCGTGTGAAGAAGGCATTTAGTAGGGATATTTAAACCTGTTACTTTGAGGATGATTGCAATCCAAAAGCAAACTGTTCTCTTGCCAAATGGTTACTGCTCTGTAGTTTATTCTAGCAAACAAATCAAACTTATAATTTCATTCATTGACGTGGGAGATTGACAGTGGTACATTCATTGTTTTTCAAAAAGAAGCGGGCAGGAGGCATGATTTTCAATAGCGCACACCTGTAGCATCCATTGTGTATGTGAATGCTAGGAAGAAGCCTCATCTCTGAAGGATCTGACTCGGCAGGACTCCATTCTAGCAAGGAGGGATCCTTGACCCTTGAGTTTGAGAAACAGTCCCACTAGGTGGGTTTACATCAACAGTTTTATCAGAATAATGGCTTAAAAATGACACATAAACACCTTGATCGGATTAAAACTGCCAATCTGATTAGAATTTTAATTGGAATGAAAGGGGTAGTGTATTCCATTCTTATTCCAACTGAACAGCCATGCATATGGTCAATCTGGTTGCCTGCTTTAGCCTCTCAAGCAAAAACGGCTATTCCGATCAAAGATTCTACAGTGCTTATAAATCACCTGATCGGAAAAGAATACAGCCCATGTAAACTGATGACACAAAGTTTTTATTTGGAATAGTTTAATTAGAACATACATGGGCAACATACGGCCCGCGGGCCACATCCGGCCCGTGGGGTTTCCCTGACCGGCCCGCGTAAGGTCCGTGAAAGAACAATAGTCAAGAGCCTAGCATAGAGATATTTACGCAAATCAAAAGTTGCTTTTATTTTGAAAGCGACTGCTATTTGTACACCCATACATTTGTGCGTGGATGCATACGATGTAAACACCCTCACTGATGTGCTGGTGAATAGAATTTATGCTTCTGCGTCGACACAATGCAGTTGCCTTTAAGTCGGCGTAAACCTTTCAAAGTTTTGTGTCTCTTATGTCTGCATCGCTCACCACTGCAAAGGTTGTCAGAACGAACTCCTGCTGTTTGATGGCGATACGAAGTGTTAATTTCAAAACGTTACTGGCAGATAGACAGTTTACATTCGGATAACCCCGTCACTGTAAACAAAATATGTCTGAGTTTATTTGCAAAGCTTATGTTAGCGAACTAGTATGATGCTCCTACTACCCACAGGTTGCTTGAAGCAGCCGGCTCAACACACAGGGCGAGTTGACCAATCACAGTTTTGTGCATAAAGTTAAAGCAAAAACATAGCCTACATTTTTAAAATAGTTTTCTTTGTGCATGTTGATAAACTAATGACAGCCTACTATTGTCTGCTCCACATTTTCATAGTCTAATTCTGCATAGAGTTAATTTAATGATGGTAATGATTTAATGATGAAATGGTGGCACAGGCCTATGGTTGTGTGACTCCTTCACATTTTCATGGCCTAGCCTAATTATATAGATATTGTAGTACATGTTTATATCAGTCTTTGAAAACTGAAAAAAAAAATTGTCAATGTCAAAAAATCATTTTCGAGAATGAGGATTAAATACTGGACATAGATTAAATAGCCTATTGCTGTTTTTCCTTGGTCTCCCTCACATTTTCATCTTTTCTTACGAGTAGTAAACAAAACCATATGATTTACTTAATGTTATACAAGAACAGAATCGAATTGGACAGAATTGAGTTCAGACTTGAGTTCGGTATTTTGGGTCCGGCCCTCCTCAACAGTCCCAGTTTGTCATGTGGCCCCTTGGGGAAATTAGTTGCCCACCCCTGAATTAGAATGATGAAAAAACTGTCCATCTAATGCCTTCCTCGTTCTTTATTGAGATGATTACTAGACTAGTTCTGCTTTCCAGTTCACCACACGCAATTTTTACATGCAGTATTGAGGATGTCTTGTTTCAATATGCTCTCACTCACACACACACACAAACAAACAAACCACACACACAGACCAAATATACACACATGCACCACAGATACGTCACACTCTTCAGCATAGCGAATCCTGCTGCTGCTGCTGAGAGAACATACTGCCCTTGTTCTCACTGTGCTACTAACCTGAACCACACCCAACCCCTCCACCATGGTAAACCACACCCAACCCCTCCACCATGGTAAACCACACCCAACCCCTCCACCATGGTGACCTCAGCTGCTGATGAAAATGGGCTCAGAGTAATGTTCCTTGCTCTACTGATGTGCAGCCAATTCTTACACCGTGACTTTTAAATGGCTTCCAGCAAGCAGTGAGAAAACATTAGAAACGTGTCAGAGCGAGACTATCAGCACCAACCGCCACACAATTTAAGACAATGTGTGACTTTGTTAGACCCAGTGCTTTTTAATTGTGCCAAAAAGGGCTCTTCAATTTGATTTACCGTGTTGAGGGGTGAGACAGAGGGACAAGGAAGATGTCACACTTAACTCACCATTCTTCCTCTCCTTAATGGGCAGCAGGTTGGGGGCAGGCTGAAGCGACAGCTCTTGCAGTTCATTGGTTACTGACTCGCTCTGCGGACTCAGAGCTTTGGCCATTGCCACGGCAGCTGGGTTGGGCTCCTCCTCTGGTGTGGTGTCCATCGTTGCCCAGGGTCACGGAGAAAGGATGACTAGACAGGCCTATGAGAAGAAGGAAACATTAGGAAGATGATCTCAAGCAAACACGGAAACATAAGCCACTGTTACGTGAAAGTCACGAGTGGAGTGACTGTCTGAGGTCTAATGAGTGGTCTTGGATGACCGCTTCAGAAATAAGATCCACCAATTACTTAACACTGCAACCGTGCTCACTAGCAAACAAAACAGCCAACATTCACCAGCGATCAGAGACAAAATCATTGTTTCAGATGACCCATATCCAAAACTGTAGCACAGCCACTGTCAGTGTTCTGCTACATCATAAACAACCTATAACATATGACTACCTGACAGGCATCTAGCGTAACCGATCATTCCAAACACAGGTGTAAATAGACCATTCATTGCCCTTGGCACTCAGTGTTGCACGTTGCATTGCACTTGATACCAATCGTTTGCACACCACGACACGTGGATCCCTCCTCACCCCCCTCAAAAGCACCTGGTTGGGGTTGGAGGTCGTGCAGTGGGTCTGCAGGTGCTGGCTCTGTGCTTGTGCTGGCGCGGGTGCAGTCACAGCAGTCACATGGGCTCTGTGTGAGGCATTCTGTTGCTCATGCTGAAATAGCAATCAGCACATTTTGCATAATGGGTCCCAAACAAGAGTCGTGCTGAGCAAAAAGGGCCTGTTACTGTGACAACACATCATAACACTGTCCCGAGCCCCGGCACACGGTGCTTTCACATGGTGACGTATGACAGTTGCTTAAGTTGTGACAGTTGTAAGCATCATGGAAACACAACAAAACTAGACGGGAAAACAGTAAAACCAAAACTTCAGTTTCCCCTACCTATGCACCACAGATCTAACTGGTTTGTACAGTAGACAAATGCATTTGTCACTAATGAGCAGGCACATGTCTGCATTAAATACACACTTTGATTTCAGCCAGAGGAGTCCTATTACTCTAATTGGAGTTTCATTAGCAGCTCATTAGAGGAAAATAATCCTTTAGCTGGATACTTCATTAAACAAGCACCATCTCCACAGAGCCAGGCTTCATCCCACTGAGGCTTGAAGATGCAGCTGCACTGGGTTGATGCTGCGACTTTTTAAAAAAAATCAAACAATAACAGTTTCATGAGGCTTGTTTCACATTATGAGGGTCTGAACTGCCTCTGACATTATGTTGGATTGCAATGAAATTTAAAAAAAAAAAGCGTGTCTCACAGCTTAGTTCCCCTAAATTCAACATTAAATGAGTAATAACCAGCACACCACTGCCAAACGACTCTCACTGCACACTGAAAGTACAGATGGCCCAATAAAACCAAATGTACCAAAACCACCAGAACAACACATCCAAGCATGAAAAATGTGATTCACTCAACTGAAATTAATTTTTAACGACATTTGGAACACTCACCTTAATAGTGTTTGCTGAAGCAATACAACTCCAGAGGCCATGTGTAGCACATGTGTAGCACAACTTCTTTCTTTTGTCAGTGATGGTGGTGGTTAAATTTCACTGCTGGCCCAATACAGCTAATCAACTGTTTTCACACTCTAGAAGTTTGAATACTAATCCCAGGGACTTTACCCAAATCTTTCCATTCCATTTCCAAAGGCAAATTTGTTCATTTTGCCAGCCAAATTCACTGCACTGTGAACCAGGAAGCGAGAGCTGGCGCCAGTTGTTGCTTGATTGACAGTATTTACATAACACTGTTACTGATGCAGCAACTAGTGGACTGTCCACAACTAGCATGAGCCCAAAGGTACAGTCTTACTCTATGCAAAGTAAAATTCAGAAAAGCCTCTGCGTGAGGTAAAGGCAGTATTCCTCTTGAATGTGTCCGTTTAAAAAAATAACACATTACAAATAAGTTAAAGAGAAACCACTTGATAAAATATACTGTATGCCAGTATAACCAAGCACCAAACATATGGCAGACCTAGCCTGGCTTGCAGAAGTTAATGTGAGGAAGTGGAGGTAGGTATACTTTGTTGTTTAGAAGAAGTGGATACCGATAGTTAAGATGTATATTTATCAGTCAAATCTATTTTTTTTATATATAATAATGTGGCCTTACTAGTTTAGGCATTGCATTGTAAAGCTCATTGAGTCTATTGTTAATGTCACTATATAACTTTTATATCACACTCCCAAAGAGCATGCATCTCAAACCATCACAACCTGACACTCTAATTCTTGACATTGCTGCCATTTCCGGTTTGAGACAACTCGGTGAAAACAAACGCATGGACAACTGAATTGAATTTAAAAATGACACAGAACATTCAGCCATTTAGTTGGGTCATTTTTCTACGAGCCTGCTGGGAGTTTGTAGGGCCACTCACTCAATCTAGTCGTCATCAAATGTAATCAGAATTCATCAGAATAGTTCTGACATTTTCAATGAACAAATACAACCATGTGGTTTTGTTTTCACCGAGTGCAGCCCATAGACTGCGCTTTATGTCAAGAGGAAATTACATGGCCACGATGTTCAGAATACTCCTAAACATGATTATGGGACACCCAGTGCACCAGGTCAAGTGACTTCCAGGTCAAGTGACTTCTTGAACTTTGTGTTGTATGTTGTTGTGAAGTACACTGTTGTTGTGCCACTGCATGCAGCCTAGTTGCCCTGCCCATTCTTAATAGAAACTTGAGACACGGTGCCACCAACCACCTGAACCACAATGGAACAGGGTCAGGCATCAGTGGACAGCAGTGTCCACCCAGACTGAGGGAGCTCGGGAGTCTGTGGCAGTCACTATTACAAATGTCTGCAGCTGTGGTCCATCTCAGAGAATGAGGATGGGGGGGAAAGAAGAGGTTAGGTGAGAATAGCGTTTGGCCTACGGTTGCCCCTGAACTCAAACAGGCAGAACAGTAAACTACAGTGGACATTGTTTATATAAGGAGTCAGTGCCTCTATTTCAGAATCCTGCCAAAGGTAGCTATTGGTTTAGGTGTCAGACGAACACACAATTTAGCTTGCAGCACAACAACCAAAACAAGTTTATCAAAATCTGCTAAACGTGTTTCCATGCCTACTCCACTCACCTCACTCAACCAGTTCAGAGGTCAGTCACAAGCTCCTTTCACCACGGCAACTATTAATCAACAAATCCTACTCCACAATGTCTTGTAAGTAGGGCTGTTATGATTATGTAGTAAGAATGAAAACTCTGTAATGCGGTCTACACAACAACAGCATGTTTGTGTGTCTTCATTTTCCCTAACCTAAATATTTCAGGAGGACAAAACAAATAGCTTTGCAAATAGCGGGCCTCAACTCAATCACGTTGATGGATTTTGTCATTATCTTTTAAAATGATGAGTCACCACCTAAGCAAAGCGGCATAATGATATGGAAATAATCAGCATAATGACTGTGCTGATCAGCGGTCCCAATCATAATTAAAGTCCCATCACTCAGCACGTCTCACTACAGGGATGACAAGGAGGGACAGGTCGTGCAATGACTGAGCACAGCTACAGGGCACATGAGACAACAGCCCTGGAATAATGTGACAGTACTGCAAAAGGGCCAATGCAAGATGAAAACATTTCGCTTAACTCATTAAGGAGTTTTGTTCGAAAACTAGTATGTTAAGTACCTAAGAGGCAAATGGCAACAGCAGCACAATATGGCACTGATAAAGCTGGCAGGCTTAATAGCAGCAGATTTAACAGCAGCACAATGTAGCACTGATAAAGCTGGCAGGTTTAATAGCAGCAGGTTTAACAGCAGCACAATGTAGCACTGATAAAGCTTGCAGGTCTGTTGTTGTCCTTTTCCACTGACAGAGAATCAACTCCGTTCTGATTCATGCTCCAGATGTTGAACCATTCACAACATTTCGACCAAAGCTCTTTCGATTAAGAAAGTGGATACTGAAACTTGCTGCCTAAAACCTCATAAGGTGGCAAATTGCTGCCTACTGCATACAAAAAAAAAACACTTACATGCTATACAACCTGACAAAATGATCTGTGTGGGCATGTCTACATACGAGTCAACATATGCATGTCTACGTGTCTCCACGTGCCTTTAGCAGAACTTTGCATTCAAAAGTACATACAGATTACATTTTCCTCAGCATGCGTGTTCCCTGTGTGCTAAACCACTGGTGTAGGTAACAGGCTACAGGACCGTGACCATGTAGGCGATTGGCTCACTGATGGCTATCCATCCACTTAATAATGTTTTCCATCTCTCAATTAGGCCATTCAAATAGTTCTTTATGACTCATTTTACCTCAAATGCCTGCTTCTCAACTGTATAATACATTTATTAAAAAAGATTTTTCACACTTTGTTGTTGGTAAAACCTTCAGCTGGCATGTGTTTTTCTAACATGAAAGCTGCAATGATAGACATGAGTGCGGATGTTAATGGTCTGGGTGCTGGGGTGTGAACCCCTGCTTCTAGATGAGCTCACCAGTGGAAGTGGTAAGCGTTCCTGCTTGTAATGCCGCTTCCCTTTCTGAGTACTACGCTATGAGTACACAGACGTCTTCATATATCAAAGTTCTTCGTATTAAAATCCCCCCCCCCACCCACACACACACACACACACACTTCTTCTTTCCTACTTACTGCGTGCATCTGTGATGGCTTTATCTTTTATGGCTTCATTACAGCACGCCTCACTTCCCCTCACAAGACGTTTTACCGCACCACAATCTTCAGAGATAGAGTTTGCGTAATGCCACGGCTGCACATTTATCTCAACTGAGATAAGATGAGCAAAGACAGACAGGCCGACAGACAGCGAGGAACGGAGAGGAAAAAAGGTAGAGCGAGAGAGCTTAAAACAAAAAGAACGATGGGAAGATGGGCCTTGTGATTTGTCATCTCCTTTTAGAGGGAGTCCAACCATCAGGCTGCCAGCTCTGATGGAGCATCTTGAGACACAGGCTTCTGATGAGGACAGCCCACTCAGGCAGAAGTAATGGGGCCCCCTGGCCAAGGAGAACCTTTTTCTTTTTTAAGCTCCTGCCGCTCCGAGGCCGGTCATTGGCGACTGCAGTCTGGAGGCAGTCCAGAGTGATCGCCTGTATTGATCTCGGCTGAGCTTGGAGCGTCTGGCAGTGATGGACAGGCTTTGCGTGATCAGCGTTTTTTTTTTTTTTTTTTATCGGCTCGATGACACATCCTGCTGATTCAGTTTTAACGGAATATTAGCAGCCAAAGAAAAAAAACGCCAGGCTGAATTTAGGATGATGATGACATCTTCACTATTGACAGACATCTCTGGGGCACGCCACCAGCTTAGCTTAAACAAGGGGCCTGGAGCTGTGGTGTGGAGGTACACTGTCAACATCAATTTTCATTTGAATGAGGCTGTGGTCAAGAATTGAGAAATGAGTCACAGTTCCCCTACATGAAAGGACCCGTGACGACACAGAGGCCTGGCTAACCCTTTCAGATGGCTACTTTCCTAGAAAACAGACCATCACAATATGGACATTAAGAATCTGATCTCACTTCCCACCGATAGAATGAGCTCAATAACCAGGATGTCTTCAGGGGAAACTGGCCAGTAATGGTGGACAGAGATTAATTGCATTACATTAATTACTTCCCTTCACCATAACTGATAATGCTGTTCACCTTTGTCTGAGTGAGAAGGCCTTTATGTGACTAAAACCTTGAGCTTTTTACAGTCACATACAGTACAGTACAGCATTAAACACTACTTGGGTGAAGGACAAAGTGGAAACACTGCTGGTGAACTGAAACAACCAGATGTAGCCAACAGTGTGGTCACTTGGTAACAATGCTCTATGCCAATATAGTGTGGCGTCGGCTTAATCTGCACCCTCTGTGCCCGGCTCTCCGTCCAGCTGCCATGTGCAGCTGATGGCCACTCTCAAAATGTATGGGGCAGATATAGACTGGCATGCCTGAGCCTCAGATCCAGTCTGATGGTAAAGAGACAACAAGGCTTCAGGCTTACAGAATGTTTGCAAGACTACTAAGAGTTTAGAAGTAAAGCCTACTGCTTTTTTGTAGAACTTGCCAGACCAGCACTACTTATTACTGAAAACACAAATTGGGATGTTATAAAAAAGTCTAAAAAGTCACTTATCAGCAATCTTGTGGTAAATTATTATCTTAAAGAGGAAGGAAGGAAGGAATCAGAGGAAGTACATAAAAAACAATAGATCAACAACTGATAAAAAAAAACAACAACCAAGCTTTAAGTGTCAGTATACCTGTTCTACTACCTGTTTGGCACGATCCAGGGTATTTCCATGTCAGAACTTATGTAAACACTAAGACAGGAAGAGAGAGAGAGAGAGAGAGAGAGAGAGAGAGAGAGAGAGAGAGAGAGAGAGAGAAAACTGAAATAAAATGATGATTGAGCTTGAGTTGCTGCAGTTATAACCTAGTGCACAACTGTTAATCCTCTAACCTAACTATTTTATAATCCACTGGCTGCTGGGAGCAGGTTTAATGAGAAATGACTGCTATTTGACCTCTTCTCCCGATCAGAACTTACACAGTGACAAAAACATCTCACATTAGGCTATTTTGGAGCTCCATCTTGACTTTTGTATCATAATGAATTCTTAAGAAAACCAAGAATATAGGCAAAGCAAACAAAACATTAGAACTCACTGCAACAAAAAGATGTTACAGCACACATTTCAAAGATATTCTCTATTCAACATACTCTTATAAGTTTGAAACATGTTCATACAATAGCTACAAGTTATGCTTATGCAATAGTTACAAGTATTTTTTTTACAATTATCTAGCAAGGATCCGAATGGAAACTAAAGCTATAATACATGGGTTTTGTGGTACTGTCCGATAGATTCCTGCAGGCCTTACTGAACCTAAGCAGTAACACTGTATGGACCTAGATCAGAGTTTCTTAAGGTCATGCTGGTGTTGATTTTGGGATGACATGAATTGAAAATCAATTTGGTGATGTGACGCACAGGAAGGCTAGTATTTTTAGCCACCATCGACACCAATCTTAGGCTTGAGAGACCCAGAGCATGGCAGGATGCTTTCCTGTGTGCTTCCACCCGTTCTACTTTTGATAGGCCGCATTAATGCTGTTCTGACCTAGTTATGTGCCCATTTCTCTACCTCTAACACACACACACACATCAAATTCTTAAAATCCACTTGCATTAATCTTTTCACAAGCACATAGACAAATTTAGAAAAACAAAGGATGTCATATAAAAACACTGTTGCTAATACATGATTGAGCACTTGTAAAGGGTCCTAAACCCCCACAATCAATTATGCATTTCCTTCCAGCTAAGGGTCACTTCTGTGGCCTTTCCAGGTAACAATTAGTCTGCTGAAGGTCATGCTCAATGGTCCTTTCTTAAAACTGACAGGAGGCCTTTCATTATGAGGAGTTATGACAGGGAAACAGCAATGATTTTCAGTGATCATCTTGAATGCCATAATGATAAGGTGTTTTGTTGTTGTTGCTGATGCTGCTGTTTCCCCTGAATGCAGCCAGATCCTCTAATGGCATAAAGCTTGAGACAGTTCTTAATTGAACTTGTCACAAACACCAAGGTTGGCAGTGTATAACTTATCGACCACCATGATAATTACGGCAAAAAATACCATCATGATAGTTGCCTACAGAGATAGCTAAAGCTTACCCCTGGGACTTACATTAAAGAGAACATAGACTAGTCTGTTAATCTAAAACTGCCAGAGGTTTGGTTGATTTGCATCAAAAGATGCAGCACGTTAAATGATCAAAAAGTTCACAAACTGGACCTAAAAATAGCTTAAGAAAAGCATGAGTGCCACATATCAAGAACAATATAGCCTACGTTAGTCACTTGATAGCTTCCATCCCTCTGTTTTAACACTCCTAACACGTAACGTTATTCACTGAATGGGCTTATTGCTTAATTCTACACTTACCTTGAAGTCTATGAGA
The DNA here is from genome assembly GCF_046254945.1 of Alosa pseudoharengus. Lineage (NCBI taxonomy): Eukaryota > Metazoa > Chordata > Actinopteri > Clupeiformes > Clupeidae > Alosa > Alosa pseudoharengus. The sequence goes on along the minus strand of NW_027468774.1, from coordinate 26,429,519 downwards.
GGCTGTCCAAAGTAGTCATTATGCTTGATAGATTATCTTCATGACAATCGACACAAGAACTCACATTCAAGGGTACACTTGACTAGTGAAGCAGCTATCCCTTCCTAGCTACCAAGCTAAATCACTACAATAGTATATGTGCTGTGACTAGCCTAGCAGACAGGCTATGGTGTCGTTTTGCAAGTTGCAGCAAACATACAAATTCCTCTGTACTGAGCCAAAAGATTTGCACTGATGCTGGTAAACTGTATTTGCAGTTTGATGTAATGAGATGCTCTTCACTTGGCGTGCTTTCTTAGTCACTGCCAAACTCGACGAACGGGGAATGAGCACTTTCATAGGCTAGTCGTCGCACACTGTTGCTTATTTCAGTAATCATTTCCGATGTCCATTAAACTTCGACCGGAAAACCCTCCCATTCATAAACTGTTCCCGCCCCTACATGGAACTCGTCCAATCGAAGTTCCACATTAGGAAAACAAACCCCTAAACTAACCAATCAGAATTCTAAACAAAACTTTTAAGAAATATTGTATCATCCAATCAACAAGACCTCAAAAAGTATCCAGAACCAATCTTTTTGTACAGCTGAACGTGATGTTCCTGTAGTAAGCTACTATTCCTATGACACTATACTCACCAAATGATTTCATACATTGTTATGAAGTGGGTCATAATTATAATTAGATTAAATGCTCAGTGACATTATAAAAAGAGGTTGGCATGCCTATGATGGAATGAAATGTGCATGCCAATCATGTTGGACAATGCATGTAGTCATATTACAGCATTGTCGCCTAAAAAACGTTAAATGTGTTTCAACGAGGGCAATTTATAGATTTTGCCATAACTCTTACAAATTTCTGTTAATAGTCAGGGGGCCTATGTGGTTTCTGTGGGATTGAAATGTTAATTTTTGGAGAGTGGTTGGACTGTCTTTAGAGGTCATTGAACATGGAGAAAAAGTATGTCTCCATTTTTTTTTACCTGTTTTAACCCTATTTTTGTGAATTTGTATATTTTACTATAATTAACACCATACATTTAGCCTAAATCACTGGCTATGTTGAATAAAGTTCACAAAACAGTTATTTTCTTATTTTTAACAGTATGATTGTATGTCAGTATTATGATTGTATGTCAAACAATTAGAGATAAGATCAATAACCAGTTTCAGTTTCACCAAATACACATACTCCATTGCTGAAAGATAGCAAAATCACAGATGAGACCTCAAACAACATTTACTTCATTTACATATACACAACATATTAGATCTCACCTCCACAATTTCCTCATCAAAATCTACAACTAGTCTACTAAACCTTATTCCTACTCACCTTCTTAAGACTGCCCTCCCCTTCCTGGATAATGTTTTGCTCTAGATTATAAATAATTCAATGCTATCAGGGCATGTACCGCAGTCGTTTAAGACATCTGTTATTAAGCCCTCCCTCAAAAAACCTAGCCTTGTATCGATACTGGTCTTCCTGGACCTCAGCACTGCCTTTGACACTATAGACAATGACATACTACTTAGGCTTGAAAATTTGATAGGCATCAAAGACTCAGCACTCGCTTGGTTTAGATCAGTGTTTTTCAACCACTGTGCCGGGGCACACTAGTGTGCCGTGAGAGATCATCAGGTGTGTCGCAGAAAATACCCAAATGTCACTCACTGGTCCAGAAAAGCAACTGTTGCATCAAAGAATTTATAACAACATACTCTCATTGATTGTATGATTGCACTATTTGTGGTATGCAGGCATTGTACAACGGGGGCCCCATATCCAGTATTCACAGAATCATCACATATCCAGTTCAAAACAACAATTAAATTAGATATAGTCACCTACAAATGAAACAGAGGGCGCTTGTTATATTGAGCAGGTCTTGCATAGAAGCCATAGGCCATATCTGTGTATTATTAGAAATTTTAGGCTATGGTATGTTTATTTTTTCTTCACACAGGATTAGTGTGTTAGTGTGTCGTGGGACATTTTAAGTGTCAAAAGTGTGCCATGGCACAAAAAAGGTCGAAAAACACTGGTTTAGATCATACCTTCCTAACCGTCAACAATTTGTACAGGTCCATAATAAACCATCTACCCAGATTATGGTAAAATGTGGAGTGCCTCAAGGCTCAGTACTGAGGCCCCTGTTGTTTAGCAGATGATACATAACTACATAACATTTAAGGAACATTTCAAAGATAAGGAAGTCCTTATCCTTACCAGATGCCGAGAAATTAATGTTTTGTCATCTCAAGGATAGACTATTGCAATGCTATTGCAATGCTATTATATTATTATTATTATACAAAATGCAGCTGCTCACACACAAAAAATATGAACATATTTCCCCCATCCTAGCATCTGTACACTGGCTACCTGTTAAAAGTCATTGACTTCAAAATTACTTATAGTTCTTGGTTGGTTGCCTGCATTGAAAGAGGACACCTCATGAAGACGCTCTTTTGTCTGCTTCTGACAGAAGAAGCACTTATCTATGCTGGCAGCAGCTGCTGCTGAACAAGTGTCCCTCTAGATGGACCTGATGCAGTTGCAGGTGTTGCTGCAGGTTCAGAAGATGGTCCACCGCGTCTTTTCTGAAGACACGGAGTCCTGCCTGCTTCACATGATTTCTAGTAGCTAATCTTAGCATGCTGCAGATGCTTACTGTTACAGGTGGATTTGTAGCAGTTCCTGTGCCAAACTGCTTTGTTCTGTTGTAAAATAACTGCACTGTAACAATGTAATCGTTGGCTGATCTGTGATACCCATCTCCATACTCTCTCATGGACAAAAACAAGAAATTTGGCATCTGTCTCTAGTGATAGGTCATTCACCAGTCCACACATATCTGCCACTGGATACATAGCCCAAAATCTGTTTCTTTTAGAATATGTGTGCCATCACCTGACTAACAGAAAGACACACCTCAGACACTAGACTGTGCCACCATGAACTATGAAAATGTGCTTGCTCAAATGTAGAAGGCTAGAAGGTCACTAATATCACCAACCATGAAGAACAGAGCACTATGTGCTTCAAGTTATTCGATATTCTAAATTCTATCACTGCCAGCTATCAACAGCCAACTGTCACTGGTAGTCAGGGATGGATTACTGCACGGGCCTACCAGGCCCAAACCCAGAGGCCCAAGGAGTCAGAGGGCCCAAGCCATTGCATGGAATCATTGCCTCAATATCAACACATCATATCAACACATAGGCTATGAATCTGATTGAAATAAAGTATTGGCCATCCCCAAAATGCACCAGAATACAGGAAATCACATCAAATAAATTTAAAAAATGTCCCCCGCAACAATTAGTGGGGGGCCCTTAATACATCTGGGCCCAGGGGCCTGAAAGTTCATAATCCGTCCATGCTGGTAGTGTCTCTCTTTCTCTTTCTCTCTCTTACACACACACACACACCTGTCTGTTTGTCTAGCTGATCCTTTACCCTTTCTTTTCTTCACACTTAGGCTTAGGAAGGCCTTAAAGACTTCAGCTGGTACTATGTAAAAGTCTATTAAACTTGATTTAACAGAGATCTCTGCACTTTGTGCTCTGAAAAAATGTTTTATAATGTTGTATTGTTTATGTGGTCCACTTTTGCACACTACCTTGTAGAATATATTTGCTTTTTGGCACCAAACCCTATGCTATAATACCAGCAATGTGAGGTTTATGGACAGAACACCAAATTTGACCTTTTCTGAATTTGACCTTTGATTTGGGTCCTTCAAAACCTTCAAAAAAATGGAGACATGTTTTTTTTTACTCTTAAGAACCCCTAGAACAAAGATATAATACTCTCCAAAAATTAACATGCGAATCCCACAAGCCCCCAAATTAGACACATAGGCCCCCCTACTATAAACAGCAGATCAGAGCTTCCCTACAGCCAGTGAAACCAACATGGAGAAAAATCTAATGTACCTATAGCACCACCTGCTGACCAAAAAGTGAATGGCCATGGGCAGTGGTCGGCAGCCAAACCAAGATGAATTTGCTGATGAATGACTGAAGCTAAGCAGGTGTGGGCTTGGTTAGTACTGGATGGTAAACCTCATGGGAAAATTAAGTTACTACTTGAAATAATGTGGGTGGGCTATAAGGGAGCAGTCTTTCCTTTAGTCACAGAAAAAACTGAATAATGCGGTGACGGGGATATTTTAGATGATACAAAGGTCCTGACTCCTGAATATTTATTATGACCGCCGCGCAGCGAATATAGGTTTAGTCAGATTTTTTATTTTTTTTATTTTTCGCATGCCCAAATTTCCGTCAATGAGTCCCGGGACACTGAAAGACCGGGGTACACGAAACTTGGTGGGCATGTAACCCCACATGGATAGCATGGAACCATCGTTTTTCGTTTTGATCTGTAGCCCCCCCCGCTGGACTGGACCCCCCGAAAGGAGGGTAGGGAAGACACAGTTTTCTGTGAATATCTCGAAAACCGTAGGGTTTAGGAGGACCATTTTTTTTGTATGTTGATCTCAAGGGGCCATGTCAACCCATTCCATAACCACTCATTTCATGTGGAGCACCACCTAGTTAAACACAAAAAAGTAAAAATGAGGTGTTGTAATTGAAGGTATCTGTGACCTAACATAGTCAAAACTGCACGAAATAGGAAGTGTAGGATCATTATGACACCCTCTGTATGCACGCCAAATTTTGTGGAAATCCGTTCATGGGGGGCCACACAATAAATTAATTTATGTTACTATACACCAACTGGCCTGTAGGTGGCCGGAGACAGTTTTCTGTGAATATCTCGAGAACTGTAGGGCCTAGGAGGTCCACCTTTTTTATGTATGTTGGTCTTAAGGGGGCATGTCAACCCATCCCATTACCACTTATTTCATGTATAGCACCACCTAGTTAAAAATTAAAAAGCAAAAAATTAGGTGTTTTCATCACAATATCTCTGGCTGACAAGGTCAAAACTGCACGAAATTAAAAGTGTAGGATCATTATGACACCCTCCGAATGCATGCCAAGTTTTGTGTACTTTCGTTCATGGGGGGCCTTACAATAAAATAATTTATGTGTACATTTAGTGACGTACACCAACAAGGATTCCCGGGACACTGAAAGACTGGGGTACACAAAACTTGGTGGGCATGTACCCCCACATGGATAGCATGGAACCGTCATTTTTGGTTTTGATCTGTAGCCCCCCCGCTGGACTGGACCCCCCGAAAGGAGGGTAGGGCAGACACAGTTCTCTGTGAATATCTTGAGAACTGTAGGGCCTAGGATGACCATTTTTTTTCGTATGTTTGCCTCCAGGGGTCATGTTAACCCATTTCATGTGCACACATGTGCACAAACAGATACACACACGCACACACACACATACATTCACAGTAATCATACGTATGACGCATACTCACACAGTAGACATATGTACGGGCACATACGCAGGCACACACACAAGCACGCACACACACACACACACACCCACACACACTCACCCACACAAATAACATAAACATAACACAAACAATCAAGAATTTCTCAGAATTATGAACAGGCAAGATGGAGGTGGGGTTGTATAAAATTCATTTTACATGTGAAATCTATGAACTAATCATGTTTTGGTACTTGTTGTCTAGCAGATACCAGTGAGAATTGAGTGTGGATAATGCAATTTAGTGAGACAGTTAGAATCATATAGGCCTTTCAGCGTGATTTCTTTTTGTGGAAAAAATGTGCTGGACTGGGCGGCGGTCATATTTTGTACCGCTCTGCGGTACATCTAGTTAAAATAGAGTCTGCACACTTCTTGATTCTTTCCTTTCTTATGTTTTATTTTGTCATGCTTGGCGTAGAATTACGTTTTGTATTTCTGTTAATGATGTTGTTCTGTGGAACGAGCATTCATTTAAAAAAATCACATATTCATATTAACAAAAATCACAGCCAACATTCAAAATTGCCTGTTAATAAGTTTGTTTTTCGAAGCACCATAACATCAGTGTAATGTGTTATGATTTTGGACATTTCATTGCTGTTAACAAAACAAAGCCAGTCAGTACCTGATAAGCCAATCCAGCATCCAGGAAGAACGCCTCCTTGCTTCATCTCATGTTTTTGCTATTATAAAAACGTTTTTAAATAAATAAACAAAAACAAAAATACAAATGCAGAGTGGCGATTCAACAGACCCACATACAAGGTAAAGTTAAGTGAGTGCATCAATGACTGGATACAGGTCTCCTCATTCCCATGACACCGAAGGTAAAACTGGCTATGTTCTCGTAGAGCAGAAACATGAGGGCCGCGGTCAGGACCGTCTGCAGGAGTTTGGCCTCCAACCCCTTAAACAGGCCCAGCATGCCGTATTGTCTGCAAGAGTTCAAAGGCCCGGGGGATTAACATTTGGCAGCATAGATTCACTACAGATGACAGGATTGCAATTGCTGGTGCTAATAAGAGCAAGATAATGGGTTCAATGATGGAACACACATGCTAAACAACATGTACAGTATCTCACAAAAGTGAGTACACCCCTCACATTTTTGTAAATATTTAATTATATCTCTTCATGGGACAACACTGAAGAAATGACACTTTGCTACAATGTAAAATAGCAGCTTGTATAAAAGTGTAAATTTACTGTCCCCTCAAAGTAACTCAACACACAGCCATTAATGTCTAAACCACTGGCAACAAAAGTGAGTACACCCTTAAGGGAAAAAGTCCAAATTGGCTCACTTTTGTGAGATACAGTACTGTATATCTGTACTGTTACGACCACCTGGCTCTTGGTTGAGTACCATAAAGGGGAGACCACACCAAAACGTTTAAATTAAAGAAATTATTAAATAAAAGAAGTAATTACAAAAAAAGGTATTGTAATCCAGACCAGGAATATATATGTAAAAGGTCAGGCATATCCCATGGGTACGGTGTTTATTTTAGGACATCCTCAGACTCAGGTGTCAGACTCAGAAAAACATCTGTCATCTTCAGACAAAACTGCCTCAGCGTCAGAAAAACCAGACTCAGGTGTCAGACTCAGAAAAACATCTGTCATCTTCAGACAAAACTGCCTCAGCTTCAGAAAAACCTCGGTCATCTTCAGACAAAACTGCCTTAGCGTAAGAAAAGCCTCGGTCATCCTCAGATAAAACTGCTTCAAACCAAACGGCCTCAGAAAAACATCTCTAAGGAGTCAGGTCTCAAAAAAAAAGGCTGTCAGAAAAAGTGGAGTCAGGTCTCAGAAAAAATGCTGTGAGAAAAAGTGGAGTCAGATCTCAGAAAATCAGGTCTCAGAAAAAACACTGTCAGAACGAACAGTGGGGAAAGAAGAAGACGACGGATACAGAACGGTGAGTTTAATATTATGCTTAATACATTTATTCTGTCCCTGGCATGTTATATTTGGTGCTTGGTTAGATGTAGAAATTATAAGTAAAGGTAGAAAGTGATCCAATGGTATACACATTGTAGGAAATCAATGTATGTCTAACCTCACTTCGCTAGTAACATTAGCAGCTGCTGTAAGGCACATACTGGAGTAGGCTACGTAGGCTACTACATACAGCAAAATATATTATTTTTCGTAGGACTACGGTACATTCAATGAGCTAGGGAAAAGTGGGTTAAACATTTTTCCACCACGAAAAATCCAGAACGACACCTGGACCATTATTTCTTACTTTTGCTAACCGTTTCCCAGTTGTACACTACCTACCAGTAAGAAACCTGCATCATTATCATCACATCATTATTCCCAAACCCCCATAAAGACAAATGTGCTATGCCATGATGTAATACCATATAATAACATTATAAAACGTTAGCAGTTGTCATTATCATTGCACAACAATAATAGACAGACATAAAGATAGAGAGGTACTTGAAATGTAATCCCCAGGGGACAATAACTGCAGCGTTGTTGAATTAATTTGATATGAGATGTTATCTTAACTTATTTAGAGAAAATGTGCCGTGTTGTTACTACCTGCTATTTCATGTAATGGTATTATCATAATGGTATTATATGGTATCACATCATGGCATAGCACATTTGTCTTTATGGGGGTTTGGGAATAATGATGTGATGATAATGATGCAGGTTTCTTACTGGTAGGTAGTGTACAACTGGGAAACGATTAGCAAAAGTAAGAAATAATGGTCCAGGTGTCGTTCTGGATTTTTTTTCTGAGACCTGATTTTCTGAGACCTGACTCCACTTTTTCTGACAGCGTTTTTTCTGAGATCTGACTCCACTTTTTCTGACAGCATTTTTTCTGAGACCTGACTCCACTTTTTGGAGATGTTTTTTCTGAGACCTGACTCCTTAGAGATGTTTTTCTGAGGCCGTTTGGTTTAAAGCAGTTTTATCTGAGGATGACAGAGGTTTTTCTGACGCTGAGGCAGTTTTGTCTGAAGATGACAGAGGTTTTTCTGACGCTGACACCTGAGTCTGAGGATGTCCTAAAATGAACACCGTACATGGGACAAAGCCATGTCAAACTGTAATAGGCTCCTTTTATACTTCTATATCGCTTTGGAGGTATATCAACTGCATAAATGCAAATGTAGAAGATAAGATAAGAAAGAGTTGGCTTGTGTTCTTACCTGACTCTGTTGATCAGCAGGTACATGACATTTCTCAGGCTGCTCATCAGCCTGGACCGGTCTGTCTGTTTCCTGTGTTGGCCGAACTATGAACAGACACAAACCAAAAAGAGAAGATACCTCAGTGCAAGCCACAAAACATATCATATTACATACATCACACAACAGAAAAGTCCTAATACAGACTGTTAGTGGATGACTTATAAGCCGTTTTCATTGTAAAATGACAGTAGACATTAGACATTGCTGATCTTGAGAAAAACACTCACCCTGAGGATTGACTGCACTGTTTGCAGAGGGTATGTCAGAGTAGTTGCAACTGCCTTGGCAACAGCACCAATGAGGAATACTTCCAAAGAGGACAACTTTAGGGTCAACAGAAAGGTTTTGATATCAGCTCAAAAGCTCAGCTGAAAGAGTTTTAAAACTTTTCACTCATATCTCATCTACTCAGCACATCACATGGAAAGGCTTATCTTCCTCCCCCATATCAAGTGATCACTCAGCCAGATAATGAGATGATCAGCAAACTGTGTTGTGGCTGGCCAGAAAAAGCTGGTGACAAATCACCAACTAAACAAAGAAATTACTTAGTAATATGCATTTTTAGTCTATGCATAGTTCATCTAAAAGTGATTTTTTTATTATTATTATTATTGTAAACATGCAGACTACCCCATTATCTTCACCTGCATCTGATAATAAGTGACCACTCAACAGTAGAGTGATGGTGACGGATAACCGATAAGACACACTTGTGACCCTTAACGCCACTATTGCCCTCTCACCTCTCTGTGGATGCCCCTCCCCAGTTGCCTCTTCAGGCCCTCGTAGATCATGAATTGCACTGCAGGGTTCAGGACCAGCAGTAGAGAGGGGAAGGTACCGTTCCACAGTGCTCCAACACCCTCATCCTGCACTATCTGAGTGAAGGCATCTAGAACCCAGATCAGACAGAGATGGTTATAATGACCTTATCACTAGGGTGTCTACAGTTGATCTGATAGTGAGGCTTTTCCTTGATGTCATTATGTTAATTGTTATCGTCATTTATTATTATTGATTCATATTCCGAGTTGATATAGTATAGGCTACTATTAAAGTTAAAAGTCTTTCAATCCTGATGGACCATGTCCTTACCCATTATGCCCGTGTAGTGAGTAGGACGTATATCTGTATTGCGGAATTTTGCCCCTTGCAACTTCAGCCTGGTGTTTACCACCCATAGTGGTGTAGTTAACAAGACGTTCACTACTCCTGTAAGGTAACAGAAAGGAAAAGGGAAGTAAGGAAGGCAGCATTGTTGTTTTGTCTCCTTTTCGTATGAAAACTCACATCCTTCAATAGCATTCAGTCAATCCTGTACACCCATGCCATCTAAAACCATCTCAAATTTTGATGATAACTGATTGTCACAGTAAATGATTAGTGCCAGAAACTCCAACCCGGTCATTTGTAGGGGGTGAGAATGTAATGCATGTGAGTGAGAAACTTCAAGGGGCAGACTAAGAGTCTTATTCTGAGAACACTGTCCAGAGTTCATATATGAATGAGGTTTACGTCAGTCATCTCATCCATGCCAGAGTGAAGTTTCTACTTTGGTTGTTGAAGTCAGTGAGTGGTGGAATGGAGTCAGTGATGGTACCAACCTGCTACAATGCCTATAATGAGGTCTTTAGCTGGGCTGGCTCTATGTCCCTGGCACCAGCCGGCCTTCAGACTGTGGAAGCAGTAGAAGTATACAAAGTTGGAGCAGCAGAGGCTACAAATGACTGGAAACCAGCCTCTGTAGGGAGCCAAGCTGCAAGCAAGATGAAGGGAGAGGAGAAGATTGAGTAGGCTATACACATAGCGTTATGAATGCCAAACCATACTGCTCAATGTGTGATGATCACAAGGTGCACCTACAGTCCTTCCTCTTTTATGATCTCAGACAGAATAGCTGGAGTTGACTGGGATTTTCTCTTTTCATCCACTGTGAAAAAGAAAGAGGGGGTGAGAAATGTAGCCTGCAGCCAAAATGAGTCTTCCTTTAGGCCTATGTCATAATGTGATATTGCCAAAATCTGATTTGGGAACGTTATGCATTTTAGTGACGTGATATGGTTTTAGTTTAGGCTAGTGTCAAAGTCTTATCATGGGTAATCATCACATTTTGACAATGGAATAAGCTATGCCAGTTTAAGCTCTGTGTGTATGCCTACCTTGCAGACGTAATCGTGCAGTGTCGAGAGGGAAGAACACCGTCATTGCTGTGACGCTGCCCTATGGGGGTTAAAAAAAAAAAACACCTGATTGACACTTCGCACTATACCCCGTAACGGCCGTCGACGGCCGTTCTGTATTCTCCTGTAACGGCCGCGGCCGGCCGCAATTCTTAAAGAGACATCTGCTACAGTATAACCTTCATACATGAAATAATACAGCGTTAGTGGGTACATAAACACCAGACTTTTATTTTGACACACTTAAATGGCTAGGTCGCTATTGACATTTCTCCGGTATTTTTGAGTTTAGCCTGTTGACTGACCGGCTGAGGACTTACGGTGCCTCTGGAGTTATGGCTTCTAACAAGCGTCCGCGTTAGATGAGATAGTATTGATGTGCATCCACCATGTTTTGATGTAAGTGACGATCATATTGATGTAAGAAAATGACAAAATAAAAACATGAAAGTGTAATATATTTAACGTTAGCATCCTCCCGTTTGTCATGACTGACATAGCTGCCTCTCTGGCATAAAACAAATCGTATGGCTGTCACTGTGAAAGTTTGAGTTTGAGTTTAGCTAGCACCAGCAAAATATAGGCATAATTCAGTGATGGGTCATGGCCTAATTAACAATAAAGTTTATGATAAACCCATGCCAGGTTTATTTGCAGTTATATCTTAACACATAACATTAACATTACCCCTTTCTGGCATGTACAGTAAAGCTAACATTATCAAATCCCACTTACAGTTATTGCAAACTAGGCTACTATTATGTATGTGTCTCTCAATGAGTTTTTATGTTGACTAATAACCAAAGCGGGAACCACCGTTGTGTTTTCTGCTTATGGATGTTAGGAAAATGTATTTGTATACAAGTAGGCCAATGTCTCGTCATCTTTGTGATTACAAAAAAGCCTGCTAATTTGCTACCTTCACTGATGTAACGTTAGTCTGAGACTCGTAATGTTAACGTTAGCACAGGATAGGTTGAAGGTTAGTGAACGAGTGCAACAGGTTCATTATCATCAACTGATCAAGTTTAGATAAATTATATAACATGATGTGCATGTAAAACAAAACGTAAATCCATGTCAGGTTTAACAGTCCCTGTTCTTGGTGACATGCTTATCAAATGAGTCACGATTTCATGCGCTATGCTTCTGGCCTACGTTAGTTTATATCCTCATCATTTTTTAGCTGTAGCCTAAGGCTTACTGTCCAGCTAAATCCCAAATAAGTGCAAGATATGCCAGTCTATTTCAATGAAATCAGTACTCATATAGTATCTTGTTTCCCAGCTTCTAATACAGAAATATGTGAACCATATTTATAACTTTTTGTTAGTGAAAGACTTTGAGACTGTAAGTGAGTAGGCCTATGGCCGTCTATGGGAAACATGAATATATAATTCTTAATGGATCATATATCATTTGAAAGAGCAATTTCTAATCTTTAAACTGAAAGAAACTTACAATTGACACTTTTCATTAGATTTTTAGTTATTTGAAATGTTTCTCAAATTGCCATTTTCTCTTCGAATTCCCAGGAATCTGGGGCATTGTTGTAGAATTCCACTGGGGTATAGAGGGTTAAAGATCGAACAACAGAACAAATTGGTGTGATTCACACTGATTACGGGATTGTAAAATTCCACTGGATGTATCAGCACACGCAACTAACTAACTAACTAACTTCAAAAACATCAAAGTCGGAAGTCGATCGTGACACTTGGCAAATAGCAGAATAGCAGTTTCAAGCGTAAGATGCGGCACAATTGTTGTCTTGTTATCTTCAAGCAGTCATTGGACAAATTATGTGAGTTGAATTGAATTTCTTACTTTCGACTGTCCTATTTGCTCTGTGAGAATTTAGTAAAGTAACTCACCATAGCCCCTGCAACGGCGTGCACTAGGCTTTCGTAAGAAAAAACTTCAGCAGCTTTAGAATCTCCGTACGCCATTTGGCTAGTTTCCGTAGAATATGATCTAATGTGCAAAAGGAAAAAACAACAACAATACTGCAGATAAAGGCAGTTGCGTCTGCTGAAAATGCGATGAAAATACAGAGTCAGAGAATGTCTAATAAGGGGAGAACCTTCACTCTCGGAACTCTTCCGGTGTGGTACTGCATCTAGGGGCGCTCACGGGCGAGTCCAGAATGAATGGAGGTCTATGCAGCTGTACCCCTCAAAATCCACTTTTCTCGGGATATAATTTTTTTTCAAGTAATTTGAATATTGTATTCGAAAGGGGGGGCAAAGACAATACACTTGGTTGAGTATTATATTTTTTAAAGTCACTTAATTGTTCTAAAAAGTCTTTCAAACGTGCCAATGACGTCATTCATTAGCATGATCATAGCATAGCATAGCATCAATGCTAGCGTGTTATGGGCAACAACGACCCAACCTGTAAGAAAACGAAAGGACATGACTCCCGGATTATTTCACTTTTGATTGAAAATCCATATCCATTTTGCGAAAAATAAAATAAAATCTGAGGGTTTCAGTTGTTAAATAGGTAAAAACAACAAATGTAGCCATGTAGCTCCATAGGACCCCATGTATTTTGGACTCGCCCGCGATCGCCATCTAGGTGAACTCTGGTGAACTGCAGCCAAATTCGGTTTGTATGGGATTAATAGAGAGTGGGGAGGCTCTCCTTAGAAGGGCTCTGGCCGAGTGTAACATGCGGTTTCACTTCCAGGTCGTTCCTGGCCAATAGCAGCGATCTCTAGTTCCATTGAGAAATCATTGGGCAGAAATAATTCGGCCTCTTCGAATCAGCCGCGGCGATTCCCCAAAATAGTGCAATGTTGTGACATGTGGGGCTGTATTTTGGGCTCCAGCGCATGGCACAAAGCTTAATTCGGTATTTTGCACGTTTATTTTTTAAACATTGCTGCGACCAGAGGCTTGTACTACGAAGCGGGGTTACTGGCTTATCTGGGTAACTTCGAGAGTAACTTGATCACGTGTGGCGTAACTTCCCGATTAACCCGTACTACGAAAGGTGGATAGGTTTTAACCGAGGTATGCTGCCATGGCAATTTACGCTGCATCTCAAACCTGCTCCGAGCAGGGGGATATTCCATCAACCTCGCTAAAGGCCAAACCTGGCTTATTTCGATAAGTCTCGCTAATTTTAGTGAGAATTCCGTTCCATTAATGAGGTTAACGTGAATCCCAGTTTGGTAACCATGAGAATTTATGCCACAGAACTAACCTGGCTTATTTCGATAAATCTCGCTAATTTTAGTGAGAATGTCGTTCCATTAATGAGGTTAACGTGAATCCCAGCTTGGTAACCATGGGAATTTATGCCACAGAACTAACCTGCTCCGTAGCAGCAGAGAATGTCTAATAAGGAGAGAACCTTCACTCTCGGAACTCTTCCGGTGTGGTACTGCATCTAGGGGCGCTCACGGGCGAGTCCAGAATGAATGGAGGTCTATGGAGCTGTACTCCTCAAAATCCACTTTTCTCGGGATATAATTTTTTTTCAAGTAATTTGAATATTGTATTCGAAAGGGGAGGCAAAGACAATACACTTGGTTGAGTATTATATTTTTTAAAGTCACTTAATTGTTCTAAAAAGCCTTTAAAACGTGCCAATGACGTCATTCATTAGCATGATCATAGCATAGCATAGCATCAATGCTAGCGTGTTATGGGCAACAACGACCCAACCTGTAAGAAAACGAAAGGACATGACTCCCGGATTATTTCACTTTTGATTGAAAATCCATATCTATTTTGCGAAAAATAAAATAAAATCTGAGGGTTTCAGTTGTTAAATAGGTGAAAACAACAAATGTAGCTCCATAGGACCCCATGTATTTTGGACTCGCCCGCGATCGCCATCTAGGTGAACTCTGGTGAACTGCAACCAAATTCGGTTTGTATGGGATTAATAGAGAGTGGGGAGGCTCTCCTTAGAAGGGCTCTGGTAGCAGGTTAACTTTCAAGCTAAATTAAGCTGTGTTGCAAAAAAAAACAATCAGTCGGAAAACGAGTCCAAAAAGATGGTTCCGTCAACCTGTGCTCTCGTCACCTAGCCTACAACTTCAAAAATAGAAGTAGGCCTATAGAAATGTTTTTTCCGACAGTGCACCAAGCATGGATTTACACATTCACTAGCTCCAAGGAATGTATTTTGATTATACGATTAAAAATGTTTTAACTTCACATGCGTGTGGTTCTAGGAATCGTGCTACTCTGCGTCACTTACGTTCTGTGGTGGTGTAACGTGCAGCGAGACGTCATAGGAAAAGAATTACAGTTTTGCGTGTTCGCAGGTTCGCTTCCCATACGAAGTATTAAGGCTACATTGTTTATCACCTTGATAATGGCATTTTTAGTTATAATCTTTGATGAAAGACATAGGGCCTATGTCTACTGCTGATAAAGGGTCATGCACATTTGGTAGGCTGTTCAGCTTTGCCAGTGGGCTATATATCTGATGCAAGCCAAAGGATTCTGTAGCCTAGGCAGCTAATAATTAAGACTGCTTCATGTGTCGACGATTGTTCATGAATGTCAAATCAACTGTGTGCTACACAGATTAAATACTAGGCATACATTGAATTGAAAGCCATTGCATTTCAGATAGTTTTATTTCAAAACACTTTGGGACTTATGGGAGACAATAGCCTATTATGTTGATACTAATTTATTTTATGACCACCTACACCTAGACAATAATTTGGAGTGAATGAACTCTTTTAATCTAAGAACGTAAGCTAGGCTATAGATAGTTTTGAATATCTATATGCATATCCATAAGTTGTTTTTGAGTTTATACTATTTATTCATACACTCGTTTTGTTCAAGCATAGACTGTAGACCTAGCCTATGTGTTCAAGAGTGAAGCCAATCAAACTAGCAATTGATTTCAAAACCATTAGCATTGTTCTTTTAAATGTATGCTTTCATTATTCTCCCATTTCAGTAGGCAATCTATTTTTTTCTCTCGATGTTAAATTTGATGACTTTCGATGAAAATCCTGTAGATGGCGCTTGCCAAATCGAACAGAAATCGTCTAGTATTGTCTTAATTTTAAGACATATATCCTCTTTTCGTCAATCTACTGTTTTGGTCTACTGTTCTACCTCGTGCACGAGCAGAGATGAAGCTGACTTTAACCTCGCTTGAATAAACGAGACCAAGATGCCGCTAACTTGAGTTAATGGAACGGCTTCAGCCCCAAGTGGAAGTCTACGCTAGTTCAAGCCAGGCTATTTCTGTTAAGCGCCGCCTTCATTAGCGAGGTTGATGGAATATCCCCCAAGTTATGGTCTTGGTTAACCCGAGGTTTCCGTTAACCACACCCTTTATAAGTCCCACCCCTCCACTAACAATTTCTCCCGAGACATGTCGGCGTACCTGGATGATCCATACGACATTGGAGCGCAAATCGTGAGAGACTCTCTTCTCTATGAAGATATAGATTTTCAGCCGAGGGAATTCGTTATCTTTGTCAGATGATCAAGGAAGACGTCTCATAGCAATGCCCGTACGTGGACATTCATGTATTCCATCGGTGATGCTGAACATCTGAGCAAGAATAGCCTACTGTATGTCCGAAAATAAATCGGACATAGGCCCAGGGGCGTAGCCAGGATTATTTTATAGGGGGGGCCAGCTGGGTCCAGACTTTTTATTGGGGTGGCACTTGGGAATCAAAACTACTATTTGAAAACTACTCAAAAAGTTTTGAAGATTAGGATAGCCTATTTTAATAATGGCAATAAATTGTGCAAAGCCAACACTGATACATAGGTCAGTTTGTTGACCACTCCAACATATTTTCCATAAATAGGTCAATGCCAATAAAAAATATTATGATAATGCACCTTACTTAATCAGTTTTATTCAAATGATGTTAACTCAAAGAACAATAATAAATACTACAAATATTGTATGTATATATTTGATCTCATACTGATGGCCAAACTATATTTCTTTCTGATATCCACTCCAAGTACTTGGCTGTAAGTAACATGGCTCTGAATTAAGAAATTAACCCTTAGAACCCTAGACTGTTTTAAGGGCTTTTTCACTACCTTAGAAACATTTATCCTGGTCAATGTAAGTGCCATACACACATGCTATATATTGTTTTTTATAGTCTAGGCTACCCAGATCTGCCACTATTTCATGTATTAATACTTGCATTGATTTCATTTAGATTTTTAAATAATAAAAATACAAATAGTGTATTATAAAAATTCTTATATTTTGACATGTATCTCACACTGCAAGCTGGCACATGTGTGCATAGGGCAGACTGTTCTGAATCTGGCAATATCATTGCCATGGTGGAGGGATTCTCTGGGGCTGAGCAAATGTGAAAAATATGTGGTGTGTGCCATTTTTTTTTATTTAGCCCTATGGCTACTCTATTTTTGGCCATTCTCACTACCTTTAGTTATAAGCAGTTATCCTGGTCATTGTAAGTGCCATTGACACAGTAATGAAAAATGCCCTTTCTGCGCTCCATATCTGTGACACGAACTGATCTGACCTGACTGAACCCGATATTTAATTACATGATATTTATTTTCCGGAGTTCCGGAGCAATGTAACAAAGAATTCAGGCAAAGCAGCCTGCCTGTGCCTGACCAGCTATGGCAAGAACCACACGCAGTCAGCAAATTATGTATTTATAAAGTAGCCTAGGCTAGGCCCTATTAGCCTACCTGGAGCCATCTGGAGATATGTTCCTAATATGCTTGCATTTAACCCGAATTTTATCGAAATATTCTTGTAACAGCGTTCCCGCAGGCATCCGATTATTTTTGATCAGCCCCACACATCGATGTCAGAGCCTAGGCTACCTAACAAGGACAGCCTAACGCAGCTCACTTGGCTATGATTCGTGACACATTCTAACATCTTATTAGCATTAATGTTCCAACTCATCAACTTACCTGTTACTGAGGTTAAGTAGTAGGCTAGCCTAGTCTACTGTCAAGTGTTTTTAACAGATGACTTGAATTGTCCCGCTGCTGCTGCTGCTGCACTAGGCCTAGCCTACTCACGATGTGATCAGAACCATAGGCTACACTTCCTGACTGGGCCAATGGTCGTAGATAGAGTGCAGTAATTGGTTCAGTCCCTGCTTTGCAAAGTGTTGTCGAAAACGGCAGCAAATCTTTTTTTTTTACTTTTCACTGAACGGAGCTGGGGGGGCCAGCAGGGTGGCCAAGCTTTGACTAGTGGTGGCCGTGGCCCCCCCTGGCCACCACGTAGCTCCGCCCCTGCATAGGCCTACAGTATGCTGAACATCTGAGCAAGAATAAATCGGACATATAGTAGGCCTAATAAATTAAAATCACCATTTTAGCAAACGTGTTGAATTGAATGTCATATTACTGTACCCTGCACATAAAGGCTACACATTTCCACAGCACCAGAATCCGACCGAATGCCTCCCTCAACCCCCTCCATAATCGGCCTTCCACTATTATTTGCGATGGCCAACTCCTCTGCTACTGTAAAACACTCTGGTGCCTTACAGTAGTGTTCAAAGACACCTTTTTCTTGTTAGCTGTAAAACAGAGGCCAAGTGAAGGCTATAAGCATAGGCCTACATGTTTTTATAATTAAGAAATATTAATGCAAGCTATGACTATATAAACCACTATTCTGAATAATGTGTTTGTGTTTCATTTTCACCTGCTGCCATGTGCGTTTGGCAATGGTGTTGCATCTGAAATGTTCACAGGATTAGGCATACACTAAATCAGTCAATGGGGCTACTTAAACATTCAATTATCCTTATTACTGTAATCTATATGCCCACTTCTAAATTGTGTTGCATCTGTAGGCATTTCTATGAACTCAAAATAAGCAATTGAATTTCAACTCATTAAATACTATTTAGCTATTAATCCTCCGTATTTGAAGAACATGTGGAAATAAAACTTTACTTTTAGGCATTTAGGATCTGCAATACGTTGGATCTGCAATACATTGCCAACAGCCTTGCCTTGCTTTGTTCACTGCCGACGTATTTGATTTTTGTCGTAGAGTGGGTTTTAATTCCTCATAACTTGTCATAATAATTGTGCATTCCTCATCCGTTAAATAAGGTGAACGCGTCATCACTCAAAGTGGTGATTTGTGCTGCAACCCGCCCCTTTTATGTGAACGCGCACAAACTCCAATGAGGTTAACCCGGCTCAACAAATCAACTTCATAATCAGCGTTGTAGTACCGATTAACACCACTAAAGATAACCAGGTTTTGTAAACCCGGTTTAACAAAGTAACCCTGGGTTACATCTGGGTAGGTTAAGCTCCCTTCGTAGTACAGGCTCCAGGGGTGTGGCAATTAACAACCTAGGGAGGGGCCTGGCGCGTTGTCTAAAAATCGCTATCATACACAACCTTAACCTGGTCAGAAGTCAATGGCCAGATGTTCATATTCTATTTTAAGAGCGCATGTCAACAGTCATATTGGCAGGTGCACGCACCATCCTTCTATCATTCATGAACGCACACCAGCGCACGTCCATGCAAAGCATTACAAATTGCACGATTACAATGGGAAACATAATTAGAATAAAGATATTACGAAATACTGTACATCTTATGATGAGTAGTTATTCACCATCATTTGCAAATTGGTAATGACGGTTAAAAGTGATTAGGGGAGAGGCGAGACGTATGGAGCACAGCTGAAGACGCACTGTCACGAGATATAAACAACTCCTCTGCAGGATAAATGTTGTTTTATTCAGTCATTTGAGCAATATTAGGGTAAGTGTTGCTTTTTCCAGCCCATGTTTTCGATGGTAACCCATTGTCAGTCAATAGTGAAAGTAGCTGCATATAACTGTCTTCGTTGACTGACACCTTGGTAAAGTTAGTTTCACTTTGCCAATGAGTTCAAATAATAGACGAGTGCAAATGCGTGAAGGCTATGCTAGGTTTTAGTAATGCATGGTTGAATGAATGACTATTTCATACGTTCTCGCAAGCAGCCTCCTTCAAATGCGCTGTTGAATGCTAAAATACCGATGCATTTATTTGACATATGCTTTGCGCCGTTGAAGGGAATGCCAGATGTCATTCTCATTGGTTTAACCCATTCGCGCTGGATGCTGCATGACGCAACATTGACCCTCCCGCTGGATGCTGCGTAGCGCAGCATGCTTTTTATTTAATGTTTTTAGATGCTACAGAGGCTTAGATATTAAATTTTGGTAGACGTTGACAATTTTTAGTATGTTTTCAGAAAACCCTCAGGAAATAAGGTTATTTAGTCTAGAATGCCATAGGATTCTATAGGCGTTTTTAGCAGGCAGTAAATGGGTTAAAATGATGTTATGCCCCAAACACACCCATATGACTGATTAAAAAACCTAGGAACACCTTGTTGCGCCATGCGCTCCACTTTTGATAACGAAACCCCTCCCAATGTGAACTTGACATCCTACTAAATTTGAATAGACTTTTGACGAGTGACGATGCACTTTAGAATGTCATGATAGGGCCCGATCTCGAATTATTTAGCCAATTATATAGCCTAGCCTAGCTATTAAGAGACTAGACTTTTTTTTTCAAAAATAGCCTATAAACTAAACGCGCTGGGTGACATGTGAGACACTCTCAGCTGTTTTGTATAATATAGCGTAGCCTAGTTCTATATTTAACGCAAACAATGGTGAAATCGATTAATAAAATCAATGTAAAATAGGTTTGCTTTTTTTTCAACTTGTCATCCTATCTTTTTGCAAGGCACTATATTTATATTTAAATCATAACGCCATCTGTGGGAACAACAGGTGGGAAACCTGAGGAAGATTTTGAGTTTCCCAGACAGTTGTGGACTTGTAGTCCTATCGTAGGCCTACATGCATGTGGACTTTGAAGTCCAGCTAATATGCCCACCAACTTGGTGGGCATGTAGGCTACAGTATAGCCCCACTAGACTTTTACAGAAAAGTTTTGTTTGGTCCCCAGGGGCCACTCACTACCCACCCACCCCGCGCTGGGGCCCCCGAACCACAAAAAATGCAGTTTTTCCTAACTACCCGAAACCATGGCACCCAAGATGACAAAATTTGTATGGTGCTTTTCTTTGCAAATATGTGGTTGTTGTGGTACCAAACATCTAGACAGACAATGCAACTCATTCTTCGTCATTCAATAATGAGGCAACAACCTGTCTGTTGGAACCCATTTCTGTTAGGGGGTGTGTTGAAACGGATGGTGTGTGCATGGTAGACCTAGACTACCTACTGTATAGTGCACATATATGAGTGCACCCCGGCCTATTTGGAGAGCAAGACACTGACTAGGCTACTTGGCTGTTGAAGCACTGAGCCAGGCTGATGGCCCTTAGACTGTCCAGATTGCCAGTCCGCCCCTGGTGTCTGGTAGTTGGCTGTTGCCACAGTGAAAATAATTTGAAAATGCATTGATACTGCTAAAGGATATCATTTGAATGCTTACATTAGTCTCTAGTTTTTACATCAAATCTGTCTCAGAAATATTTGGGAATTTCCACAGCTATAGACCACAACTGCAGTAATATTTCAGACACATAGCAATCACAGGAGGGTTAGGGACTTAAGGCTTGCTTGTGATTTGCACAATGCACATGTGTGACTTACTCCCACCTCTGCTAATTAGCATCAGAAAAGTGGCCGTACATTTATCCCACTTTACTGGACTAAACATGAACTGTGAGTGGGCATATGTATTGGATCAGAAGATATTCTCATGCATAAAAACACATGCAAGTAGGGAACTAGAGCACATAACTACTCAAGTAGCTATTCCTACTGTCACTCATGTCTCTAGACTGTTGTTTATCTATAGAGCTCCAGCTTCTACTCCGGCATCATTATGACACCTCTACTTCCCTCTTCTTTTCTGTAATGTCATCGGCTCTCTCCACCATGTGCTTCTTTTACCTCTCTCTGATCTTCCTCTCTGAACCGGGATAATATTCTGATATAGCACTACTGATTGCTATTGGTGGCCATCAGGGGCTGTATCTTCTCCCTGAGCAAAGTCACCTGGATCTGATTTGCCATGTCCTTGTTGTTGAAGATCACAAACCTTCCTGCTTTGAATATTGCTGAACCATGAAACAAAAATGTTGCTCCTTGAGATCAGGTGATGACAACCTCAAGAATAATCCATGTCCACATGATGTGACAGAGCTGATCTTGCTAAACCAGTTAGTCTATAGTACAGCTTATCATGGTCTATTGTAGTGCATAATTCTACATTCACAGTTTTAGAACATAATTGTATAAAATATAGATAATTGCTTAAGTTTTCTCTCCATTTCCCAACTTGACCTTTGCTCAGATATCAGTGGTGATGTGTAGGCCTTTATATTTACAGAAAAAGATGTTGACATTTTAAATTTGACTGCTTCTAGAGGAAATATTATTTAAAAGGTTATTTTGTTGTTATAGAGCACAGATTGTGTAGTTGTGTAGTCCATTAATTTACTTTGATGCTGTGACTGTGTGGTAAGAATTTGGAAAGGGTCTAAATTAGCAACATGTCATTTGTTCTGGAGGCAAATCAAGGAACTATTTTTATTTAGATGTTATCACCCTAACACAAACACAATTTAATCCTTGTGTTTTATTCATATTCTGTAAATTCCCCTTATCAAAAATGATCCACCTTCACTAAACCCTTGAAATTAAGATGTTTGGTTGACTTTTACACTCATTTTGCATAAAGTAACAACCTGTCACCTTTTATAAACACAAATCCTTTCTTTGTAAACAAAAATGCTACATTTGATCAGTGGGCAACATTCAGCCGTTCTTCCACAAAAAAATGCTATAGTGTATGTGTGTAGAATATATTTGTAGGTGTGTGAATGTGTGTGTGGGTGGGTGTGTGGTCTATACAATGTAAATGTAAAATGGTCTGTAAATCATTTTATAATTGCCAAGCCAAAAATTACCCGCAGACATTCTTTGAACCCTAGTTTTATATAGCTTTTATGAAAATGAAAAGCAATCTTTCAAGCTGAAAATAGACAATTTAGGGGGGGTTCTATGCTGTTAAACATAGTTGTGGGGTTTTTGACTTCTACAATACAAGGGTTCATAGGGAAGTGGGGGTGCAGGAAAGCATGCGTATTTATGTGTCGTACCACTCACGATCAGAAAAAAAGAAGCTCTCCATCCCCCTGTCTATTATTCTATTATGCACTAAAAATGTTACATTAGACCTGGGAGATCTAAACAAAAACTACACAAATTAACAAAACAAACCTGAGGGAGATATCCTATGACGCTAGCTTTATGGTACGACAATATGCCATATTAAGTAGCTGAATATTACCGTGAGTTTCCCAAGGAGCTGAACACGGGCCGCCTCAATCTTCTCATGCCTCTTTCTGATCTTCTTCTCGGACCACGGGTAATACCCTCTTGGGTACCACTTGTTGCCGTTGATGGCCATCAGGTTGACTATCTTCTCCTTGAGCAAAGTCACCTGGGTCCGGTTTGCCATGTCCTTGTTGTTGAAGACTACGAACCCTCCAGTGCATTCCCAGATCAAATCACGCAACTCTTGGTCTGCACTGCTGATAGCATCACTTGGAGCAGTCCCTTCCAGAGTGTCTCCATTGGTAAATAACAAGATAGTATACCGCCAGACCCTCTTCCCAAACATGCTTTGTATCATTTTATGGACTTGAATGTCATCTTTTGTCAGGTTGCCAATAGGCAAATCAACCAGGAAGACGTGAGGACCAGCTTCTAGAAAGACAAACTTTTTAGGATATCACGAATAACTTTCTTCTCATCACCAGAAGAGTTTTTGAGTCCTGGCGTGTCAATCATAGCCACAGGCCTTCCGTCCAATGTCCCCTCTCTCCGATCACAAACCTGTGTGACCCTGCTCAGAGTCTTGTTCACAGGGAATACTTGCTGCCCAAGAATGGTGTTCCCACTGGAGCTCTTCCCGACTAGTGATGTAGTACTCGAGTCCGGTCTTGAGACCAATTTCTGCTTTCTCGGTCTCGTCTCGGACTCGTTCCTTCAAAGACTCGGTCTTGACTCGGTCTCGGACCACAGTGGGAGGAGAAGGACTCGTAATTTCAGACCGAGTCCTCGAGACCAACGCATTTTTTATGTTCATATAAAAAACAGACAACACATAACAACAATAATAATAAAATGCAATGTTGACCGGCATTATTTGAAAATGACATCTCATGGTGCAATGCAAAGATACTGCTGTCAGAGCCGTTTATTTATCTCTATGGCTCTGCTGCCGGTGAGTGTCTGTAGGTCAGCATAGTCCATATTAAGACGTTAAGACTGCTCCTCTAAATAATTCCCAATCTAGCTTAGTCTGTAGGCCTAACTGTTAATTATTAACTGGGGTGATATTAAATTATGAATATTAAAACTGACATTTTTTTATGGTCTTGGTCTCGACTCGGTCTCGACTCCTACCCACATAGCAAAATTTGACCAGCCCACCTCTGGCCCACTACCTTGCTTCAGGGTAGTGTGAGTGTTGGCCCACTTCTGGCTTGGTCCCTGGCCCAAAAATGGCCCAGTCACTGATAACTGACACAAAGAATTTGCTCTGGCCCAGGTGTGGCCCACACACAGTAAAATGACTCTTATAGTTTGTCTTGGCCCAGTTGTGGCCCACACACAGTAAAATGACTTATTGAGTGTTGGCTGAGTGTCGGCTGGGTAAAGGACTCGGTCTCGACTCGGACTTGCTTCCTCAAAGACTCGGTCTTGACTCGGACTCGACTGTATTTGAAAACCAACAGACTCGGTCTCGACTCGGTCTCGACCCTTCAAAGACTCGGTCTTGACTCGGACTCGGCATAGGCGGTCTCATCCCCATCACTATTCCCGACCCCTCTCCTCCCCAACAGCATGATACACTATATCAGGGGTATTCAATTAATCTTCAGCGAGGTCCAGTTATGGAAAATTTCCTCAAGCAAAGGTCCGGAGCATCATAATGTTTAGGCTATGTATATATGTATAATATATATACAGGGGCGGAGCCAGAGGGGTGGCTCCGGGTGGCACAGGCCACCCTTTAGATTCGATTGGCCACCCCAGGTGCCACCCCAAATCCTAGTCTACGATTGGCCATTAACATGGTGTAAGGCGGGATCTTTCTTGATGCACTTGCAGCAGTGTGAAGTATCAGACGTCAGAAATGTAAGTGGCAAACACGCTTGCCTTTATTGGCCTGCGGCACAATTGAACTGTGGAACGAAAGGTTTCCCCGATCAGGAAATACTCCTTAATACGCAACTTTGTGTAGGCTTAACAGAGGTAGACTAAATATCGTGCCTATGACGATGACAGCTTTAAAAAAAAAAAAACATTTATTTTACTTGTCTTGCTGGATTGAAGGCAGAATGTGGGCTGTTGCGCAAATAGATGAATGAGGGTCGGGAGATTCCGTTAACAAAAACCTAAAGTTTTGCTAACATTTTCTCCATTATTATCGTAAAATATGTCTCCATGCAGGGCAGGGCTGGTTCTAACCTAGGCTAGGCTACTATATTTGGGTGGGCTGGTAGAAAGTTTGGGTGGGCAACATAGGAAAGCTGTCAAATTGGATCAAAACTAACATAAACACAAAACAAACACAAAACAATCAGGCCTACCTAGCTTGAGTTGCTGCAGCCAACAGCCAGGGATAGGCAGTATGTTTGATACATGTATGTAAAATACAAAATAGTATGTTGTCATTTTTATTTTATTTAGTTGGAAAAAAATGGCATCATATTTTGTCAAAATATTTTATAGGTTTGTAGTTTAAAAATAGTGCCAAATTATTTTGGTAAAACCAATAACCTACTTTTGGTGATGTGATTATAAAAGTGCAAAACAATGAATGCAGCACTGGTGCTGACTTGTAATTTGCCCAGAGTTGTTGTGATCAGAATATTGAGATTCAGGCAGATAAGTTTCTTGAGCACTTTAGTCATCCAATTCAATGGAACCTTTAGTCATCCAATCCAATGGAACCGGTTATGTGGTTGCCCTGCAAGAAGTTGCAACAAGATGTAACGTGCACAATGTTTGCTCACATACAGTACACAATACACTCCTTCATACCAACCTCAAGTTTCAAGAAACTGATGATTAATCATCTAATCGGAAGACATGGAACCGGTTATGGTTGCCCTGCAACAAGTTACCCCACGTGAAAATGTAATTAATAATTTGATGATGGAATTTGTTTTAGAACAGCATAGCCCAGTGCCACGGCCACCACTGGTCAAAGCTTGGCCACCCTGCTGGCCCCCCCCCCCCCCCCCCAGCTCCGTTCAGTGAAAAAAAAAAAAAGAATTTCTGCCGTTTTCGACAACACTTTGCAAAGCAGGGACTGAACCAATTACTGCACTCTATCTATGACCATTGGCCCAGTCAGGAAGTGTAGCCCACGGTTGTGATCACATCGTGAGTAGGCTAGGCCTAGTGCAGCAGCAGCAGCAGCGGGACAATTCAAGTCATCTGTTAAAAACACTTGACAGTAGACTAGGCTAGCCTACTACTTAACCTCAGTAACAGGTGAGTTGATGAGTTGGAACATTAATGCTACATTAATAAGATGTTAGAATGTGTCACAAATCATAGCCAAGTGAGCTGCGTTGGGCTGTCCTTGTTAGGTAGCCTAGGCTCTGACATTGATGTGTGGGGCTGATCAAAAATAATCCCCGCGGGAACGCTGTTACAAGAATATTTCGATAAAATTCGGGTGAAATGCAAGCATATTAGGCACATATCTCCAGATGGCTCCAGGTAGGCTAATAGGGCCTAGCCTAGGCTACTTTATAAATACATAATTTGCTCACTGCATGTGGTTCTTGCCATAGCTGGTCAGGCAGAGGCAGGCTGCTTTGCCTGAATTCTTTGTTACATTGCTCCGGAACTGTTCATCGCAGCGAGATGAAACCTTAATTGCGTGACAGAGCAGAAGTGGGGCTTTCCAACGAGACTAAACACTTGTCTGTGCGATCCAGTATGAAAATAAAAATAAATATCATGTAATTAAATAAAATTGATTCATATTTACAGTTCACCTGCGCACCCATTACTCTCGTTTGAATTACTCGTGAACCCGTGATCGGATAGATATGGCAAGCATATCAGAAGAAAGAGGAGACACAGGGCTATCTATTGGTACCAAGTGCATCCGTCTGGGTTATAAAACAGACAAAATTACATCAAAATAATAACTTCATATAGCTCGACTTACCCCACTTTTTTGTGTGTTGTGGTGGCAAAGCATGTTCATAATCCAACGCTATCAACAGTCTGCCCTATGCACACATGTGCCAGCTTGCAGTGGTGAGATACATGTCAAAATATAAGAATTTTTATAATACACTATTTGTATTTTTATTATTTAAAAATCAAAATGAAATCAATGCAAGTATTAATACATGAAATAGTGGCAGATCTGGGTAGCCTAGACTCTGTTAAAAAACAATATATAGCATGTGTGTATGGCACTTACATTGACCAGGATAAATGTTTCTAAGGTAGTGAAAAAGCCCTTAAAACAGTCTAGGGTTCTAAGGCTTAATTTCTTAATTCAGAGCCATGTTACTTACAGCTAAGTACTTGGAGTGGATATCAGAAAGAAATATAGTTTGGCCATCAGTATGAGATCAAATATATACATACAATATATGTAGTATTTATTATTGTTCTTTGAGTTAACATCATTTGAATAAAACTGATTAAGTAAGGTGCATTATCATAATATTTTTTATTGGCATTGACCTATTTATGGAAAATATGTTGGAGTGGCCAACAAACTGACCTGTGTATCAGTGTTGGCTTTGCACAATTTATTGCCATTATTAAAATAGGCCATTCTAATCTTCAAAACTTTTTGAGTAGTTTTCAAATAGTAGTTTTGATTCCCAAGTGCCACCCCAATAAAAAGTCTGGATCCAGCTGGCCCCCCCTATAAAATAATCCTGGCTACGCCCCTGGTTGGTGTGATAAAGGGATTGTGTGTGTGAGCAACCTACAACACCCTAATGTTCTTGCTTTGTTCAGGCTCCTCATCAGATGTATAAATATCTGTTTGCATGTCAGTTTCGTCATTTAACTCAACTGCAGATAGAATTATACAGATTTGTTTTAAAAGCTGAGTACCACACTCTTGCTTTAGGAAATTAATTGATTTAGAGCACATTTTGAATGCATTAATATCCTCAAAATGCTGTACTGAAATAAAATTAAAGGAAATACCAATTTATTCAGTGGTCTATACTTGTTGAAGGAGAACTGTAAAACTCCTTCATTTTGCCTGTGTAATTCATACCAGCTTGCATGATTAATGCTCTTTTTTGATTAATATGATGATACTTACAATTTGTGAGTGAGTCCTTTGTCAAATCATCTTGTTTAGTTTTAGAAGCTGGGGGAAAACAGGGTTTATCCAAAGGAGTCATTGCAAAGTGTACATCCTTGAATATATCCTCAAATAGTTTGTTATCAACGACTGATCGTGTTCAATACTTGAGTCTTCAAAAGGTTTAGAAATTAACTGTAACTCAAAATAACTTTAAATGTTGCTGTAACATAACAGTTAAAGTTATCGGTCCCCAACTTCCCTGTGTACTTGGCCACAGAATGATGAAAATGACTTCACGGAAGCCATGTCTCCTGTTTACTATTTGAAGAATGTTGAATGTCAACAAACCTCAGAAAGAATGTTAAATATTGTGCCTGTTGAAGTTTTAGTCACATGAGTAAACAAAGTCCGTCACACCAGTCATTGCTTCCAATAATATTTTTTACTTATAACGTTTCGGGCGTGAGCCCTCCATCAGACATGACTTGTCATCCATCATGTTATATTGTATAGATTCACAATGTAATAAAACTGTAGCAATTGTGACTACATTTTGTATCAGTTGCCTGGTACAAGCCGACTCAACTGCAAATTAAATTATGATTCTTTTAAACCTGAGTACCACTAATTTTTTATGAAATTAATTGATTTAGAGCACATTTTGAACACATATGTCAAATTCTAGACCAAAATACCATACTGAAATGAAATTGAAGGGATACCAATCTTATCAATTCAGTGGTCTATCCTTGTTGAAGGAGGACTGTTGTAGAAACTTATGAATTCGTTTAGCCTGTATAATTCATACCAGCTGGGACGATAGTGCTCTATTTTGATTAACATGATTGTACTTACAATTTGTGAGTGAGTCTTCAGTCAAATCATCTTACTTAATTTTAGAAGTTGGGGGAAACCAGGTTTTATCCAAAGGGGTCATCAAGAGTACACCTGTTGAAAATAAATCCTCAAATAGCTTGTTATCAGAGACTGACGAGGTTGATACTTGAGTCTATATAAAAAGGTTTCAAAAATTAGCTTTAACTCAAAATAACTTTAAATGTTGTTGTAACATATCAGTTAAAGTTATCGGTCCCCAACTTCCATGTGTACTTGCTGGCCACAGAATGATGAAAATGACTTCACGGAAGCCATGTCTCCTGCTTACTATTTGAAGAGTGTTGAATGTTAAAACACAAATGTTGCATCTTGTGATGAGGAAGAATTTTTTAAAATCAGATCGTGCCTGTGAGATTCACAAACAACATTCGTCATCTGCTGTCTAATCTTGTTACATGCCCCAGTCTGTTTCCTGTTAAATCTTTGGTGGAGGTAATTATGCTACATTGTACAGTTTCACAACATAATTAAACTGTAGAAAATGTGATTACATTTCATGTCAGTTGTCTGGTACATGTTTTCAGCATGGTGTGTACTTCAAAATTGCCATCTTATGTTTATTGCCTATTGTCTATGTGTAGGGAACTTGTTTTGTCTATAGCTACAGCTAATCATAGTCTAGCAGAAACATGGTTGTACACATCTCCCTCTTTATTGGGCTGAACTGTGTGAACTGGGCGAGCATGATCATAAATTGCTTTACAGCATAGCAGACATATAACAAAAGCATGAACCAGATAACATCCTCAGGTGTATATATATATATATATAGATATATAACAAACATATATGTGTGTAGATTTGATAAGTACACAGGGTAAGAATGGGATGGGTCAGTGTAACAGAACTGTATGATACAAATTTTCATCCAAAGCAAAAATGATCCTGTGCTGCACTTCTTCCTAAAATGCTCTATGATAGTTCACAGAAACACAAAACTTGTTACACATGTCTGACTGGGAGTGAAAACTGAACAGTGCCATTCAGGGCCATCATCAGTCCCTTGGGCCGTGTCTCCAATAGAAAAAAGCTATGGTGCATTGACATATCTCTGGACTGGCTCATTTTTCCTCAGGTTTTTGAACCTCGGTGGATTCTCAGCAATAAGCCTCAGCTCCTCATCTACCATCCTCCAAAGCTCCCGTTTCTTCTCCTCCAGCTCATCACCGCTGTAGAGACTTTCCACTTGCCTCTCCTTTTCTGCAATGTCTTCTGATCTCTCCTCCATGTGCTTCTCATGCCTCTCTCTGATCTTCTTCTCGGACCACGGGTAATACTGTCTTGGGTACCACTTGTTGCCGTTGATGGCCATCAGGTTGACTATCTTCTCCTTGAGCAAAGTCATCTTGGTCCGGTTTGCCATGTCCTTGTTGTCGAAGACCACAAACCCTCCAGTGCATTTACGGATCAGATCACGCAGCTCTTTGTCTGCACTGCTGATAGCATCACATGGAGCAATCCCTTCCAGAGTGTCTCCATTGGTAAATAACAAGATAGTATACCGCCAGACCCTCTTCCCAAATATGTTCTCAATAATTCTGTGGACTTGAATGTCATCTTTTGTCAGGTTTCCGATGGGCAAAACGACCAGGAAGACGTGAGGACCAGGCTTGTAGAAAGACAAACTTTTTAGGATATCACGAATAAATTTCTTCTCATCACCAGAAGAGTTTTTGAGTCCTGGCGTGTCAATCACAGCCACAGGCCTTCCGTCCAATGTCCCCTCTCTCCGATCACAAACCTGTGTGACCCTGCTCAGAGTCTTGTTCACAGGGAATACTTGCTGCCCAAGAATGGTGTTCCCACTGGAGCTCTTCCCGACCCCTCTCCTCCCCAACAGCATGATACGCCACTCGTCCATCCCAGCTGCACTGACACCTCTGCCTATAATGATAAAGGAAATACGTTGAACTTTTCTGATAGTTATCATGATAAATCCTCACAGAATACACAGTGTTTAGTTCTTATTATATAGGTATACTAGATAAGTTATACTTAGTAATGCATTCCAATGGCTCAAATTTCTATGACACTCAATGTGCCAGGTAATGCGCATGCTAGATGACCCCTCCCACCCTGCCAGGTCCCTTTTCCAACTACTGCCCTCTGGTAAGAGAATTCAAAGTCTCAGGGGCAAAACATCCCCCTTTTGCAACAGCACTTACCCTGCCACTATTAGGCTTCTTAATGCCCAGACACCTTGCAGAGTAAACCTATACTAAATGCACCTTATAGACTGCACAAGACACTTTATGGGAAGCTGATTTAGCAAAAGGTCTTTACAGCTTTTTACTGGTTTGAATGATTGTCTGTGTGATTGTCTTTTATGTCCTGTATGTTCCTGTATATGTTTTGCCTTTTTACCTGGATTGGCACCAAGACAAATTCCAATCAACTGTGTGTTGACATGGCAATAAAGTATTGTATTGAATTGAATTGAATGCTGTCGTACACCAACTAATGCTAATTTCATTACAAGGCAAAATCATGTTGTTAATTCAATATCATGTGCTTGACCTTAAACACAAGCATGAGTGAGGCATACAGATGAGGTAGTTTTTCAGTAATTAAATTCCTTTTAAGTAGTACAATTTCCATGAAACTTTTTTAAGAACAGTAACTACAAACTGTCATTTAAAGTAAACCTTTTTCTTGTTCTGAATGATGAAAAGTGCTAAATACTCAACCACAGCCGCTTGATTACGTGTCAATAAATTAGCAAATATTAATATTACTGCCTGTTCTCAATGCATGGTTTCCACATTGTATAAGTCTGTTTGTAGTGTAGCCTGCATTTTATAATTAGAGCCCCACATTTTATGTGATGTCAGAGAAATAGAAAAACACACACATTTATTCACACTTACTTTGTTCAGGCTCCTCCTCAGATGTGTAAATATCTGATTGCTTGTCTGTTTCATCATCATCTAAGTAAACTACAAAAAAAATAACACAGGTCTTTTTTTTAACTTAGCATATCCTAACAGATAATATGGTTAAGGCTATGTGTTAAGTTGTAGCCCAAAAGTAGTGTTGCAATGAAATTATATTGAAAGCATTCTTCAGTCATCAATCTGTATCCCACAGTGTAAAATGAAGACTATTCTAAAAACTCACAAATTTATTTTATGAAATCATATCAGCTTGTACAATTCCATTATGGTACAGTATTTTAATAAATCTCACATACCAGTACAATTTTTAGATGCGGTGTCCTCAGTCAAATAATTTGTAGTTGTTTGTCAAATAATAATAGTTTCAGAAGTTGGGAGAAACCAGGGTTTATCCAAAGGAGTCATTGCCAAATGTAATCCTGCTGAAAACATGAGGAAAGCAAAATATGTTGTCAAAAAATGAAATCTCCACATTATTACACATCCACATTATTACTGAAGCTTTTAAAGTTGTCAACTAATCTAGCAAAGATACAAATTTCTTGTGGACTTACTGGCCTTGGAATGATGTGTGTGGAAGCCAGGGAAAGATTCAAATGACTGACGCAGTGAACTGCCTGAATGATGACCATTTGAAACAAGAATGTTTCTCTTCGAAACAAGAATGTTGCACCTTGAGATAAGACAACCTCAAGAAAAAAACATCTTAATCAGATTGTGCTTCTGAGATTTCACAAAACAGCATGCAAAAGACCTAGAGCTGTAAGAAGGAAGGCACTTGATGTTTTTTTTGTCATTTTACTTCATTTCAATGTTCAATAGTATGTATATATTGTTGTGTGTTTGCATTGAGTTCTTTTTACAGTGTTATTATTATCACCTGTTATTTGCTCTGATTACGTATGACCTCAGCAGAACAGGGGGTCGTTTCTAGAAAGCGTCGTTTGCTAACTTGCGTCGCAACCTTGGTAGTACGCTCCATCGTTCTTGGATTTGGTGTTTCTAGAAAGGGTAGTTCGAACTCTCAATCGCAAACAAGGACGCAAAGTTTGGTCGTTTGAACTACTGCCCCTAGGCAGTCGCACTTGTGTCGTTCCTTGGTAGTTCCTGTTGGTGTCCAGAGCGCCTAACCAAAAATCACAACCGCCTAAACAAAAATTGCGAAGTGGATGTTTATCTCGTGACTCAATGATTGATATATCCTGTAGCTTAATTTTGATTAAGACACTGACTCCCCTACTTGGCTCATTCTTGCTATTTATGTTAATTCGCGTATTGCCTTGCCTTTAGTATTATAATGTTCATAGACTCTTACAACAGCAGTGATAAATGGTGTAGTGGCTAGAGCAGAAGACTTGTTATCCCAACGTTGTAGGTTCGATTTTCTTATGATGTGAGATTGTCCTCTTGCTTCTCGCTACCTGCAGGTGAACTGTGTGACACGTAGATTAAATTGTTTTTGACTGATGTCTTGTACCTATGGTCTCTCGATGTAGAGTAACTATATACATACATATGTATGGTCAAATCCTATTGTTGTGTCTCGTAGGCCTACTCTTACTCAGAGATGAAAAGAAGAGATAGGATGTGAACTCCGGCCGTGCGCGCAGTGCACCAACGCGCTGCTGTTAAGCCACGAGACAGTTGATAATCAAGGGATACCCAGATATTTGTCCAGGCTATATATTTTTTCCAACACAGATATTTAACACAAATAATGACTCATATGGGTCTGCTTAAGTTAACTGTTTTATATGCTTGCAATAGGTTTAGGTTTTGGCTGATGGCAATGACAATACCAGCATTAATCACTCGGTTTAGATTAGAAACATGTCGACATAGGCCGTGACAGAACATTTCTAGGGGGTGGGGTATTACACGTTGCCACTGTTTCCACCAATGATATGTATCGCTGCATCATCAACAACGTTGTTGGAACTATGGTGTTCGAACGTCGGAGGTAGCGAATTGCGACACAGGTACGATGCTTTCTGGAAACAGGTGTAACAGCGTCGTTGTTTGGTCGCAAGTTGCGTCGTACCATGGTGGTTGAGCAACGTCGTTGCTAACTTTTCTAGAAACGACCCCCAGGACGGTACAGGAAACATGCTGATAGAAGTGCTGAAGAATGTTTCCAGTTAGACCACATACTCTAGCTTTTAACCTATATGTTACTCAGGAGCAGGCACGGCGCCAGGATTCCAGTTTTGGATGGGCCAGACCAATTGTGGGTGGGCCTTAAAAAAAACTTTATCAAATCACTGTTTAACCTAATAAAAATGACTGACTAATATACTGTTATATTATTTGGCCTTACATAATAGAGATTTGAATAGCTTGATGCTCTTTAAATAGTTTGTTGCATTGTAAAAAGGATGGACGTACTATCCTCGATCACTGTCCTTGGTTCTGACCAAACAAGAGCGCTTTGGAATCTCCATTACGCACCATACCTGCTGGCTGTGCTTTAGCGCATCTCTCGAATAGACCTAAGGCCTATAGGCTGTAAAAGTGGGAATCTAATATTTCCCCCAAACATAGTTTAGTTCTGCTTGTATAACATGAAGTCGAATATTTCATTTGTTTTAGGTTTTCAACAATACAGATCAATCACACTGCCCGACAGTTTCAATCAATATGCAGGGCAGTTGAAAACATTCGGGGCTTAGCCCATAGAGTCTAAACGGTTTTCATAATTCCCATTTTGCCTGACTTGCTGCTCACTTTTCATAAATGAATCCACTGACTCAAGCCTCATTTGCACCACATTTATTAAATATTATGGGCAATACAATTTTGACAATTAGAGGATGTAATGACATTTATCTATCTTGACATTTCTGTTTGCTAGAAACGAACTATATAGCCACCTAGCAGAGTGGCTTTTAAATAGCAATATGCATTATATGGTTTGTTATGCTTAGCTTAGGGAGAAGGGAACATTGAAGACTCACTAATTCGATTTTACAACTAGGCAAAGCAGGCCACCACTGTTTGGCCAGCTCGAGACTGTAGGCTAGAGGCTGATAACAAACCTGAACTTGTAGGCTAGTCTAAATGACGAGAACAGGATAACTCCACCACCACCTTGTTATTGATGACTTCATGATTTCCTTGTAACGTAGGCCTATACCAAATATTAAATGCAAACAATGACATGCCCAACCTCGCGCGCGCACGTAGCCTACGTTCCAAATTATGTGTTATGGAAGGTAACGTTCATATTAAATCTGCTGCATGAAGAAGAGTGAGTTCACCCGTGTCCGCTTGTATGTTAAATACGTCCATCTCATCTCAAAGTTTCAATGCGCGATCGAAATAATGGTTTCATATTTGTTAGTCAACTGTACAAAATACATTCGGGGCTGAAGCCCTGGCAAAATCAGCTGGCTACTAGGCCTACCCCTCGGGCACAGAACTTGTTCATTGACAACGTCATCTGTCATGTAAAACATGCTCCAAGAGAGCTCATAAAGATCAATCACACCCATTAGGCCCTTTAATGCAAATCGGATCAACAATCACAATATCAACAAGCTGCATTGCAAAAAAAAAAAAAAAACATTTCAGAAGCCATTATTATGTGCTAGGTGTTATGGATCAGCTATCCTTCATCTCCTGGTTGCAGCGATACAACGAGACCGTTTGTGCACGTTTAAGGTACCTAAACAACGACTATATTAAAAGTTTTTTTTTTTTTTTTTTAAGAAAAGTTTTGGGTGGGCCTGTTGAAAAGTGGGTGGGCCTAGGCCCATCCAGGCCCACCCGTAGCGCTGTGCCTGCTCAGGAGGTCACAGGTTACTTTCAGTGCACTATGCACCGTAATTTGCTGTCTTACAGTGTACTGTGAGAGTACTGGAATTGGAACTTATGATTTTTATATTCATAAGTGGTTTATGTCCTGATGTTTCTGTTATGCGTTCTTCCACATGAGATGACTGTTGTTATTTCATTCTGTCCCTGCACTGTCTCTGTGTGTGTACCTGTGTCTATA
Organism: Alosa pseudoharengus; assembly: GCF_046254945.1. Classification (NCBI taxonomy): domain Eukaryota; kingdom Metazoa; phylum Chordata; class Actinopteri; order Clupeiformes; family Clupeidae; genus Alosa; species Alosa pseudoharengus. Next base: position 26,393,559 of record NW_027468774.1, on the reverse strand, counting down.
TGGTTAGATTAAAGGGAATATTATGACTTTGCAGTCATAATACAGTTTCACTGCATGGCTGCGTCAGTAGCTATCTGCTCTGAATTGGCAGGTTGCCACTAATCAGAGTCTGAATCAGTGTAGTCCACGTGAGATGGGATGACCAACGCCATCTCCCGTCAGCCTGGAAGGATACTTAAACCCTAACTATTTCTTTAGAGCAGCTTTTGGATCTTTAGGTGAAGTCATGCTGCGCATCATTGTAAATAAAACTCTGTTCCTGATTTTTCCTACATTGATCTGACTGGGTCTTCATTCATCTGTGGTATTAAAATTACTATCAAATGGCAAGCATTGAATAGCAAAGGGGATTGTTTGGCTGTTGCCTTGCATATGTTTTGCTCTTAATATTTCAACTTTTTATGATTTTTATTCAGGTAGTGGTGGTGGTGTGTTTGTATATGAAAGAAGATTCCACAACCCACACACATCGTGCCACCAAAGTTAACACTGCTTCTCTGTTTATACCATGGTGAAATTATTGGCACATTAATATTGACACATTTTTCAAAGCTTCCAGACCAGATATCATTTGAATGATTATTTCATTGTTATTCCAATGCTTGGTTGAATTTCCCATTGTCCTACGTAATTTAGAACGACCATTAACCGTATGTTATTTGCACACCTATGAAGTAGATCAATTTTTTTGGCCGTATCACACTTGTATATTTATTATGTAGTTATTATGTACTTGATTGCCTGCCAATACCTTACCCAAGAGAACAGAACACTGAATGGCTTACCCATTCAGTACATTTGCAGTTGTAACTCCTACTGGCACCTCACACATTGTTTCCCAACCTCACCACTAGAGGGAGCCTTTGTGTGAAGAATACTTTGTGTCCACTTCCTGTAAGCAAAGTCCTTTTAGGCAAGTCCCTCCACTCGGCGGCCATATTGCAACGCTTTTTGGGCACTCATTGGGCATCCTATTCGACAGAAATGCGCGTGCGCAAGGCTTCACGACACCAGTCTTGCTCCTCCAGCGGCGAGTTCACAACACATGATTGGCACAATGTCTTCACAACACACCATATGATTGGCTAAATGTATTTACATCACACCACATGATTGGCTAAATGTATTTACATGGCAACGTTTGGCCGAGGAAGGGGTGGGATATGTGTAGACAACGGCCATATTGGCGTTACAAACTAGCCCCATGCATTTCTATGGAGGATTTTTTGAGTGCTGTGTCTCCTCATTAGAAAGTCTCTGCAGTAAGGGAGATAGGGAGACTGACGGGTAACGTTTTAAACAATAATCTGAATTTATTTACAAATATATATATATATATATATATATTAGGGCTGTCAATCGATTAAAAAAATTAATCGAATTAATTACATACTGTGATTAATTAATCTAAATTAATTGCATATATCATTTTTGCTGTGAAAGTATTTTAAATATTTAAATTCAAATGAATCATTGAATAATCAGCATTAGTGACATTAAAGTTCAAAAACTTTCACTCAAACTTTCACTGTTCAAATAATGCCATAATAATCTATGATATGACCTAATATGCTTAGGAAATAAATTCAAAAGTGCTTCGGGAAGAAGTTTTTTTTTTTCACATACAGTACAAGGCATTTCAGACCACAGATATAACCTAGGGGACACAATGAAAATAAATTAACACTCCCCTCAATGTCAACACTACTGTATTTCTTTGCATTGATGTGCGACTTTATTTCAATCAACACTTTATTTTTAACACCATCAGGCCGTTTTTCAAAAGTAAATGTTCCAATCAATGATCTAGGCAGCACATTTTCATCTTTCTCCTTCATTTTAGAGTCTAATGGTTACTGACTAGAACGGCTCGGGGTCAAAGGTCATACGGAATCGATAAATCTGCGCTATTTTTTTTAATCAGTTATTTTTTTCTCAAATTAATTAATCAAAATGAATCAGTTATTTTGACAGCCCTAATATATATACATAAGTCTGTGAGTGGGAAGCAAGAAAAGGTCAAATAAAGTGTCAGTAAAGTGTATGTGTAGTGCATAAAAGGCAATAGGGAGTAGCTGTCTAAGCGAGAAAACAGCAAAGAAATGGCCAAAACTGCATAGTTTCTCTTTAAAGGACTGCCTATGCAGTTTTGGCAAATTCTTCACTGTTTTTGAGCTCCCCCTACAGCTTCAGAGTCGATATTTTACAACACTCCTCGTTCGGTCAGCCTGCCGTTTCCTCTTTCTCTGTTCCTCTGACAACGTTTTTCTCACTTTCTGCCAGGGCTTTGAACCGATTTTTTTTTTCCAATCGGTTCGTTCCGAACAGAAACGGAATTATAACGTTTCCGGTTATGAGTTCCACCAATAAATTGACGTTCCCGAACCGGTTAGAACAAAAAAATACTGTTCCCGGAACGGTTAATTTCGTTCCTGTCAGCTGTTTAATGTTATAGAATTATGTCACATCTTTCTCATCCAGCTTAAACCAAATGTAATAATATTACAACCATTATTACATAATAATAATTATATTATTAATAATAATAATAATAATTAAATAGGCCTACAATTATTTCAAATGTGTAGTTTATTGTTAAAAGAGAAAATTTCCACACAAACATAACAACATTATTAAGACACATGGTTATGCCACTCGGGCAACAACAAATTCCAACCGTCGGGGGGAAAGGCCATCCAGTAGGCCTAATGTTCGCTAGTCCATCATTAACGTGGAGTCGACAAATATAGCTATTGATATTGTGTTTGGAATGAGCGTTTTAATTAACGATGGATCGTAATTTACCTCTTATTTAAGATGTGGAGTGGAGACTTTGTAATCCACCGCTCTCTCTCCATTCAGTCAGCGAATGTCTGATGTGATATCACACAGGAAGTGAACCTCAGCCGTCATGGTAACGTGTGCAGGAAAATAATAACTTTTTTTTTTTTAGTTAATTAGGCAACGAAAACTTTGAGGAACGAAATAAAACCGGTATTAACCGGTTACCATTATTTTAAAAAAGTGTTCCTGTTCCAGAACATAAAAAATAATAATGTTTCCGGTTTCGTTTCTGTTCCCTGTAAAATACAAAAAGTTCCCGGTTTTCGTTTTCGTTCCTTGAACCGGTTCAAAGCCCTGCTTTCTGCTTCTTTTTGGCCAGCTCTGCCATGACGTGTGTATGTTAGTACTGACATAAAGCAATTTGTCACTTCGCGAGACCTGAGACTCCTGCTAGACTTTCTGACTCCGAGGCCAGCAGCTCGCCGTACCAAATGCATGGGTGTTTTTTCCGCACACAGACGGCCACCATTCAACCTAGAAAAAGTCATATAACCATCCCAATGACTTTGAAAGGTAAATGAAGCTAAAAAAAAACGGCATAGTTCCCCTTTAATATGGCATAAATTCCAGACAATGTCAAACATTTTTAAGAATTTGGAAATGTGTATGTTATAGGTATAAGGTGGCATATAAGATGTATTTTAGCAACCTTTTAGCACTGTCTGATGTTATCCTAATGTAAATAATAAAGGTTATAGTTTGCAGGGAATAGCATTAACATAGGCTAATTATGAATCCCTTCACATCTCAAAAAGAACTTAACTCACTTCCCTCACAGATTATACCGCATATTATGATACAACAAGACACAATTGAAAAGTTTTTAAATAAAAAATAAAACAATATTCTTGAGCAATATTCTTAAATGCTCTTCTCAGACCTTTGAAATCATTATAGAGATGAAAAGAATAATCCCTAACACTACTCCAGCCGGCCCCAAAACTGCAGTGGCCATCAGCGATGTGGCAATGACTACTCCCATTTGGGTTTTAACTGGCAGCACTTCTGACATTTTTCTTGCATCCGCCTCCTCTTTCCTCCAAAGAGCTCTCTTCTGTCTCTCCAACACCTCGCCATTGTAAAGGTCCTCCAGCGCTTTCTCCCTGCGTGCAATGTCTTTATCCCTCTCAGTCAATATCTTTTCTGGCCTCTCTCTGATCTTCCTCTCCTGCCTTGGGTACGGGTTAGATTTGTAATACTAAGAGCCACCAGGGTTTCCATTTTCTCCAAGAGCTTGGCCACCTGGTCCCGGTCGCCCATGTCCTTGTTGTTGAAGGCCAGGAACCCTCCCCTGCACTTACGGATAAATTCTCTGAGCTCCTCATCACCGCTGACATCGTTCAGGGTCTTCCCCTCCAGCCGGTCACCATGGGTGAACAGGACAATGGTGAAGTCCCATACCCTCTTGCCAAATGTGCTCTCGATCAAATTATTGGTGCTTTTGTCCTCAAGGGTCAAACGGCCAATGGGGATGACCACCAGAAAGATGTGAGGTCCAGGCCTATAGGTCACACTCTGCAGGATCTCTTGGACAACCTCTTTTTTTGAACGCCTGGTCTCAAAGAGTCCAGGAGTGTCAATCACCCAGGGCCGTAGTCACCATAGACATTGAGGGGGACGTGTCCCCCCCAATATTCAAATATGACCAAAATGTCCCCCCCAATATTCAGACAGAAAAATAAAGAAAGAATAAAGCGCTATACTAGGCCTACAGGAAACCAACACATATCTGAAATGTAATCAAACGTAAATAACGCACAAATTAGTGACCTATGGTTCCAGAGTAGCCTACACCCTGAGTGGTTTGTCCTGGTGATTTTCCATTTTTCGTTAGTGGCGTGCGCTATCAAAATCTTCCATTTACTGCACCCTACTGCGGTGAGGTAGGGCTGTCAACAATATCGCAAAAGCTACCGGTACAATTTTCACAAAACTTCTCGGAAAGGTGTAGCACAGGCTAAAGAAATCCCACACATGTTTGGAGCCGATCAGACTGAAAGGGAACATTTTCCATATTGTGGCCTATTCTCGCAATGATAGCGAAAGTGAAACGTTTTATTTTAAATTATGAATTTGTGCAAGCCTGTGTCATTTCTTTCACGTCTTTCAACATAAATAATGCATTCATATGCTAGTAGTAATGCCAGAAATTACCGTGTATAGGCCTCTTAGAAATGATTGTTGCATCTTGCATATTATTTAGATGCGCACTCAATCGCGCATCCATGCAGGCAAAACGTGATCAAATGTGAATCGCGGACAATAACCAAAGAAAGGAATTTGCACCTCCATTCACCAATTAAAGGCTGTAGTAGGCCTAGTGTTTCTACATGTTGACACAAAACGTCATTTCTGTCAGAAGCCAGTCTATAATGCATACAGGGGTAACATGAGATGAGTCAGACAGAAGAGGGGCCTGTCTTAGTAGTAGTGTCTTAGTACCTATTCCTGAATCCTGTCCCTTTCAATCTATGTTAAAATTGTGTGATTAGCCGCCAGCATAATAAAATCTAAATTAAAAGACAAAATCTTATTAGGCTCCAAACTATGAGTCTAAGCCTTAGTTTAAAAAAATCTTCAGGTGTAAGAAATACGTCAAAGAACCACATTCTGTGTAATATAGAGTCACGGTGGACCAGTGAAGTTGCTTCTTCTCCACCCTTCTCTTTTCACAAAACTCACGGGTGGGGGGGGGGGGGGTGCATCTGTGTCCGTCAAAAGTTTGGAATAACCTAATTGACTGACCTAACTAACGACTTGCTTGTGATTTTTAATAATATTTTTGCATGGTAGGAAATGTATTGAAATTCTGTTTGGGGGTCCCTCAGACCACACCACAGATTTGGTCCCCCCCAATGTTGACATCATGACTACGGCCTTGCAATCACCGATACAGGTCTCCCATTGATGTCTTTGGTCCTCTTCTCGCAGAACTGTGTGACCCTGGACAGCTTCATGTCTGATTTGAAGAGCTCCTCACCCAGAATGGTGTTCCCAGCCGAGCTCTTCCCTGAGCCACTCTTACCAAGAAGTATGATTCGCCACTCCTCCAGGTTAGGGGGAACTGAGAAGAAAAAGCAATATATTTTCATATATTACAGTTAATCTTTTGCTAAGATTAAAAGAATCTTGGTCAATATATAATTTGTCTTTTAAAAGTAATAAAAGTAAAAATTAAAAGGTATAATATGCAATAAGTGGTTGCATAAATATTCACTTTCCCTTAAAGTGACCTAACTCAACAGCGGTCCAGCCAAATAGTCCTAGTATACTTTCACAAGTGAAATGGAGATCGCCTGAGTGCAGTGAATGTGTACAGTATAGTATAAAGGCACCTGACTGGATGGTCCAGTCACTGGTTAATCAGGATTCCTGATTAACTACAATTTCTACAATTCCACCATTAAGAACACTAAGCAACTCTGAGAAGAGGTTATTGAAAAGTGAGGGGATGGATACAAAAATTCAAGTCACTAAACATCTTCTGCAGTTCAGAAATATGGCAAATGTGTAAATCTGCCTAGAACAGGACATCCCCACAAACTAAGGGACTGTGCAAGAAGAAGACTGGTGGGGGAGGCCACCAAAGCACATGACAACTCTGAAGGAGTTAAAAGCTTCAGCAGCTGATATGGGAGAGACTCTGCATACAACTACCAACTACTGCCCGAGTTCTTCACCAGTCAAAACTATGGGGAAGTGGCAAACGCAAAAGTGGTTCGCCCAAATACACGTGGGAGACTCCAAGGTCTAATAGAAGAAGGTTCTGTGGTCTGATGAAACCAAAATTAAGCTTTTTGGCCATCAGATTAGATGCTATTTTTGGCGGACACCAAACACTGCACATCACCACAAACACACCATCCCTACTTTGAGGCATGATGGTGGCAGCATCATGCTCCTGGGATGCTTCTCAGCAGCAGGCCCTGGAAGGCTTGTAAAGGTAAAGGATCAAATGAATTTGAATATATGGAAATCAATGGAGGACAATCTGATTCAGTCTGCAAAGAGAACTACGACTTGGGACTTGGGACTTGGGAAGATTTATTTTCCAGCAAGACAATGACCTGAAGCATACATTGAAAGTTCCAAAGATCTCAATCCAATAAAAAATGTATGGCTGGACTTAAAAAGGGTTCACACCCAATCCCCATGTAATCTGACAGAGCTTGAGCAGTTTCGCAAAGAAAATGGAGTAAAACTGCAATATCCAGATGTGCAAAGCTAAGATATCCACACAGACTTCGTGCTGTAGTTGCGGTCAAAGGTGCACCTGCTAAATACTGACTTGAAGGAGGTGAATATTTATACAATCACTTATTTTGCATTATATATATTTAATTAATTAACATTACTTTGTAGAAATCTGTTTTCACTTTGACATTAAAGAGCCTTTTTTTAGCCTAGAAATCTAGACGCACGCTAGTGGGTCTGGCTCGTCAGGCTACCTTTTTTTGTAAATCCTTGTCAAAAATAGCTAATTATATTGACCATAATTTAATTTATCCCATCTATATTTTCAATCTTTTCAGATCAGATACAAAGTCTTCAACACTTTTGAGAATATCAGCTTCACATGCTGAATCAAAATATATGCTTAAAGCGAAAATTTGTGCAATTTGAGGTGGAAGTGTTGAGGTTCTGAAGACATCAGTTGCTGAAAGCACACTTTGATTTGATTTGCAAGCTTTCTATAATAGATAAAATAGCCAACCTATTTGAGTTATGACATTGCTCACGTACTCATCATTTAATTGAATTATTGGGACTATAACAAAATGATCAAGGTCCTGGCTAAATATCTTCAGTGCTTACCATATTCATAAGAATGTCCTGCTTCTTCTCTGTCTGCTGAAGCATCAGCATCCTTCTGATCTGTCTTTAAGTGATGTCTGTCCTCTGGAGTCATTGTAACTGATCCACTGGACACTGGTCATGAACAGATACTAGGTTAACTATAATTTAAATATAACTGAAAACAAAAGATCACAGAATATGATTTAATGTAGTCTGTGGGACAATAAAACGTTGCAGATTAGAGTCATGATGACTAATATACATAGCATAATGTTGTTAAGAATGTAATACATTGTTTGACATTCAGGTGTGAATATCATGTATAGAACTCAAAATATCTCACTTTTGACAACCCAGCCTATATATAGAACTCTTCTGAATGTTGGACTTCCATTCATGCACAGTGCCCTATAGTCATGTTAATATTAAGTATTACTCATAATTTCCATCCTGCATTAACTTTAAAAACATATTTGTAGACTGTGTCAGCTAACTTCATAGGCTGTCAAATAGTTCAGGTCAACTCGATAATATTTGTGTTACAATACAGTCCAAAGGTCTAGAGTAGCCTAACTGTGGGGTTGGGGATTAGTATTGAAGTAGTGCAGGGTTAGACGCTGGTTTAAAAAAAGAAAGTAGCCTAATCAAACAAGTTTTAGGCCTCAAATGAAAACTCTTCAGGAAGTAGGCTACTGGACTATACGACTTTCACACAGTCCACATCCTCTACACTCAGTTCATATTCATCACAGATTTACTTTATCAACTTCCTATTAGCCTACCTAAAGTCCATAGGCACTATTTCCAGAATAAATTAATGAATGTCATTCCAATTCAATAATGTTCAGTAAATGTTCTCAACAAATACCTGAGTTTTAGTTCTATTGGCTTTACTAAAGATAAAAACACCAATATTTCACATAAAAAAACAAAAAAAGAAAACTCAACTTATCCAACATGTCCAAACTGGCGTCTTCGTTTGACTGAATCTGAAAACGGTACTGTCTTCAGGGTTTCAACTTATACAAGTTAAAGGTAAACTATGCAGTATTGGCATATTCCTTACTGTTTTCTCGGTTTTTGCTTCTTTTTCGCTGGCTCTGTCATGACGAATGTCTGAGAAACTCCATCGCTACCTTTTTCTAGCCGGTGCCGGCGTGTGTATTTGAATTCAGGCGGTATTTATACTATTCCCCCCTAGTATTTCCTCCGGATATTATGTAAATGTGCTGTGTCTGAATGAAGCGTAGAACATGCGGTTAAGATTCACACCTAGTGAGAGGGCGTGTTTCAGGGCCGCGTTTGGGCATTGGGCAAAGGGGCTGCTGCCACGGGCCCCGGCCACTAGGGGGCCCAGGCGCGGGACATTTAAAAAAGAAAACAAATGTCTTATCGTCACCTGTCTTTGCCCGTATCAATGCATGCTATCACAGACAACAATGGCTTCGCATGAGACAATTAGGAAATATGCAAGCGGATCTCGAAAAAAGAGAGAGCTTCAGCCAGACGTTCTCAGGCGCGCCAAAACCATGGCCGTACGCACTGTGCGTATCAGCCAGGCTACTCAACAACGAGAGAGAATTTCCCCTGTGTGCGTGTATTCACACCAAATTGGCCTAGGCTACCATAACTTCTTAACTCTGCACAGTAGCCTATTCCATTAACTGCATGCCAGTAGGCTATACAATTTTCTGTAAAGTAAAGTTTGTAACGTTATCAAAATCAACTTAATGCAGAACTATGCACGCGCGCACCTTTTGTTTGAGCAGGAGAGATACACAGGCATGCTACAGAAGTTGTAGGCTAGCTTGTTGTTTTCTATCAGCACACAATGGTATAAGGTAATTCATTAACTCGAGACTCATCATGGATATAACAAGTTTTTTAAACAACGAAAACAGAGAGGATGGAGACAGCAAAGCGAGAGGAGTTATTTCAAATGGGCAAGCCGCAAGCACAAGGTAGGCAAGATTATTGCTTGTCAAAACGTTAGGCTAGCATTACCACTGTTTAAAGCCACACGTGAACGTAGCCTTCGCTAGAACAAAACTAGGTAACTTTAGCCTTTATAGGGCTATACAAAGTTGTCCAAATAAATAGGTCGTTGTTAGGCGTTGTTGTTATAAAGATATTGCATGTGGATGTTATTAGCCTACTACAGTATGTAGGCTACTTTTTAACTGACCAATGCAGGAACCTAACCGGTGTTGCACCAAATTCTGTGACCTGTCGAATTTTGTGACTTTAGAGGGAGCTGGTTTTTTTTTTTGGAATGGACCACCCTGCTGTGTCCTCGTATGACTGGCACCCCAGTCATGCGTGCGATGGTGGTCACTGGCCATACCTGCACTGGTGTCGATTACTCCTCACAATGCCTTAGTTATGCTGCTATGTCATGGACTTTTCATGTGTCACCCCCCCTCTCTCCTCTCTCCCCTTCTCTCTCTCTCTCTCTCTCTCTCTCTCAACTCTCCCTCTCTTGCCTATTCTCACTATGGTATACTGTAACAATATATAGTACCATTGATTTACTTATTGACATTAACCATTTAGATTTTCAGTAATACTGATATATAATAATACAGGCCTTACTGTCCTGTATCTGACCCGATGGTTCAGGTCCTTGAGTCGTGGATCTGCTCGAGGTTTCTTCCTATGTGTCTCCATTTCTAGGGAGTTTTTCCTCGCCCCTGTTACCCATGGGCCTTCTTTTCTTTTCTTTCCTCTGATTGTCTAACACTGTAAAGCGCCATGAGACATGTGTAATGTTTTGGCGCTCTATAACTACAATTAAATTGAAATTGAAAATTGTTTTATTGGAGTCTATGACAAGGGCGTAGGTTTGGTCTGAGCTTTGGTGGGGACACTACCCACTAATTCCCCCGGAAAAAAAAAGGAAAAGCCACTCAACTCTTTCACCAGCCACTATAGATATATAAAATGATTAAAATGTGCTACTGTCCAACTACCCATGATTAAAATGTGCTACTGTCCAACTTGATCTATACTGTGTAGCACATAATCTGATTTTAATATGTATACATATGTAGGCTATATTTAAAATTTATTTTCTATTTGGTCTGTTATGAAATCATGCTTTGACCCATTTAAGCACAGCTCAGTTTTAAGAAACTTAAATACATGCATGCTTAGCATTTTGTGAAAAGAATCATTAAGGCTACATTGACAACTCTTAACCATAAGCTGCCTGTATATTCTCTAATAGGCCTATTTACAGATATCTAGGCGATGTAAGCACAGCTCAGTTTTAAGAAATGCTTAAAGCCGAAAGACCATGTTGAATTTTTCTACAATTTATTTCAAAACCGGATTACTCTGGAACAGCTAACTATACACGGGAATGCTTTACACCTTTGTGTTCGGTAAGGTCTGCTGTTTATTCTGATATATGGGTGGTCATGTGTTGCGTGAAGAGTGTGTAGGCCTACGATATTCCACCGAGACGAATGGATGTGGAGATGGGCACAGAGAATAATTATTAAATCTCTTGAAGTTAATTTTTCTCGCGAACTGTTTATCACAGCAAATAGTGGCTATAGCACCGTTTAAAAGCTGAGAAAAGGTCCTTCATGTGACACATGTGTGATGAGTAGCCTACTCGAGGAGTTCAACAGAGAAGAATGGGTGAATTTGGACGCACTTCATATGCCTTGTAGTGAAGTGAAGCTGAAGCGCAGCGTCTCCTGCGGCTCATTGGTAGTTATTATAGGTAACTTCAAATCAGCGCGATTTACCCTTATAGGCTACTGCACATTACACGATCTGTACGAGATGATCCGCAGCAAAGTGAGAAAGTATTTAACTCTTTGTAGCGCATGTGAGCGCTCCCCCCCCCCCCCCCCCCCCCCCCCCCACTTCAACCTGAATATTGGTGGGGACATTTCAATCGTAATCTGACATTGGTGTGGACACGTCCTTCGGTCCCCACGCAAATCTACGCCCCTGGTCTACTGAATTTACTGAGCTGTACTGGCTATCTGAAATGCTACCGCCAAACAGCTGCCCAATCAACAGGTGAACTTGGGAAGGTTAGCCAAACCATCAGATGACTCCAAACAGCTCTCATCACTCCAGTAAACAAGTGGACTCACTCAATACACAGTTCACTGTTAGCCTATACTTCAGCCCGATTAGTCACATATTTTGTAGGCCTACTGTCAAATTATGTTACCCCACTATAACTCTGCAGAAATTGACTGATATTGTAGGCTACACTGCCATTTACATCAGCAAACACTTTACTTACATTATTGACAAACTCCTTGCTATTGTCTGTTAATATCCTTTTTGGCACCTCAAACTGATATACAAGGAGGCAGTTTGTGACCTCCACAGCATTTTTTCTGCAGAGTTACAGTGGCATAATTTCACAGTAGTAGCCTATCAAAATATGTGACCTGTCCTGCTGAAGTCCACCTGTAGGCTACACAGGAGTGGTGTGGGGTAGGATTTAGCTCTACTCTACAAATAGTATAGAGAGCGAAGATACACAGGCAGGCCTGTGGAGTAATATACCCACACCCGGTCAATGTCCCATGTTTCAAAGATTTACAAAGTGTATTAGAAGAATTACACACATAACATAATTACCTCAGTGTGTCATTACAGCTCAGTACATTCATAGACTCCAATAAAGCAGTGCCCTCTAGAGTTCAAAATTCGACAGATCACAGAATTTGGTGCAACACCGGGACAAATATTATCAAAGCATTGAAAGTTAGGTGGGTGTGTGCGTACCATCGCATTCATTCCTGCAGGTGACCTGTCCACTTTTTTCAAAACAAGGATCAAAATAGGGATAAGTCCATGTCTAGGCATACTATCCCTGTCCCTGACAACGTAACCGTTATCGGCTGCGACACCCCCCTTGTTTGTATTTGATGTGGTTGGGCTGTGTGTGTGTGCTAAACTGCGTGTTTCAATGTATTTGACGTCGTGGCTGGCTATACTAGGGCTGCGTGTTACAGTGTATTACAGACAGCGTGTTACAATGCATCATGATGTGGCTGTGTGCGTGCGCGCCAAACTCTAGGCTACAATGTTTCATGAGTTCAGAGTTCGGGAGTTGCACATTTTTAGTCTGACCTGGGTACCACTGGCAGTTTTCAAGCCTTAGTTGAAGTCATTGATGGTAATGATGTAATATTTCATGGTTGATTTTTTTGTGTGCATTGCCCCATGTTTGTAGGCTACTTGTTTTTTGTATGTTAGTACAATTGTTGGTTATACGGTTCCACAATATAAATGCAAATTTCATTTTTACATTATGTCTGTCATAATTTAATTGTCTCTCTCTCTCTCTGTCTTATGTATATTGATAATAATAATTTATTATTCGGGGAGGCCTCTGCCCCGGGCCCCAGATGACCCTACCCTGGCCCTGCGTCCATGTGGTTAGATCTGACTTAAATGCCAGTGTTATGATGGAGTGGCATAATGCTGTCCAGAATATCTCCGACCTGGAAAGATGCAGACATCACGGAGCTACTGTCCATGAGGGCATACAACATTTTGATAGAACACATGAAGGGAACGGCAATAGACGTTGTAGCCTACAACTTAATGGCAAGGCCAAACGAATTCAAAAGACTGAATCACCATAAGCAGAAGGCGCTGAAAAGGCAGTAGCCTACAGCGACGTCGTTGACGACAATAACAGGAGTATTTAATAAATTGTTAGCCAACACGGTTTTTTCTGTTCATTGATACCTCGCTGAGCTCGCTGATATTTGTTGAGCATATATGCCTAGAGAAAATGAAAACGAAGAAAAGCCAACTTCGTTACAAGCTCCTTACGTAAAAGCAATAGACACATGGGGAGAGGATGCTTTTGGAAAAAATAAACCATGAAAAAACGAACAACTTCACTGTTATGTTAGTATTTTGTTTATTGCTTAAAAACGTTGTATGATGGCCTTGCAGTCTTGAGTTAGCCTACTGAATTGGCTGGTAGCCTACCATAAAGTTTGTGCATGCTCTCTCTCCAACGCAAACCAGATGTGGGGTTCTATAGCCAAGTAAATCTGGTACATAACGTTGAAAACAGATAAATGTGTTTATTCAAAGCACACATACAAATACTGTTTGCTTACTTGACTAGCCTACTTCAAGTATTAGCCTACGCACAATAGATTTAGTCTTCTTTAGCCTACATAATGCATAGGCTACACGTTGTAAACAAAAAGCAGCTGTGACAGGCAGCGGCCGCATATATTCTGCGTCATATCTTGCATCTTGTGAACTCTACAAGCCCCCACCCCTCACTCGACAACCACACGGAGATTCTGTAATGTGCGTGTATGTAGTTCACACATACGTCCGTATAAGGTCAGTATTAGGTCCGCAGGTTAGCATCATATCTGAATCACCCGAAGGGTAGGACCTCCGTTGGACAAACCTCCGCATGTACTCCGGAGGTTATATCTGAAAGCGCTTAGAGATTCTGAGTTTCCATGGGTGGAGTCGGGTGGAGTTTATCGTGAATATTTATAAACGGAGGTTGTCGTGCGCGCGCGCCTAGAGAGCATTCATGAAGCGTGACTCAAACGGAACTGAAAATGTTGGTAAAGCCTAGACAGGCTAGCCTACAGTCTATCAAATTGTCATTACTTTCATTTAGCCCTGTTTAAATGGGCTATTTAGCACTTAAAGGAACCATATGTAAGAAATGTATTTCAATTAATCATAAAATGGCCCTGATATGTCACTAAACATTAAGAAATCATGTTCATTTCAAATACTTATATCACTGACAACAGTAGTCCGGCCACGATATTGTCATTTAAAAAGTTGCAGCCCTCAACTGATGTTGATGTTGTGTTTTGTCATGTCATGTTGTGTTTTGGCCTGATGCGCCACCCTCCACCTATCTACTAATCACAAAGTCAGTAGTGTTTCGGCATCCGGGTTGGCCACCTCGAGTCAGGGGGGAGGGGGAGGGGATACACCGCTCTACAGTAATTTGAAAGTGATTGCAGTACCAGTTTTGGCCACAATCTTACATATGGTTCCTTTAAAGTTGTAATGTCAATGGGACATCATGGTAGATGTCTTTAAAGTGTTAGTACATCATCTGTTTTTTGTGTGTGGTGTCCAATGAGTTTCGAGGTTTGGTCATGCATGCTTGCCTACACAAACATGTTAGCCTAGTTTGACAAATTTACTTGTGCTACATTACAATGCCCAACTACCTCTGTTGCCAAAACAGATCATTAAGGCATGCTTTATTGGACATTCTGATATCTTGGAGTCTTGTGAAACACACAACAAAATTATGTTGCTTTCTTGTTGTTGTGTATCATTAGCCTGGCGGGCCATCCTATATCATTGAAATGTATAGTCTGGAATCCCATTCACCTCGCTTAATCCAAGGGGCGGGCAGAGAATTGTCTTTCAAACTGCCTAGGCATGCAATAGGCCAGCGCTACAACAATCAGAACAAAGAGCAGGATGACGTTAGCCCGGTCGGCAAAGCGGCAAATACATCCTTCTTCGAAAGGAATGACTTAAGTGCATTGTGTTGTTAAACTTTCAAAGAAAAGCACAAGTCCAACTCCTCCAAAGTTGACGCCAACGCCGATTCAAACAACCGCTCTTCGTTCGCCATAGCCACCTTCCTTGTTCACCGTCGCAGGGCTGTCGTCATCCTGTTAAGACCGCCTTAAGACTCTCTAACAAAATAGAGCGCTGTGATTGGATGACGTCCACAGCGTCAGCCAATAGAAATCCCTATGGTTTGCTACTAGACGTACAGGCTGAGCAAATTAATTTGTCGCCGCTGGTCTAGATTTCGTCTAGATTTCTAGGCTAGTGTATCATATTATCAAGATGACAAGTTACTTAGTTGCCTGCTGTGATGAAAATATGTTCACCAGCACACACCAAAACACACCACTCCACTCCACTCGTGTATTTGATGCCAGACAGGCTCATATCATGCTGTTCTATATGCATGCCTATGAATTTACATTTTCGACCAAGTCTGCTGTTATGTTCTATTCCCTAAGAATATTAGGCTAACTTGGCCAGACTCCCTCTTACAATGTAAAATTAAAATTGAAAAGAATAAACTTCTGTACAATAGATACCACTTTGGCTTTACATCAGTATTAACTCAATGTTTTTTGTCTTGAAGATAAAATGTGATTGCTGCCAGGGCTGGTAGGCCTACCACTGAATGTGTAAACTGGCCTGACACTGAAGGACAGTTTATATGCCCTGGCTGTAAATACCTAATACAATAAATTGTTTTCACAACTTTTTGTGTGTTTAGTTATGTGTAGTAATTCCTATAGATTATGTCTCAGAATAACATATCACATGTGCATGAGAGCAATGACAGGATGCCATTTGTTCAGAGTTAGGACACACACAGGCGTGTAACATGGGCTATTTATTGCACAGACATTTGTGTTGTAGGCTATACAGTGGGTCAGTCTGATGTAGGCTATGTTGCTGCCTGGGCTAACATGTCACTACAGATGCACAGAGGCTAGGCTACAATCAAACAGGTCCGTCGCTAGAAGGCAAGCAAACCAAGCAATTGCTTGGGGCCCCGAGCTGGCCAGGGGCCCCAAGACCCAAGACTGGTTAAGAATAAAATGCAACGACAAACTGTGAGCGCCCCTTTGATAGTCAATGCAGTAAAGTGCAACAACGCTGTTACCGGTGAAGCACCCGATTTGGTTCCCCATGCAATTCATGTTTCCCCTCTAGGTCTTTACACGGAAGCTCTAGTCGGTTACCATAGCTGAAAACACGGAAAACGCAATACAGCACTGTGAATACGCACGGTAACCTAGCAACAACGCAAGAACTTCAAAACAGTGGCGTAAAGGAAACAGGAATTCCGGGGGAACCAAATCGGGTGCTTCACCGGCAATACCGGGATCCCCCTCAAGGGGGCCTCTCTCAGTAATCGCTGACAGCAGCCAGCCAGCCAGGTTCGTGAGCTCTGCTGCCGGGAAAATATAAAACCTCGCAGTTATGTCTATGGTCATAATGAAGCGAAGTTATGCGTCAGGAGGCCAGAAAAGAAAGAAGAGAAAGGAACAACAAGATAGTGGTAAGTGATAAATTACACTGGATGATAGCTCTACTTGTCTTGTACAAATGGTGTAATGTCGCAGCAGGAAGGCTAGCCTAGCAAAAAAAATGTATGTTAACTACCTGCCTGACGGCCCATGCTGCTTGTAACAAACTAGAACAGTTAGCGCAACTTTTTTTTCGAACAGACGGAATATGGTTACATACTGTAATATGTTTATTAACGGGATAAGGAAGACGCAGATCTGTTCCAGAATCACTGTTTATCGTATTTAATGACATAACATTGCTATAGCTTTGTAATAGGTTTTGATGAAAGTGGCATAGCTTCTCTGCTATACTAACTATTCGACCATGATAATCTATTTACCAAATGGGAACAGGTGTGGGTTTTAAACCAGCCATTTGGAAAAAGTCACTATAGTGATGGACATATGAATATGCAATCAGTAGAGGAGGTCCATGTTAGTTATTGGCTTTTAAGTAGTGTCCAATAATTTATGTAATCTAGTGTGTTAAGGTAGCCTGGATGCCAGCTGAACAGCCCCGCCCACAACATTTGAGGTCGGGAAGTTCGGTCTGAACTTGTTCCGTTGTGGATTAACTATGCCCGAACTCCTGAACAGTTTTTTTCAGAGCTGAAAATGCAACTGGGTTTGTTGTACAAGATATTTGACAGCGCAATAACCAGAAAAACAATGTTAAGGCATTTGTGGAGAAGAAGAACCCCTGTATTGGTTGAAACACGCACCATAATCACATTCCAATGGAGCAGTATGAGAGTCTAATTCTATATTCTGATATGTTGCTGATTGGATCATAAACAATCTACCACTGAGCTATACCCCCTTTGCCCACTTCATCATTTTTTAAGCATACATTTGTACTATTCCAAAGGAGTATTACAGATGGTACAGAATCAGACATTTTGAGTGATTTCGTCAAATGCCTTGATGCAATGTGCCTCATATCATATTAAATGTTTCTCGCTCATAAACTCCAACTATCTTGGCTTTGAGTGCAGAGATTACTCACAAATGCTGTATGAGAAATACCACATGTGTTTAAGCTTGTGTTCTGATGTAAGACGATCACAATGTTCAAGCAAGTGTTTCACATTAAACACAAAATTGCACTATGTGAAGTGAATGTTAGAGTTAAATGTTTGATGAATGTCCCTTTGTAGCAGGCTGTATGGCCCCTTATCTGCAGGGTGGGAAAAATGCACCAGCTGACGTATTCCATTGAGAAAATAACTGGTCTCTCAGTGGTAGAGAGCTCTCTATAGTGGAACCAAATCAAGAAAACTCTCAGTTGATCAAGTAATAGAGCACAATGGACCAGCACGACCACAATGGATAATACACAATAATCAGCTTAAGAAGAGATATATAACTCCCAATTGGTGGCTCTTAACTGGCTTCCTTTAGCGGCCAGAATTCAAATCCCTCTCCCTGGCCTATAGGACACTTACTGAATCAGCACCTTCTTCTCTTAATAATATGATCCAGCTTTATTCCCCCTCTCGGCGGCTGTGGTTACAGTCAAGACCATTCTGTGCCTGTGATTCCTCATTGGTGGAATATATCTAGTTCTACATTCTTGCTATACTTTGGGTATTTTCAGGAAATGTTTAAAAACTTGTCTGTTGTACCTAATTAATTTTCTTTACAGAGAGTTTTGTATATGTTTGAAATGGCTATGGTTATTATTAATATGAAGTCTTGCTTATTATGTTGTGTTGTGCATTGGTAATAACTGGTAATAAACAGCAGAAAGCTAATCAGTGTTTAGTGTGTGTTCATTTAATGTTCACATCACATTTTGAACATTAAGGTCATGGCAGGAATTTTTCTGATAATGAAAGAGAAAAATTCCTGCCATGACCTTTTATACCTGTTGTAATTAATGACCAACATGTAGAGAAGGTAGAGGAGTTCAAATATTTAGAAACATTCTTTTGCTCCACCTTAAGTTTCACTAAAAACACAGAGTACATTTTTAAAAAGGCAATGCAGCGCCTATACTTACTTAGGAAGTTGAACTCCTATAGGGTCAGCAAGGACATTTTAGAGACTGTGTATAGGAGTCTGATTGAGAGTGTGCTGACATTTGATATGTATACTTGGTTTGGAAACCTGGGGGTTAAGAACAGAAACAAACATTAACTTTAATGATATGTTTATTGATATATGTTGTAAGTCACTTTGGACAAAAGTGTCTGCCAAGTAACTTTTAATAAACATAAACAATGAACATGAGAAAAAAAACAGGGGATTCCAAGGCACTCTCCTTGGCCTTGGAATCCCCTGTTTTTTTCTCATCTACATTTTCCCATCCAAAGAGCACCTCAAACAAACAAATTTGAGTCCAGGAAGCGCTCCTAGACAGACATTTTTTGAATAAACAATGAACAGTTCAAATAGAATTCTAGAGGTGCATTCTAGAAGGAATGGAGATGCATTCTAGAAAGCAGACGCAAAGTCGTGTCAACATGGCCATCAGCAAAGCCCTGAACACTGAGTAAAGAATTGAATGACTGACACACCAGGGGCCTCATTTATAAAAGGGTTGCGTAGAAACCATCCTTCATTTGATCTTAGATAATTTCTGAAATGATCGTACGTATGATTCAGAGAAAACGAACGTACGCACAAAAAAACGTGCGTACGCCACCCTTCCAGATGTGCCCATTATAAATCACAAATGAACGTCAACTTGTGCGCAGACGGATGGTTTTAGGTCTCCGCCTTGTAAACACCCCCTCATCAATATCATTAGCATATGTTTTAATGAAATCAATGGCCTAAAAGCTGTAGCTTATGTAAAATTATATATTGAAAACATTGTATAGGCCTAGACTATGCCATCTGATGTTAACTATATGCGTCAGTTTGAATAGCTTAACAAATTATGTTTTTTCCAGCTTTCTGGAAAGAGATCGTATGCATCCATGTCCATTGTCCTCTGCTCGCTTTCTTTCCTTTTAATAAGAATAATCAACATTTCGTATGTTTAGGCCTACTTTGTAGAAAAAAAATGGGTAGGCCTAGCTTTTGAAGGAAAGACCTCTAGGCCTATATAATCCTGTGGTACAGTAGGCACCTGTACGTTTCCAACATGACCCAGGGTAATATGCTGATTACTAAGAGGACTAAATTATAAGCGTTATATGTCATGTAGGCTTAACGTTTCTTTTAGGGTAGGCTATGTTTTTGCTGAAAAAGTAGCCTAGTTCGCCAGTCATTTTTCATTCATTCTGCATATCTTTGCTATCATTTTCTTTCAATAATGTCCAATGGCTTAAACATTGTCCTTTATTGTTTGCTTTAGGCTTACCTTTATATTTTATCGTACATTATTCAACTCACGTATTGTCATCTGATCTTGGGCACTGCCAGTCAAAAAAAGCAAACAGGTGCGCGCTCTGCACCTCTTTACGCAACTCCGACGCAACACTAAATATGAAGATGCCCTGCTTTCAGAGAATAACTTCCGTCCCTTGGTTGTGTAGGCTATATATGATATAAAATATCTATAGCCTACATTGTATAACTTACAGTCAAATATTACCTTTCTGTTACGAAGCTGGGAATAGGCCTATGAGCGCAAATAAGGATGTAGTGGAGGCTAAACGCGAGAAAACGCAGTTTATCCACCTGAAATTTCAGAAATAGAGTTTAGGCCTACCCACCTCTTATTAGAGTTTATCCACCTCTCAAAAAAGTTTATTCACTTTTAACATTCAAAACTGTATGATCAAATACTATCCTATATTCCCAAACTGTTCGAATGCCTTTTTGAATGCCTTCCTCTCCTAAACGAGAGCAATTGGACATTTGATGGTCAATATTAGATTGGTGAGAACACTAAATATACTAGATCACCCGTAAGAATGTTTCAATTATTCTATCGTCTTGGTGTTTTTTTTTAGATATTGTGAAATAAGTAAGCTATACTGTACGTCTTTTCACTTTCTTAAGTGGGCTACAGTTCTCATTAGCAGTTTTATGCCAAACCATGAATCATTAAGCTGCGTCCAAAAACGTCTTTAAAAATCTTCTGATATTGATCATGCATATGGCAAAGAAAGACATGAGATCGTTGGTCTTGGAATTTTGAAAATGCATCGCACTTAGACCTCAGATTACTTGCAGTACCCCGGCATTACCACAAGGAAATGGTCGTACGTCAAGTTTGAACCTGACGTGGAGATAAGCACTTTTCCACGTCAAAGACGGTTTTTATAAATCAGAGCGTTGGCATGGATTTGAGCGTACGCACGGTCTAAGATCAAATCTGTGCGTAAGAACGCTTTATAAATGAGGCCCCAGATCTACAACAAAATGACATCAGTTTTAGTGGAAGGGTAGGACAGGTTTCAGAGGAAATAATGGCTGTGTAGAGGTGAAAAGAGAAGACAAACTTTAGGAGCTGCACTATCCTTAGTATCCACCAGAGGGCTCTCTGAGAAGAGATGCTGTGCATTGCACCACAATGCACTACAGTTTCAATCAGATATAGTGATAAAAGATGCAATTGCTTTAAGAGATGAATTACGTATCATTCCAATAGGACTTTTCTGGATGTGGGAGATACATCCACTAATATCTATGTGGTTTCAGTAGAAGACACTCGTCTTTCTCTATATTAAGGGAATTGTTGTCATCGTTGTCATCACCCACTTAATCTTTGAACTTTCCCCACAATTTTGTAGTTCAATAAAAATTGAGTAATGAAGTCATAGCGGCTTCTTACCTCTGGAATACGATACAGACACTTCTGACCTTTAGCAATAAGACATCTGAACACTACAAAACGGATCTGTTTATCTGTTGATGCAGGGACTCCACTGCTACCAATCACAATATGTCTGAAATACAGACTCTCCAGATATGCCACTTGGCACCAGGGGACTCAACATTCTACCTCCCCACAGTCACAGTTGTGGTTAAGCTTAATTTTGCACAACACATATAATTTCCATCTAAAATTAAAATTCCACCCATATCTCATACAATCTCATACCACAAATTATCTTAGACACTGCTCAACATTCACCTCTATAGCCAAATGAAAATTATAATAGTCAAGCTACTGTATAAATTAGGTGTACCAAACAGACATGCACATGAGGGGGTATAGCTCAGTGGTAGAGCATTTGACTGCAGATCAAGAGGCCCCCGGTTCAAATCTGGGTGCCCCCTGCTTTTGAAATAAGCCATTCCACAGGTATCACTCTCCAAATGCAGAACATGAAGCAGAACTCTAATCTGAACTCCACCCAATACACATTGTGTTTGATCACTCTTCAGAGGACTATGTCCCATGCTAAATATGATGCCTCTTAGTAAACTGTGACAGAATGCTACACCTTCTGTATACTCAGGATCATAAGAAGACATTTGACCCAATATGACTGTAAATACAGCTGACGTATTGCAGATGTTTATGGCTGACAACAGTTTACAATAACACAATGTAAATCCCTTTTACGTCAATTTTCTATGTACTGGGTGTAGTACAAAGGGCCATATAGGGACAGAGCCATACATTTAAGCCAGTCAAGGTGCTTTATGGGAGCATTTATAACTACAAATAACAACAAACCTAGGCCTAGAATATGGGACCTAGAATCATATGGTTAGCGGTCCAATTCCGGGTTAGCCCCAAATTTTAGGATAATAGACTTCATGCACTCACTACAATTCAGAGAAATACAGGGAACACAGGACTGAGAACCACATAGAGCATTATGTAATTGCTCTGTTCCAGCAGTACCACCCTAATCTCTGGTTGTCACTGTCCTATAGCCTAGGTACCACCACAAGAGAGGGTCAAACATTTAAGCCAGTGTTTTTCAACCACTGTGCCGTGAGAGATCATCAGGTGTGCCGCAGAAAACTACCCAAATGATTGTATGATTGCACTATTTGTGGTTTGCAGGCATTGTACAATGGGGGCCCCATATCCAGTATTCACAGAATCATCACATATCCAGTTCATAACAATAATTAAATTAGATATAGTCACCAAATGAAACAGAGGGCGCTTGTTTTATTGAGCAGGCCTTGCATAGAAGCCATAATAAGGCCATATCTGTGTATTATTTGAAATTTTAGGCTATGGTATGTTTATTTTTTCTTTACACAGGATGTTAGTGTTTAAACCACATGGACCATAATCAACACATACTGAACATGCAGCTGTAACTCAGTGAAAATAACACAGTGAAAGTGGTGTTGTAATTAAACAAGCTCTATGCTTACTTTATACCAAAATCCACCCCCTGGCCTGAGCTGAGGCGCTCCCTGTTTTGATGCTGTCAGCCTCCACTGGACAAAGTCCAGAGTGCAAGTATACTGAGTGCACAATACCATGAAACAAACAATCCAATTTTGGCTTCAAGTCGTGTAGTATTGCAGATGTACACCAAGTCCTTGTCCGCAAGTGGAACTGAAGAGAACCATACATATTAATCAGTAATTCAATATTTGTGGCCAATATGACATGCCAACTCTCAGTTTGATATATGTGTTAAAACCTGTCCTTTGGAAACAGTGTGTGAAACACACACTCACCCCTTATCTTCAAAGTGGGAGAATATACCAGGTGACACTTTCCACTGTGTAACTGGATCCCAGTGACATTACAGGGCAGGTTGGTGTGTGTGACATGAAAATCAAGACATGTTGCAGCTGCAATGTATAGCACAAATATATGGTGTGACAAAAATAACCACTACGGTTGCAGGTGAACTAGGGGAGTAGAGGAGCAGTAAAAAAAGAAAAACCTTTACATTGTATTGAGCCCAAAATTGAAAAAAACATGACCCTTCAAAGGCTCCATAACACCTAAGAGAAGCCTTTCTTTAAATGTGGATACGGCAACATGCCCACTATGTTTTAAGGTTTTAGTAAAGGTGTAGAAGATTACCATGGAGTTTCATTCACTCTTGACTTTTTGTCCCCTCTCAGTTAAGCACCTTCACTGATTGTATCTTTTAAAACAACACATTGTAGTTTTGTATCATAAAATAATAGTTTCAAACTAACTTCTAGGAATAATTGTGTCTCTGTCCACACCAAAGCATGAACAAATGTTGTGCTGTAGCTATGTAATTTTTTTTTACCAGATCTACTTCATAGGTGTCCCGTTATTCAGAATTAATAGCCACCCCACCAGCCAATCAGAAAAGAGTATTTCTTCTTTCCGGGTGATAAATTGTGTTACCTAATTGACAGAAAGAGCCTTTAAACATTGTGATCACATCCACCACTCATATAAAATACAATGTAATGTATCTTATATGCTTTACTAGGCTTATAGTCCAGGCAAAGTAAGGTCTGACCCAAAACTAATTGCAACAGAATTTATTTTCACATTTTTATATTTCAATTGGTGATCTAAACACCATAGTAAAAGTCCATGAAAATCCAGTTGGTGGAAATATGTTAAAATGAGGGTTGTTTTAGGTATTATCCTTCAGCAAAAACTGACAAAACTGTAATTAGAATGTTGTAAAATAAGCATTCTAAAGAATATCTGATCCCATCTAGGCTAACTTAAAGGTCCAGTATGTAGGAAATAATGGAAAATAAACTGTAACCATTCCTATTTGGGTTGCCAAATTAGCAAAGGCCAACTGTCAACAGCTGTCAGTTGTAGGCCCTAGTCATGAACACCTACGAGAGGCAGGCACATTTCCAAAATTAAAACAAGAAACAAATTAAGTGGACATCGGAGCTTCCTGATATGGTGACGTTTTCGTCAAACGAAGAATATCAAGTCTGACGCAGAGCTGGCCATATTTCTCCACAACAGGTAGCCTAGGCTAAACTTCATCTGCATCGCTAACTTCAGCTAAATATGTTACGTTGGTTAGAGAGGAGGACCCAGCCCAACCCAGAAGAGGCTCGCGTCTGGTAGTCTTGAGAACGTGCACCAGTGTTTTGATTTTGGCATACAGAACGTTCGGTAACAATCCTACAAATCGCACATTTAACATGGACATTTAGAATATTGCATTGTTGAGGAACATTCTTTTATTTTCAAAGAGTTAGTACATTTCTCAGGCTTATTTCAGACTTGTTTGTTGCTAATTGGTGTCTATTTTTTTTATTTTGGCCCTTTGAATCAATGGAAATGGTTGTTCAGTCTTTAAATAGAGCCAGTGTGTTTTTGCATTTAAGTGTTCCACAATGTTAAAGTTGTACAAACATATAGTTAAGCATTATTCAGCCTAGGAAAGTGTTTTTGGTGGTCTGATTTAGAGGTCACTGAATCATATACAGTATATCACACGAAAGTATCAGTCCATTATTTTCCAAGACTTATAGTAATTGACCTCTTGCCCGGGGGGTTGACTGATCTGTTGAGACTGTCTGTCCAATCAGAGGGGCCTGTATGATGCCTCTTTACTTTGCACAATTTTGGCTAAAACAGTAATCAGACAGCACAGTATGTTTATGTAAGTGAATGAATGAAGGAAAATTGTAAAGGCAAAGTTGAAGATGGACATGATAATGTCCAAATTCAACAGAGAGGTGCAGATAACTGCAGCTAGCCTCCAAAGAGGTGACTATTGTTGTGATGTCTGGCAAAAGGTGCATGCTATACTAATAAATAAAGTTTAAGATTAATAATTAAAATGCATGCCTATGCATGGGTCATGGTTTTAGCAAAATCATAGAACAGCCAAAATTATACATATTCTAAAAGCATATGCCCTACATGAAATATAGCATTAATCAGCTTATGTCCCATCTTCCTCCATACCATGCATAAAACATACTCCTCTATTCTGTATAGGTGAATTAAGTGAACAGCTGATACATTTTGGCCTGCACTATTAAGGGAAACAAATTAAACATCATAAACTATATATTTTCTAAAAGCATATAACCTCTAGAAGTGATATGACACCAAATAGGACATGTCCCATCTTCCTCCATGCAATGCACAATACATTGGCCTCTATTCTGTATAGGCGAATCTAGTGTAAAGCGGACACATTTTGACATATACTGTCTAGGGAAAGCAAATTAAACACCCTAAACTATATATTTCCTGAAAGCATATTACTTGTAGATGAGATATAACACCAGTTAAGACATGTCTCATCTTCCTCCATGCCATGCACAACACATTGCCTTCTATTCTGCA
Organism: Alosa pseudoharengus; assembly: GCF_046254945.1. NCBI lineage: Eukaryota > Metazoa > Chordata > Actinopteri > Clupeiformes > Clupeidae > Alosa > Alosa pseudoharengus. The sequence goes on along the minus strand of NW_027468774.1, from coordinate 26,367,687 downwards.
TAGGCGAATCTAGTGTACAGTGGATACATTTTGGCATGTATAGTCAAGGGAAAACAAATTAAACACCCTAAACCTTATATTTCCTGAAAGCATATTACTTGTAGATGAGATATAACACCAGTTAAGACATGTCTCATCTTCTTCCATGCCATGCACAACACATTGCCCTCTATTCTGTATAGGCGAATCTAGTGTACAGTGGATACATTTTGGCACAGTCAAGGGAAAACAAAGTAAACACCCTAAACTATATATTTTCTGAAAGCATATACCCTCTAGATGAGATATTACACAATTTAAGACATTTCCCATCTTCCTCCATGCCATGCACAATACATTGCCCTATATTCTATATAGGCGAATCTTGTGTAAAGTGGATACATTTTAGCCTATACTGTCTATGGAAAACAAATTAAACACCCTAAACTATATATTTTCTAAAAGCATATGCGCTCTAGATGAGATATGATACCAGTTAAGTATTATCTTCCTCCATGCCTTGGACATGGTACATATTCCTGTATTGCATTTACTCTGTTTTAAAACACATAGATTTTAATATATCGCTGAAAAAGCTAGAGCATTCCAAAATGTTCAATGTTAACATTTAAAATCATATTATTGTTTAATTTGACCATCATTTGTCCTCAGATTCACCCCTGTGGGCTGAATAGTAATTGAGATATAGGGCTATATTTGTCTAATACACATGGTCACTAGCAAATAGCTTAAGGGTTTGTCCAGTCCACATTGGGTGTGGTTTTGTTTTCAAAAGTCCGGCACCTGGCGCAAAAAAGTGGATCTTATGTTTCTTAGTTAGTCATGGGTGTGTTTTGGGCGTTACATCCTAACCAATGAGAGTGACATCTGTCATTCCCTTTAACAGCAAGCATTTGGACTTCAAACAGCGCATCGGTATTGTAATAGTCAGCGGCCCATTTGAAGGAATTTGCTTGCATGCGAGACTGTATGGAACAGGTATTCCACTAAACCATGCTTTAAAACCTAGCAGAGTATAGCCTATAAACGCATCTGCACTCGTCTATTATTTGAACTCATTGGCAAAGTAAAACTAACTTCTCTGTGGTGTCATAGTCAACACAAGACAGTTACACAGTTAATTACGCTATTGACTGACAATAGGTTACCATTGACAAAATAGCCTGAAAAAGGCAACACTTACACCAATAGTGTTTAAATGACTGAATAAGAAACCTAAGGACATTTATCCTGCAGAGGAGTTGCTTACATCTCGTGACAGTGCGACTTCAGATGTGCTCCATATGTGCCTCTCGCCTATTCACTTTTAACTGTCATTAACAATTTGCAAATGATGGTGAATGGTGAAACTACTCATTGTGAGACGTATTTCCTGATATCTTTATTATAATTATTATGTTCCCCATTGTAATCATGTAATTTGTAATGTTTTGCATGGATGTGCGCTGGTTCACGTTCCTGTGGACGAGAAAAGCAGGGTGTAGTTGTGCACCCGCCCATCACTGTTGATAAAACACTCTTAAAATAACAGATAAACAACTCGCCATGGATTTCTGACCAGGTATTTCTTGGTCAGTGGCGTAATGCGTTTTAGGTAGTGTACGATAGTGATTTTTAGATAATGCGCTAGACCCCTCCTTAGGTCGTTAATGGCTACACCCCTTGGTGCATTGCTCAATAAAAGAGATGACGAAAAACTCGAGTGTACAATAGAAATATGTGTTGCATCATGATGATTATACACTTTGCGCTGTGCTGTTGACTGTCATGATAGGGCCCATAGCCATTATAACCTCTTGGCAGCCATTTTGGTGGCCATCATTTCTCAAGGTCAGATTTTACTAGATTTTTAGTATGTTATTTAGCATGTCTAACAGTACCAGAATTCATAAAAAAACCTTTTGTATCAATTTTTTGATGTTGAACCCTATATTGACCCGCCTAAAGTTACTCAACTTGCACTGGATCATCTTCCTGAATCTCAATATTATCACAAATGTGGGCAAATTAAAACTCTAAGTCAGCCCAAGTCAGTTATGATGTCATCACATCACCAAAAGTATTGGTTTTACCAAAAATATTTGTCAATATTCTAAACTACAAAAATGCATACTTATAAAGTATTTTGATACAAAATACGAAGCCGTTTTTTTCAACCCAGTCAAATACAAATTACGAATATACTATATATTTTGTATTTGAAATATGGAATACATGTAATAAATACTGCGCATCCCTGTAGGCATCATTGGTTCTGAGATACCATGTTTGTTTCAGGAGATATAATGAAGAATAGGCGTAATTCAGTTATAGTGGAACATTTAATGGTTGCCACGGCGACCATTAGGGTTTTTTGATAATGGTTTTATATCTGAAAATGTTCAGGGCTCCAAACTGTACAAGTTCACCAAGTTTCATGCCTTTATGAAAGAATTTGACCTTATTTTCACATATCCCCTGTACTATGAAAGTTCAATAAAACTGCCAAAGGTGCAGCTTTTTGCCACTGACCTATGCACAAATAATTCCAATTTTGACAATGTTCCTCCACTTGGATTTTCATGGACTTTTGGTATGTGATATGAAAAGGTTTCATAAACTGAATACAACAAAAATAATTTCTGTTGCAATTAGTTTTGGGTTGGGTGTTTTTTTCTCACAGATTGCCTGGACTATTATCAGTATTTTGTCATGACAGTGTATCTCATAATGGCAATGGTTTAGTGTAGAACAATGTTGCCGGGCAACCACATAACCAGTTCCATGTGGCATGACTGGATGATCATGACAATTTGCCTACTGATGATACTGAAAAAATAGTCAATATCAATGGGAACATGCATGAACAACAAGGCTCAAGAACATTGCCCAACAACATTTTTCAAAACGACTCCTTATCAGAATCTTCAACTGATATGAATCACTATCTTAGCAATGTGAGACATAATTTTCGAATTCTGATCACAATGCTATGCTACAATAATCATGGCACATAATAGCCTAGGCTACTATTACATGCCTAAAGCTACTTAACCAAAAACAGAGACAGTTCATCAAAAATAATCTTTGTTACTTATATTCATATATATACTCAACATAATTTTAAATAAGGGCTAGCTCTCAATCTATCTATTGAGTATTAATGAATACATTTTATATTTTATTTCTGTTTCTTTTACCCTGACTTTCTTTGTGGTATCTTTATCTGATCTGACTACATCATCATTGAGTCACATATAGAGGCTCCAACCTTGGGTACAGGACAGTTTCCAGACACACACACAAGGGAAATCACGGATGTACTGCTGACTGCTAAGGTGTAAAATGCAAATCCAGCTGAATGAATGCCGTTTCAGGGCCAGTAGGTCTACCTACATGAATGGCATCCCTGACTGCTCTTGAGAGTGGCTGATAACAGGCACTTGTTTGAAACAAAGCACTAAAGTAGGTGTTAAAAGTGCCCTAAGAGGTGATATCATAAGTGATGGCATCTTTGAACACCACCTATTGATGGTTTCTTCAGCGTAATGAATAGAAGTGTACTACATTTACCCATTCTGAAAAGTAAATTAAAGGAAAAATGATCTTCATAGTGAAAATGAAACCTTTTGTGTTTGACAGGAGTAAAAACATCTGTGTGTGACATGTCAGATGGCTGTCACCTTACAGAACTACAAACTGCAACATCACCACAAAGGGTTTTAAACTGAAATGCAAAAATATTATTTTAGCTCAGCACTCAACACATCTTATCACTATATTGACGTGTTCAAAGCTTTGTTTTTTTTAAATGTGTTTTAGGCCAGTGTTTTTCAACCTTTTTTGTGCCACGGCACACTTTTGACACTTAAAATGTCCCACGGCACACTAACATCCTGTGTGAAGAAAAAATAAACATACCATAGCCTAAAATTTCAAACAATACACAGATATGGCCTTATTATGGCTTCTATGCAAGACCTGCTCAATAAAACAAGCGCCCTCTGTTTCATTTGTAGGTGACTATCTAATTTAATTGTTGTGCTGGATATGTGATGATTCTGTGAATACTGGATATGGGGCCCCCGTTGTACAATGCCTGCATACCACAAATAGTGCAATCATACAATCAATGAGAGCATGTGGTTATAAATTCTTTGATGCAACAGTTGCTTTTCTGGACCAGTGAGTGACATTTGGGTAATTTTCTGCGGCACACCTGATGATCTCTCACGGCACACTAGTGTGCCCCGGCACAGTGGTTGAAAAACACTGTTTTAGGCAACCTCATTATAAGTAGATAGCCAAGACACATTGATGTTTACACATGTATCCAAGGTGTTTGATAAAATCATTGATTTGGAACTCCATAGACTTATTTCTGTTTGACTTATTCAATTTAAAATAAATCATAATCTAGACACATCAACAGTCTCAGCACTGATAACATTTATTTGTACAAAAATGTTTTTTCTTTGCACAAAATATAATACTTCCTTTTCAAAAAAAAAAAAAACATGAGCAACTAACCGTAAAAACAAAGTCTACTTTTGCCAGCATACAATGATCAAATACCCATTCATATGATGCAAATTAGCTCCCTATAAATACTTCAAGTAAAATGGTTCATTGATAGCTTAATTGCAGCACCAGTGGCAGATCCGCAGATTCCCATCAATGGCCTTTCCAGCTGTGATGTTATTAGTGTCCTTGGACAGACCAATCCGCTGGGACCTGCAAACTGACCCAATGGCACTCTTCAATCAATATGACTGTAGGGCAGTGACATCACAAGTCCTGACTGCTCATCATTTCCATGGGGATCAAAAAGATCCAGTTTGTTATGTAAACAATGTGGACCACTAGAACGGTGTCTCACACATACACGCAGACACACTCATTCAGAATCGAACGCACGTTTGCATGCACACACACACACAACTACCAATATGTAAACAAAGTCAGTCTCTGTTTCTCTCTCTCTCGTTTACACACACTTACACACACACACAAACACACTATTCCTCTCTTTTGCCCCAAGAAAGCTCATAGGTAGGCATGGTCCAGTTTCTTAAAGCTCACTGAGCCAGAGGGAGATACGCTGATGGCTGGCAATGTCTTAATGGTGTGAGGATGTGAACGGCTATGGTCCTGAGGCCTAACTGGCCAGAACTCGAGACCTCATCCAGTCCAAACTCTGTAGGAGCCTAAAGGGCAAGAGGGGAAACAAGAACTGAGAATCTTCCCTCTGTAAACAGCGACACCTCAAACACTTTCATTTTAACAGACACCAGTGCTACACTGGACATAAAATAGAGTATATGTAGACAACTGAACATTAAAGGTTGTATCAGCGATTGCAGGCCGAAAAAAGGCCCAAACATAAATGATCACATTCATCTAATCTTTCCTAACGATCTGCTAGCTGCCCGCCCCATAAGCAGGCTGTCAAAAAACACGTCTCTGTAGGCAGCCTAGGCTCTGAGATCTGCACACAAAAACAATTGCTACCAACAAGTGTTGCCAACCACTCAAAGGCAAAATAAAGTGTTCCAACCAAAATAACCGACGAGATGCGCGTTCAGGAGAGTTTCAATTGCACAGGAGGGAGGGGGAGGGAGTAGCGAGCTAGCTCTCTGTTTTGTTTGACCGTCAACAGAAGTGACGTCACCCCGCCATCGCTGATACAACCTTTAACAATGCTACAAAGTCAAGGAACAAAATCATTATCATACATGCAACAGAGACAGGCACAGAAATAGACCTACCCTTCTCCAGTGAGTGCACAGCAGGCCTGAACGTGCCAAGAATGAGTGGTGATTGAACTGAGCGTGAGGCACTGGGAGATCTCTGCTGCTGACATGGAGTTTTTTATGTCCTGCTTGTTGGCCAAAACCAGTACTGACGCATTCTGCAGCTCCTATGACAACCAAAAGGAAGTTCATGAGATCACAAGTAAAACCACTTCTGATGTTTTTGTCCGTAAATCCCAATCAAGATCAACATCAAAAAGTCCCAAAGTGTGAGTGACAACCTTACCTCGTGCGCAAGCATTCGATGTAACTCCTCTTTGGTTAGAGTGAGACGCTCACGGTCGGTGCTGTCAACTACCAAAATCACGATCTAACAGAAGAAGGATAAAAAAAAAAGGAGAACAATCAGCACCGGAACTCATTTATTGCAACTAGCATTAGAAGGGCGCACATCTGGCTGTGCACGGCACACAAACATTCTAATACAACCACAGTCTTCCAAATTACACAAGGTAAGCAAGGGAAACTACAGGGCAGTTGGCAAGTGATAACATGTGATAACATATCAAAGCCATTGCACAGAGACAAACTGAGTACATGTTATCTCATTGTACTCAGGTACACTGATGTGTAGACAGGACACTTTACATTTTCAAGACGTCCATAGTCATTGCGTGTGTGTGTGTGTATATACATTTATTATCTTGCTTAAGTAGGTTACAGTGTCCCAGCAACTCACCTCTGTGTTGCAGTAGTAGGAGCTCCAGCTGGCCCTCAAGCTCTCCTGTCCACCGATGTCCCAGACAAGGAACCGTGTTTTCCGCACAGCTATTTCCTCAACGTTGCTGCCAATGGTGGGAGTTGTCTGAACCGCTTCCTTTGTCAAACTGGTTAGCGAGAGGATGACAGGGTTAAATGTGCCCATACGTGTGGATAGGGTGTAAAAAAGTACTTGGTTGTTAAGATTGTGAGTTGGGTCCGCAGTCTTTCAGGTTATAAAACAAAACCACTTACAATTGATAAAGGATTGTAGTCTTTCCAGCGTTATCCAAGCCCACTATGATCACCTTATGCTCTGTGGGGGGAAAAGAATGTGATCAAAAAACAAAACCAAACATCACCAATGAATACTCCAATTAGGTCAGAGAAAGGGGCCACCACATAGGTATACAGAGCGTTCTACAGCCTTTTTAACATAAATACACTGACCCTTAATCTCTGGGTTGACTGAGTCTGACTCTGACCCCGTCGTGGCTGTTAAGTGTGGTTACATAAGTGTCTCGAAAGCAAAGATGAAAACCAAAACAGTGACACGTACTGAACAGTCACAGAGCAATGTTGCGCAAACTTAATTCACTCCTCAAATAGCACAAAAGTAACGTTATTGAGTAACAACCTACCAAAACTATCTGTATTACCAACGTTTTAAGATAACACACTACTGTTAAGTAGTATAGTAGTATAATAACCTGCTTTACATTACTACCACAACAGACAGTAATCAGACACGTTTTCAACTACACTTAACTACCACTAGCAAAAATAACAACTATTGAAAACGGTTGTTGTTATCACTAGGGCTGGTAGAAATACTTGTGAAGGTGCTGCAGAACCTATCCCATTTCAGCTTTCTGAGCTACACAGCCTTTGAGAGCTAGCAGTTTGTTGCTCTTTGTGTTCTTCAACTCACATCTGTTTAATGACACTGACAAAGTAGGTGGGAGACCAACAGTTGTCTTTTCATTTCAATACTTTCAGACGACTTAATTTAACCAATATCAATTTAAACGATCGGGAAACATTATCGTTAGTCAATATAACGTTAGTCAAAATCTATCAATTTGTGGACCAAGACGAACCGTTAGCTAAGAATGTCGCTAGCTGAATGAATGCTCGGTCGATGTTACTATTGTTTCCACAACATCATTAAAGGCCTTTATGGTGACAAATTGTTCCCCAAACCCGACATGCAAATATGACTTGAAATCTACTGTTATTTATTTTATATATTCCTTCGTTATCGCTAAAGGGCAGCACAGAAACGACAAAAAAACTAACGTTAAACAAATAAATGCAGCTAGGTGGCCAGCTAATGTTAACGTAGTGGGCACCAGACTTACCTCTATCCCCAAACACGGTCATCAACTTGGTGAAAAACAGTCCCATTTTCTCCTGTTAATAGGACGTCCTTACAATCGTTTACCTCACCCTAACACAGCTACTAGAAGCGCAGATAAGCAGATTTAAATGCTCACTTAAGGAGAATGGCGTGAGCCGCTAACTGGGGTAACGTTGCCACTAGCTGTGCTGTACGTTATCCTACGTTCAGTTACGCGACGATGTCAGTTCTAGTAAAAGGATGAATGCGCCGAATTCGCTTTAATAGAGTCGTGTAAAACAATTAACAAGTTCGGTATTCAGCAGCAACACAGTAAACTCACTTCACTCTGACTAAAACCAGCAATCACTTGATCAAAATGTAATGCCTGCCTTTATCTTTCCACTAAAAGATGAGTGAGACTGGAGAGGAAAACCCTTATGATTTACGCCGACCGAGTCACGGACAAGGGCGGGGCAATGGAATTCCATAGACCAGAGGGGCGTTCTGAACATGACGCCAAAATGACGTCTTGTTGAACAGGAGTGAAACCAACTGATGATAGGTAAGGCAAGTTTAATTCTATAGTGCATTTGTATATGCATAGAGTGTAACCCAAAGCGCATAAACAAACAAATGAACAAATAATCAAAGTAAAAAAATAAAATACCATTATAATCAAACAAATGTAAAGCCTACAAATGTTACCATTGGTCACCCACGCAGTGTGACTTCCACATTTGGTTGCTCCAAGGGTGTGTGCGGGGCTTTTGTAGAATCGAACTTCCTCAGCTGTTTTAGCCCTACAGTTGGCAAACTGTTGTAACCAGAAAGCGAAACGGACAATGGAATTCCGGGGACTTTCTTCTTTAGCCTAGGCAAACGTTTCCTGGAACTTTGCGATGCATTTACATTAGCCTGTTTGTTAGGTTTAATGACGAAGAGTTCATGCAACATAATATAATAGGCCTAATAGACTAGTATAGCCAAAGTCCTTTTAGGCAGTCCCTCCACTCGGCGGCCATATACCAACGTTTTATGGGCACTCATCGGGCACAGTCTTTGGGTCGAACTGCGCGTGCGCAAGGCTTCCAATCTTGCTCCAGCGGCGAGATCACAACACATGATTGGCACAATATCTTCACAACACACCATATGATTGGCTCAATGTATTCACATGTCGACGTTTTGCCGAGGAAGGGGTGGGATATATGTAGACAACGGCCATATTGGCGTGACAAACTAGCCCAATGCATTTCTATGGAGGATTTTTTAAGTGCTGTGTCTCCTCATTAGAAAGTCTCTGGTATAGCCTACAACACCTAGGCTATTTGTTTTGAATATGTATCCTATACAGTGTAAGGCAATTTTATAATCATTATTCTTTACATCGTCGTCACTGCATGCCCAATTGAAACTATGTCCTGTCTCCAAAATATGCTAAAAGTCTAACTTTCAAGCTTGCACTTTCTTTTTTTTTTAATCTAGCATTATAGACACTCAGATGAAACCCCAGAAGACTTACCGTTTTGATAGTCACTAGTTTTGTCATAATCACAAAGACGGAGATGATATTATTTAAGACAGGCTATCCTATTTGCACACATCCCTGTGGTCCGCTCGTGACAGTGGATCTGGCAAGCCCGAAGTCGCTAGCATCATATGGTCCACGCATAATATAGGAGGCTTCCATTCGCGATGCGCTCTCATCCATACAGTCGCCTAAGTAGTAGCTTACAAATCCTTTGACTTGATCTATCGTCACGTTCTGCTGTGTACAGAAGTCAAGCTCACGGAACACATTAACAGGGATAGTTTTAAATAAACTTAAAAGCACATTTGTTTTTAAAAATGGATGACTGAAGCCTACTCAGTAGGCCTATTCTTTCTCACTTCCCCCAGTCAAGGGTACATTCGTGTATTGGTATGTGAAGCAGACAATGCGACCAGGGTATACTTCATTCACACTTCATTGTTGTGTCTGTACTTGCACTGATCAAAAGAGTCCATTTCACTACAATGTGTCAGAGTCCCTCAAAGCTTCATCTATGTAAAGGGCTGTAATGTCTCCCCTGCACATTCGCACCTCTCTGTTGTCCTCACCCATGTTGCCGTTCTCAGTTGTATTGTTAAGGATGCCTTATTTCTGCCTCAACACTTCCTTGATGTGGTCAGCTGAATTATTTTGCTAACCCACTCTAACCTTAAAAGCTTAACCAACCATTCTACCTCAAATTGAACGTACAAAAAAAAGTGTGATGTTTTTGATTTGAAGCTGGTTTGAAGAGCACATGCTGAAATAGACATGCACTGAATGCACACACACACACACACACACACACTGACATACTATTTCTGATTAAAGTTTTTAATTAAAATACGAATTTTTCACAGATTAAAAACAAAAAGGCAGAAAAAAGCATAATGGAGCTACAATCAGGCACCAATGAGTACATGTTCATTTTTGTCATCTTTTCTCTTTTAAACAATTGTGATGTTGCAACAATAACGTTATTCATTTATTAATATTTACTGTATTTATCTAGGATGTTTTCTTTTTTATTCTTCTCAACTGATTAAATGGCTGGGCAGCAGGGGCCCACGAAAGACATTCACTGACTCGTTCCGCCACACACATGAAAAGACACACACACACACACACACACACACACACACTCCGCTTCTCACACCCAACCCCCATCCCATGCAGGACTAGTCTCCTGCCCAGCCCTCATATACTCCACTACCTCCATCAACACTCACCCTCCAAAACACACAGCCACCCATATATCGTCAGTCTAAACCCACATACTGCTGAGGGCTCACAGAGACTGTCCACAGGAGAAACAGCACAAAAAAGGCAGAAAAGACGAGCACATTTGTTCCAGTGTTTGGCAGTGGGTGCTCGTGGGTGCGTGTCTTAGTTGCGTGTCAGTGTGTAGGCTCACAAGAAAGACAAAACTGTGGACAATGAGTGAGTTTGTGTCAGTGTGCATATATGTGTGTGTGTGTGTGTGCATAGTGTGTGTTTTACGTATGAGCCTATGTACATGTGAGTGTCTGTTTGCATGTGATCTTTATATTTCTCAATTTATCACGTCAATATTACAAAAAGGAGCAGACTGATACCAAATAAAAACAAAAGAAATACATAATCCAAGTGACTTTACAGACAGTCACGCATACACACACACACACACACACACACATTCACTTACAGAGATGAAAACTAATAAACAGCATACAGGATACGATTTAAGAAAACCCACCAAGACGGCAGGAGTGGCTTTTGCGAGACATTCTGGCACTTGTGATTAGTGATGCTGAGAGACTGACACTTTGATAAGGCGGGAGGCCTCTAAAGGCTTGTCACACCACTGCAGTGAGAACATTGTGGCCAGAGTGATCACCCCAGCAACAGCAAGGAGAGAACAATACAGTGCAATGAAGGACTACAGGGAGCAGACCACCCCTAATAGTGCCCTCTGTTGGCAGGAGGCACACACAGCAGCAAGTACACCGTATCATACAGATGTTTGACAAATAATAAATAAGTTTGATGTACATAATTTAAAATGAACAGGAATAAACTATGGTAATGTCAACTATGAACAGAAAGGTGAAGTGAGAGCTAAAACCAGCAGATCGGTGCAGAAACTGAGCTACGTAGACAACTCAGTTTAAGACTACAGAGGACCTTTTTACACAGACAGCCTTCAGGTGAACGCACATGGAAACAGACATCCAGACTACTACCAGTTTCAGACACAACATACACACACGCGCACAGTCACACTAAGACATACATGGAAGCACACTCTCTCACAACACCCCTGTATTCTACATCTACATTCTATATTTGCATTAGTCCTCCTGCTGCCTGTTATATCCATGCAGAAATAAAAAATATGAAACAAAAGGCAGGGAAGAAATAAAACAAAGATGTCGATAAACCAACAGAGTTTCTCCAGATGAGTATGGGAGTAATCAGCTTTCTGTACAATTTCATGTCTGTTTTAGTGTATCGTACAGTGTTGTTTGTTAATGTGTACATATGGGCATTTGTATGTGTGTGTGTGTGTGTGTGACAGAGAAAGTGTGTTTGTTGTGTGTGTATGGATGCAAGTGTAAGAGAGAGCGAGTCGGAGAGAGAGAAACATTGAGTGTGTCGTCTGAACACTGTAGCTCTGGCTAATGGTTGTGACTGTATCTATGACTGTAAACAGATTGTTGCTTGAGACTTTCTGGTTGGCACAACCTCTGAAAAACAGAACAAAAAATCCCAAATAAAAAATCACATGGTTTCTAACCCCTGAATGATCCTCTCCATTTTTTCCCCATCTTCCCATCCACTACTCTTCCCCTATTCTTCCTCCCTACGCCCCCTCTCCACCCTCTCGTCCAGTTCAGCGAATGTACACATCCCTGCTCCACTCCTCCTGGTTTTGGTTCCGGCTGATGTTGGCACTGCCCTCTGCGGGCGACTGGCAGTATCGCTCCCTCAGCTTGCTCCGCCCATGGTGCTGCTGATTGGTGGGTGCCTGGGCGTGGTTGAGGTTCTCCTGGTCGGGTTCGGCCCCTTCGTCCTCCCAGGAGGCCTGGCGCGGGGTGTGGTGGTGGGCCGGGTGCAGACGGGAGCGGTACGGGTCGGGCTCCTCGTACGGATCCGTTTCCATGTCGATGCAGGAGTCGCCGGCCTCGGTGTAGGCCGAGTCGCGGCTGCCCTGCGTCTCCGAGTCGAAGGTGTCCTGGCGGGACAGGGCCCTGCCGCCACCGCCCCCGCCCCGGGTCTGGCTGCGCGACGAGCGCAGGTACGTCTGCTGCTGCGCAGTCTGCTTGCTGCCACCGCCGTCGCCCTGGTAGTCGTGGAGACCGCCGCTACCAGCCCCGCACTCGGACAGAGGCCCCTCACGCTTCTGCTCTCCGTGCACAAGGTACGGTCCCTGCTGCGAGCCACGCCCATGCCACACAGGGCGGCCAATCAACATGCAGAAACAAACAGACAGCAAAGCAGGAGCGAGGCAGCAGGTTAGCGGGAGTTAGACTCACGGCAAACACAAACAACACAACGGGCTTCACAGTTATGCAGTTATTCAGTACACAGCAAATCCAAGCAGACTACTGTCTACACAAAGGTTTTTTGTTCTGTCACAGCATTCACAGTCAGAGCCATGACAATGACGTCTGAATGGAAGGCGTAACAATAGCATCACATTGGTAACATACCTCACTAGTTACTCTACAGTGCCACCAAGTTATAACTGGCATCATAAATTATGTCAATTAACAAGGTTACCTGTTAGTATGGATTCATTTCTGTAGCCTGGTAGACTGTTTATAGAACTGTATAACAAATTCAGGGGGCCTGCATTCAGAGGCAACTAAGTAGGTGGAGGACAGGGTTGGTTCATGGAAACCAAAGCTGAACAGAACCTAGAATATTCCAGTGATACTAGTTCAGGTAAGGTTTTTGTCAAAGGGCATAGAGTTTTTTAGCTATGCACTTGCACACAGAAACAATTCCTGAGATGAGTTTCTACTCTGGCAATATGGCCCTTAAAAAGCAAGATACAAACATATTATAAAAGTGAATTTGTTCTGATTATATTATGTAAAACATTAAACTTCTTTGAGGATGTATGCTGTTCCTATCAGAACCTAGTGTGGTGTTAAACTGACAACATATGGTACCTACCATTGTAAAATTGTGTTGAAACATGCATAATACATGCACTACGGAAAACGATGCTGAGACACAAACAATGATAATGACACATAAATGTGTTAAAAAATATCATAGTTACAAGGAAAGAATATTTTATGTGTAGGAACAGCCCCACCTAGAGGCAGATGTAAGTCATGAAATGCATCAAGACATTTTAGCAATCAAATCAAAGTGATAGAATCACTATTAGGCTGCCCATAGCCTTATTTCAAACCGGGCATCATAAAAATCTTAAGTGCTATAAAGATGTAAAACCTCTGTGTTCAATACATTTGAATAAATTAATAATGTGAGCATTGCAGTGATGTTATTCTATTAAGGATGTGATTCTCATCTTAACTGAAGTGTCAGGATTTTGTTACATTAGAAATCTGATGCTGATCTAAAATATGTTTCTGTAAATCAAATCAAAGCATCATGCACACGAGTGATCCATGGGGATCTAGCTGCTTTGGGGGCAGGATAACTGTCACCAAGGTAACTGTTGCTGTGACATATCCAAAAGAGGGGAGGAGAGAACAAAACCATCATCCCTTCAGTGTTTACGTTTAGAAAGGTAAATCAATCATGACAATTCAAACACTTATGCTTAAATGCACACAGGCAGGTGCACACCACACACACACATACTGTACACACACACACACTCATTAATGCACATATGGATGCACGAGCACAGACAAACACACGTACACACATACATACACACACACACACACACACACACACACACAGGTTGGTAGAAATATTACATATACACAACATTCATACAGGTTTGTACAAAAAGCATAAACACACACACACACACACACACACACAAACAAACACACACTCTGGCCATTAGAAACCATAGCGTTAGTGTGGCGTCAGATGACTCGCTCCTTTTCAGGGACAGTACCATGGCAACATGGAGGAGGGCAGCAAACTGCTGGTCTGTTACCACGGCGATAAGGGATAAAGGATGGGGGGGGGTAAACTTTCCAATGAAGATTCAGTGGAGATGGAGGAAACCATAGGGGGAGTAGGGGGGGGGGGGGGGGGTGTCAGGGTGTGTGACTGGCTGAGAGTGTGAATGACTAAGCGAGCATGTGTCTGTCTAGCTTCACATGGACTGGCACTAGGGATCTACTGCATTCGATTTCAAGGATGTGCACTGCCTGTGTGTGTGAGTGAGTGTGTGTCTGTGGGTGTACGCGTGATGTACGCATGTGGGTGTACGCATGACTGTTGCGATGAACCAAGAGCCACATATGTTTGTCTCTGATGAGCGGAAGCTTGTGCCGGGAGGGAATGGAGGAGAAGAGAAAAGAAGAGAGGAGAGGAGAAAGAGAGGATGGGATGTGTGCAAGAAGGGTCAACTTTCACATTGCCAGGGCGCCACCCCACCCCAACGGAGGAACGGAGGTCACTACGTGCATCAATGACTCCACTATCCACAACACTCCCCCTTCCAAATCCTCCCCCTTCCTGCTTCTACCCCCAGTCAGGTCTTAGAGGGTGTGCTCGTCCTCCTGGCCGTCAGCGTCCAGCAGCTCCAGGTTGCGCTTGAGAGAGGTCAGCACCTGTACCTGCAGGTTGGACACGGGCTCCGGGGAGGCGGCCAACGCGGCCGTCACCATGGTGCGGTTGAGGAGCGGGTTGGGCGGGTTGCTGCTCGGGGGGTGCGTGGCCTTCCAGTACGCCTCCAGGTAGTCCGCCAGGTGCTCACACGCATCCTCCAGCTGGTTCTCGTCCAGGATGATGTCAAACAGCTCCTGTTGAATGGACATGGGGCAGTGGGGGGGAGATGTACTTGTGAGATCACTCGTCACTCGATAACATATGGGGGGTAGAAGCTAGAAGCTAGAAGATAATAGATAGATAGATAGATAGATAGATAGATACTTTATTGATCCCCAGGGGAAAATCATAATGATGAGTCATGAAGTCATGAAAGAGACTTATGACCAGTTTACCATCTGAGAATCCAAAAGAGCAAGAGTGTAAGGGCGATACTCTTGCGACTAGAGATACTCCTGCTACTACTGCTATACTCCCTTGGACTATTTGAATTCTTCTTGAAATGGGTGATTGAAAACATAATAATGGGTAGGGCTTTCTTACTAATGACAGCTGCCACTATTAACAAGCAAACACTCACACACTCTCTGTCTCTGTCACACACACACACACACACACAAGCACTCACCGGGGGACACTGGGCTAGTTTATCTGCTGCCACCATCTGGACATTGAGGTGTTTGGCCTGAGATTTCCCTCGAGATTTAATCAGCCTCTGCAATACCTGAGAGAGGAGAAACAACAAAGTCAGAGCGTGCTTAATGTGTCACTGATCTCATGTTGTGAGTGAGCGTGTGTATTTGTGTATGTAACAAAGAGAGAAAATTAGCAGCTTGTTAACACAGAAGGTCAAGCACTCTCAAAAGTTATCAGCTTTTAAGAGCTGTGTTTGTTTGACAGTTACTTGCAGCTTCACTTGAAACTCACATACACAAAATAATCCCAATCCCAATAGACTAAACAATTCCACAAAACCACTATTTATATATATATTAGGGCTGTCAATCGATTAAAAAAATTAATAGAATTAATTACATACTCTGTGATTAATTAAAGGGACACCAGGCAACGTTTTCGTGTTAATTACTCAACTTCGTAAGTCTGTATATGGTTAAATGACTCATTACAGGGTGAATGAAGACTCTCTCGCCCGCCCCTACTGCCAGTAGGAAGAATATCCCGCTTGCAAGTTCAGTGTATCGTACCCGCCGACCGAAGCAGGATCAGTTTACATCCTGCATCCACAACACAGAGGCAGGCTAACGAAACGCTAGCGATTGTTGCAAACGTGTGTATAATGGCAGAGCCAGCGAAGAAGCAGCGAAAACCCTTGACGGAAGATGCAAAGAAAAGGAAAAGAGCTTCAGACCGAGCGAGGGGGAGTTTCGTAGAGAAAAAGCATCAGGCTTGCCTGGTGTCCCTTTAATCTAAATTAATCGCATATTTCATTTTTGCTGTAAAAGTATTTTAAATATTTAAATTCAAATGAACCATTGAATAATCAGCATTAGTGACATTAAAGTTCAAAAACTCTCACTCAAACTTTCACTGTTCAAATAATGGCCATAATAATCTATGATATGACCTAATATGCTTAGGAAATAAATTCAAAAGTGCTTCGGGAAGAAGTTTTTTTTTTCACATACAAGGCATTTCAGGCCACAGATATAACCTAGGGGACACAATGAAAATAAATTAACACTCCCCTCAATGTCAACACTATTTCTTATTCGACTTTTTTTCAATAAACACTTTATTTTTTTAATCAACACCATCAGGCCGTTTTTCAAAAGTAAATGTTCCAATCAATGATCTAGGCAGCACATTTTCTTCTTTCTCCTTCATTTTACAGTCTAATGGTTACTGACTAGAACGGCTCGGGGTCAAAGGTCATATGGAATCGATTAATCTGCGCTATTTTTTTTAATCAGTTATTTTTTCTCAAATTAATTAATCGAAATTAATCAGTTATTTTGATAGCCCTAATATATATATATATATATATATATATATATATATATAACGTCATAAGGCTGAGAGTATGAGGTACCTTGGGTGAGGCTATCTTTATATAGACGATGATAGGAGCCAGGGAGGTTTTAGCCAGCTGAGATGGGTGGTTTATGGTGTCAGCATCTAGGGCTACCAGTTGCAGTGTGCGGGCCAACTCAAAGATCCGCTCAATCTCGCTCTGAACTTCAGCTGACAAAGACAGAGAGGGAGGTGAGAAGACAGACAGACAGACAGACACACACACACACACACACACACACACACACACACACACACACACACACACACACCTTTCAATATATATATTCAATATAACCAATATATGAAATTGTACAAAAAAAAATGGTACACATGCAATTTTGCATGTTAGTACATGCAAGAGGCTGACACTCGGTCCAACTCTATGTGAAAGTGGGAGTGTGTCATTGTGAATTGTGTGTGTGTGTGTGTGTGTGTATGTGCATGTGTGTGTGTGCGTATGGTCCATCACTCTATGTTTCTTTTCCATTTAAACTCCAGTTAAATGGAACACATAAACATTGATTCAACAGCTTATTACACAAAGAGAAGGTTAGGTTGCAAGACACAAATAAAAATACATGTTGATTTAGTATTTCCAATACACACATACGGACATATGTGCTTGTGTATGGCAGTTGAAACACGCATACACAAACGTGCACAAGACTGGCATTGGGTTAATGTTAATAACACATGTATTTATGTTATATCAAGACAAATGCTGCACACATAGCATTTCAATCATTTAAAAGTCAATTGAATTACAAATCATGAGAGCATTAAAATTAGTTTCTAAATTACCTATTTTTACCAAATGAAAAATACCTTACAAACAAAGTTAGTGGAGTATGCAGGAATTCAAATAGTGAGTCCACTTAAAGCTGAAGGCCAGTAACACTAACTGATCAGCGACTACATGGTAGAGTTCTGGAGGTCGAGCGTAGTTATGGAAGCAGAGGGGGAGACTGGTTTCTGGGTCACAATGATTAATGGGAGGGGGAGTATGGAACTGTGTGTGAATGTGAATGTGTATGCTGGTGTTTGTTTGTGTGTGTGAGAGTGTGAGAGTGTGTGTGTGTGTGTGTGTGTGTGAAGGTGTGTACGTGTGTGTAGGTTTATGCATGTGTGTGTGCACGCTTGTGTGTATGTATGTGTCATTTAGTTTGGTGAGAGGTGTATTCAGTTACTCTCTCTCTCTCTCTGTGTGTGTGCGTGTGTGCGTGCACGTGAACCCCCTCCTCCACACAGGCTATCACTTTACACTCCAGTGGGCAGAGAGGTAGGCTATAAAACACCATCCTCACCCCCCCCCCCCCACTCCAGACCATTCCCTTCTTCTCCACCACCTCCTCCATCCCTGATTATCTGCTCCTACACCCTAGTGTTCCTGCAGTTATTCCTGCATGCCACAGGCACCACACAGCGCCCACACCAAACGTTAGAAGAGAGACAGGAGGAGAGGCAAGGTGAGTTGATTAATGGATGAATGGATGGAGGGATGGAGGGACAAATGGATGGATGAACAGATTTGGGAGAAAAAAGAGTGTTCGCAGGGGTGGGAGAGGATACGTACCCAGTACGTCTGAAATACGGGAAGGAGAGACAGTGGAAGCACAAGGTGGAAGGAGGGAGGGGGGTGGGTGAAAGAGACAGAAAGGACAGGATGGAAGAGAGAGAGAGAGAGAGAGAGAGAGAGAGAGAGAGAGAGAGAGAGGAAAAGAACAGACACAGTCAGACACACAGAGCAGGATGAAATCATTCAGACTCCATTCCGAAATGACACGACCACTCAAGGTCATCTTGAGAGGAACAGGTTACCTTACTACCCAGGTTTATGTAGGATAAAGTCAACTCCTGAGATCTTCTTGGCTGAGATTGAGTTCACATATAATACATGGAATAGATATCGACTTCCATCGACTCTGTGAATTTACAGTCCTTGTTCATGAGCAAAACACCAAATTATTCCTTATGAATGTTATGTTAAAACTAATGCTGCTGAAAATAATATGGTGCTTGTTTATTACTTAGTGAATATACCAACTTTTGGGAAAAAATGTAGCCATTTACTTCAGTTTCATGAATGCTGTCTTTTCTTACATACATATATGATTGCTGGGCTTGAAAAAAAACATATAGCATTCATAACAGAACACACAGAGAATGAAACATAAACATGTGTTCATGAAAATACAATAATGCAATGCAACTTTTAATGAGGGGTGTGTGTGTGTGTGTGTGTGTGTCTAAAATAGTTTGTGTTGACTTATTCCCTTACCCAGGCTGGATCTAGTGCTTGATCGTTCTATGATGGTGTGTTTGCTGGGGTTGTTGAGGACAGAACGTTTAGCCAGGGAGATATCTGCTGTCACCCGGGTGATGGATATTCTGGAGAACAGAACACATTATCCATGGTAACATCATAGCGTACGTTATGATACCGTAGCAGGTAATCTTAGGTACCGTAGTGGTAGTAATCTTAGAACTGCAACATAACAGCCGTTCACCAGCCACACAACTGAAGTGTTCTGTCTGCAGAGTATATCATTTTAGAAGACTGGACTCATTTTAGGTCTAAAAACTAATTTGCTCTAGAAGACTGTGTTGCCAGTTCCATTGATTATAGAGGGAGCTATAATTCTTTGAATGGTTGTACACTCAGGGCCAGATGTACGTACAGATTGCGAATGCTGTCAGACCCAAGTTTCCGTCGTATTTATCAATCGTTCAATCCTTAGTGTAAACAAGTAGGGAGATGATGAAGATCAGCAGTTCTACTCAAACTACTTGTGCTCGTAGGCTATGGAAGATTGGTCAAATCAGAAAGTAGGAAAGTAGGAAAGTTTAAGTGAAAGATGTGAAAGTGAAAGTAAGACATTCGAAAGGCCAACGAAAGTTAAGGTTGCTTTTGGTAGTACAAATACTTTCACCACAAAAACTGGTGCTCTAAATAGCGATTCTGTTGTCTTTGAAAGGTTCTCTTATTGACGCATTGAACTGCAATTTGGATTAACACCTGCTTTTACAAGGCGGAAGTATTTAGGCGCAGAATAGACGTGCGCTTTCAGGAGCAGTCTTTGTACATACCGCGGAATACATAATTAGGCGCTCTTTACTCTTCCCCTCCCATCTTTTTACGCTAAACTCCCACTTTCCCCTGGATCCTCCCATGAATGCATATGCATGACATGACAAACGCAATCTGCCACTTTCAGCTCCCGCGACAGGCAGTTTGCGCTTTTACATCATTGCGGCCTGTTTGTACATACCTCGCAATGATTTTACACGCACATTGCGAAACAAATACGCCTGAAGTGGGCGCAAAAGCGTTAGTACATCTGGCCCTCAGTGTAGCCTAGCTATCACCCTGTAGTTTAGTCAGAATTACAGAACAAAATTTCCCCGGCAAAGCTTTCTACTTTCTATGCTTCTCGGAACGCAGCACAAGTCATGAACTTACCTGCCCTCAAATTTGTGTTTCAGAAAGTCAAACAGTGCTTTCTGCATCATGTCAGTCACCTGGAGACCACATCAACACAATATGGTACATCAAAATGGAATCAAACAGAAGATTGAATATAGACAAATATACACAAAAATAAAAATCTTTTTCTTTTAACATATAGGAAATACCTCATATCCTTTGAGTGATGGCCCAACAAGTACAATAGGTCTCATGGATGGTACCACATCATAGGGGGGGATATGTTCCATCTAATTAAAGATAAAGCAGTGCTTTTAATATTAAATATCACACACACACATACGCACACACACACACACACACACACACACACACACACACACACACACACAGACACACACATGCATGCGTGCATCGCCGATGGCTTGAGTGGCACACTGCGTGTGATGTTAAATCATGTTATACACGTTGCAGCATAACAGAAGACAAAGACTGACACTTTGTGGGTGCATGAACAACAGGTGTGTGGTGACAGATTTCACACTGGGTGTGCAGCCGCTACAGGTATGACCCAACGGCCCCTGCAGTGGAGAAGCAGTGATGTCTATGCCGTCTCTATTAACTCTCACTGCAGTATGGAGAGCACTTCAGTTCAGATAGAACATGAGAAGCACAGAAAGTACCAGTGAACATGAGGGTGAGCAAGGGCCAGGAGAAGGAAGAGAGAAAAGGGAAAGAGAGAGAGAGAGAGAGAGAGAGAGAAGGAGAGAGAGATAAAGAGAAAGAAAGAGGAAGAGAAAGCAAAAGCTCCCTCCCACTCACCTGGGCTTGTTACATAAAGATAGAGAGACTTGGCCAAGAGAGAGAGAGTGGTATCCATTTCCATGTGAAATAGGGCCTGTTATCTGCTTCCCAGTAAAAGCTTTTCTTCAAATGCCCTTCGGCTGTTTAAGCATATAGGGGCTCCTTTGATGTTTGCTCACTTTTCACGTTTGCCAATGTATATGACTGTGTGTGTGTGTGTGTGTGTGTGTGTGTGTGTGTGTGTGTGTGTGTGTGAGCTCACATGCCATTTGGATGGAATCTTCACTGCATGGTTGCTGTGGTGATATATGCCAATGGACATGAATACAAGTTGTTCATGGCATCTCATGGTTACCCACACCAGCTAAATCTCTTAACGGGCTTCATAATTATAATCTGTATCACCATCATCATACTCATACTACAAGGACATATACAATCATGTTGTTAAAATAAGAGGCCACTCTTTCTTTAGTTTTAAAGTTAATCGTTTTTTAGGGGGGGAAAGTCAATGAAATAGATATTTTATTGTTGTGTCTAATTGTTCTCAATAGACATAACAATTTAAATTCTGGTAGAGAACACCACCAACGGACAGTGTTTGCAATGTTTATAATGGAAAACTTTGGGAACTTTCATTTTCTTGGGAGCAAGATTGGGGGGAAAAGTCACATTCCACATCTCAATAATATAAAAACTCCCAGAGGCATCTCTGAGTGTACAAGAGAACCCCATGAGTCTGAGATGTACTTTAGGGAAAACATGTAGAGGACATTTTGAGTAGAAATAAAACAAATAAATGTCCACTTAGGTAAAAAAAATAAAAAAATAAATAAATTTAAATTCTTTAAATAACAAGTAATTAAATAACTTGCACTAACGGCCTACATACTATAAGAATAACGGCACTACGTGATGGGATGATGTCATAATCATAATTCCTTCTATCCAGCCCATCACAATCATTCATTTTAATCTATAAGCACTATTGTTAGGGCCCCCTACATTATGATGTTACTTTAGTCATAAACAAAAGCAGTTACTGCCGTAACAATGGCACACACGTCATCACACTAAATATCTATGACAACCATCATAGTCCATGTGATAATCATAATTATTATATTGCATCATAATAAACACAGGTCATATCCAAACTGATATCATTACAGTTCTCTTAGCCCTATCGTCATCATCTGAACAGGTTTAAACTGCCTATGAGTTGCTTTGAACATGGCTAAAAATACTGTCTCAATGATCACTTTCATTCAGCACTTAATCACAAAACTATGACCTCAAACTCATTAACCTCCATATAAAGACCACAAAAATACCATCACCAAATATTTTTAGACTAATGCTACCCGCACATCTGAAGACTTTGACAAGATTTGGGAAAGATTATTGAAAGATTGGAGTCTTTTAAATAATGTCCCTCATTCAAACTTTACCCAAAAGACTACAATCTTTCAAGAATCTTTCCCAAATCTTGTCAAAGTCTTCTGGTGTAAGGATGGTTTTAGTTCAATACATACGTCTCAAAAGTCTTCCCATAATCCCAACACACTCTAACTATATGTCTAAATCGATATCTCTATCTATGTATATGCTGGATATGAATATGAAGGAATATGAGTAGACAGGCCCCTGATGGGGTGGTGGGAAAGCCAGACGAGAGAGGGCAGAGGAGCATGCAAGAGGAAATAACACATAATCAGAAGGTTAGAGATTAGAGGTCGTTGCTATAGCGACTCACCGACTTCTGTTTCTGTTTGGCCGGCCCGCCTAGCATTCGTCAAACACCCCCCAAGTGTGAGTAGCGCAGACAAATCAAACAGAGAGAGAGAGAGAGAGAGAGAGAGAGAGACAGAAACACAGAACACAGAAGCACCAGGCTGTTACTGACACACTGTTAGAGCATTACGGAGGCACTGGGAGAGGAGGGCTGGCATTAACACTCACATTTTGAACTGGACTATTCCCCCATGTTAATCAAGTATGTTGACAGGTGCTGCAGAGGTATAAAGTGGTAGGTCACAAGGTGATAGTGGGTTCTCTAAACTCCTCTCCTAGTCCTCTACACACAGACAAACACACGCACACACACACACGCATGCGTGCATGTCAACACACTCTCCGCACTCCACTCCAGGTAGGGGCGGGCGGGTGAGTCAGTGGCGAGCTGGCAGAGGAGGGGTGAGGTCAGGGTTAGTTTGGACACGTTGAACGGTCAGCAGCATAGCTCTCTCTCTCTCTCCTTTCTCTTGCTTTCGCCTCCACCGCCCCAGCGACTGGTGCGGAGAGGGGGGTTGGGAGGGCATTTGCCATGGTTACCTTCTTAAAGAAGGGCAGGCGGGGGATGTTGGCCTGAGGGGAAGTGACACTACCAGCCCCGCCCCGGTGGTCGCCCCGGGCGTCGGCCATCGGCTCTGCCTCCTCCACCTCTAGATCCAAGGCATCATCATAGAGCCCCGCGGAGAAATCAGCTACTGAGAGGGGGGGAGGGAGGGAGCGGGAGTCACCAGGGGAAAGGGTAGAGGAAAGAGAGGGAGACAGACACAGGAGGACAGACAAACAGAGAAAGAGGGGAAGAGAGAGAGAGAGAGAGAGAGAGAGAGAGCATAGCAAGAAGAAAAGGTGAAAAGGTGCATAGCAGAGTGCATGTGGATGCAGAGAGAGGAAGGGAGAAAGATAAAAAGTAAAATAAAAACACACAGAATGTTGCACAGGGCAAAGGACAGCAGGAGAAAGGAGAAAGGGAAGAGGGAGAGAAAAAGAAAGAGAGAAAGAGAGAGAAAGAGTAAAAGTGTGATGTTCAGTCGTTCAGAGACATGGAGGAGAATGAAGAGACAGCAGCTGAGCAGATGGAAGAGCTGATACAAGCTGAGGGATGAAAGTAGCAAAGATAAGAATCGTAGTGTGAAGTCGCTCATAACACTGGCGACCAGAAAGAGAGAATGTGGCTGGGAGTGTGACTGTGAGACATGACAGAGAGGTGTAGGCCGCTGCAGAGCCAAGAGATCCAGGAAATTAGAGAAATAAGAGAATGAGAGAAAGGACATCCAGTGTGGAAGGTGGCGGGAGGGGGGTTGGTGGTTCAAAACTGAGTTGGTATGTGTGACTGTGTGTGTGTGTGTGTGTGTGTGTGTGTGTGTGTGTGTGTATGTGACTGGAACGCAGGGGATCTGAGGCAGCTCCATACACTCTCTCCAAAAAAGTCTTTCAAAAATGTAGAACCCTTTGCATCTTCTAAGAACCATTCAAGGTTCCACGAAAGGGGAAAAAAATCCTAGCATTCTTGCAAACAACAATAATTTCTCACGTTTTGCATGTCAATATTCCAAAATCTATGCAGACTATGCAGCACCGCAACCATGGAAACAGACACCATAAGGACTCATTTCCGCTCTCTCGTCTTACCTGTCCCAGGTGGGGTGGGCCTCCTGGTTCCTGAGGCGACATCAAGACTGGAGCTCCCGCCCGATTTACTAAAAGCACAAGAGAGATTAACATTTAATATTTGGCTAATATTATATTACAGACTACATTCTGATGAGTAAAATAAAATTAAATGTCAAAGCATATGATGTCATCCCTGCTTATGAGTAAAATAAAATTAAATGTTAAAGCATATGATGTCATCCCTGCTTTGGCCAGAAGAGTGAGTGGGCAAGAACAAACTACTATCATAGAGACGTTCTGCACATCAAGTCCCAGACCATGTAGTCTGTTCATCGCATCGCACTGCCAAAGCCGTGTACTGGACACTGCTTGCAGTGTTCTCAGGACAGGGATGGGCTGATTGTAATAAAGCTCATGTTCTTTAAACAGACAGAGTGAACATTTGGTGCTGGTCTAGTGTGTGCTGAATTAGGACTGAATCCCACTGAGTGGGATGACTGGGGAGATTCAGAGATTCGGTTCAAGGCTGTCCAGCTGGTAAATTAGTGAGGCTATTTTGACACTGATGCTCCTGACACTGTGACTAGCTAAAAAATGAAAGGGGGGAAAAACAATCCTGGCACAACGATTGGCTGGGAGAGAGGAATGGTGATGTGGTGATTGGCTCTCACCTAGAGCTGAGGCGGTTCTGTCTCATCCTCTGTTCCTGGAGCAGACGGGTGTTCTCCAGCTTCACAGGGCTTGGGATGAAGCCCACCTCACAGCCCTCCTTCACCAGACGCCCGATCCACCAGTCATTATTGTACTTCTGTTAAGCCATGCACACACACACACACACACACACACACACACACACACACACACACACACACACACACACACACACACACACACACACACACAGACACAGACACAGACACAGACACACACACACACAGACACACACACACACACAAATGGACACCCATCAAAACAAATCTAAATGATACAATTGCAAAGTACTTAACTGTCATTTTGTCACAAAGGCGGAGATGCATAAGAGACTATTTGTAAATGTAGTATGCAAATAAGAGTGTGGACCTCTTTAATATGCAGAAAGTCTTTGGCTTCAAATGAGATGGCCATGCCCTGAACAGGGACGTCATCGTTTGGACCCGGGTTGTAGCCCACGTTAGTTCTCACAGCAAAGGCCACAGGCTTAGTCTGGAGAGAGAGAACAAACAGTAGGATAAGCAGGCTCTGGTGAAGAGTAGAGCAAGAGCATACATTAAAAAGACAAAATGACAAGATGACAGAAGATGGACATGCAAACAACAAGAGCGAAAGCAGAAGGGAAGAGAGATGAAAAATGAAGGAGCGAAAAAGACCTGTCCATCTTGAGACGTAAAGAGAGCTGTTGATAGTGAAGAGGAGGGGAAAGAAAGTGAATACTATGTCCTTCATTGCTTTGCGTACCATTAGTAACTTCGACTCTACTAAGTGACTGATAAGATTCAAGCCACAGATAGCGTCATGAAGTAAGTTTTAATGTGTAATAGGATGTTGTACATGTGTTGGTCTTACTAAATGCTTACCGGTATTTGTTTCTTACATTGTTATTTTGTTTTTGTCAAAGTCACAGACAAATTTCCACCTTGGTGGGCATTAAAGATAATATTCTATTCTATTCTATTCTATTCTATATCCTATTCCAAAACAGAACAGACTGCTAAGAGCAGGCAATAAGGTTGTTGAGACATGCTGAGACTCATGTGGGACAGAGACAGAGAGGTAGAGAGTATGGACTTATGGGTGGGGTCAACAGGGCGACCACAGACCTTGGCTTTCTCGAGGGTGGCCAGAGCCTGCCTGTCAGCCTCCTTCCTCAGAGCCTCGGGGTCCTCCTCCAGCGACACATCCGAGTCCGACGGACGACTGGTGTATGAGTCCGCAGAACCCTGGGATGGACAAGCAGAGAAAGAAAGGCAGAGAGAGACAGAGGGGGGTGGGGGGGTTAAAATAAAGAATATAACTCTGGAAAAAGTCGGAAGAAGATTTGACACTCACTCAACTGTGAATTGACAAATTGGAACTTTGATCTGTGTGAGAACCACATAACACTTCTATTACTTGAAACCTGAAAAGAGAGAATGCCAGGAACCCAAGTCCCATGTTTCAAACTTTTCAGATTTGAAATGTCTTCATGTTGTTGTCTTCAAATGAGTTCATTAGTCAGGAAATATTTTCTTGTTTTAAACACAAGTAAATGTTTACAGAGCTTGCAGTTACACAGTTTAAATATGTTCATGAATTAATGTCATAGAGAGTTGAGAACAAATCTGTTTATGGCTGATGAGCTATATGTCCTCCCTGTGTGTGTGTGTGTGTGTGTGTGTGTGTGTGTGTGTGTGTGTGTGTGTGTGTGTGTGTGCATGTTTATATGCAGAATGCACCTGGTATGAAGACACACTCCCTTAAATAAACTCCTCTGCTTCAGAGAGGCCATAAATGACACACACACACACACACACACATACACAGAGAGAGAGAGAGAGAGAGAGAGAGAGAGAGAGAGAGAGAGAGAGAGAGAGAGAGAGAGAGAGAGAGAGAAAACAACTGACACAGCATGGAGGATGAGAGTTGTTCACAGTCGTCCTCTCAGAAGTTTGAGTGAGTATTATATATCACATTTATATAAGCATTGTGCAGTACCCTGCTCTTTTGGAGTTTAGATGCCCCTGTTTTCAGGTGTTAGACACATTCTTTTTCTGTGGGAGGAGAAGACAAGCATGTGGACAGCTGAGTGGAATGAGTCACCACAGAGGGAGAAAGAGAGAAGGAGAGAGAGAGAGAGGTGAGAGCAAGATCTAAAATAAAATAGAGGTGAGAATGAGCCATGGTGGAATTGACTGCTAAAGAAATGGCAGAAAATCACTGAGAAAGACAAATTAACACTCTCTCTCCCTCCCTCTCTCTTACAAGCACACATGCGCACACACACACACACACATTCACACACACAGACACACAAACCTTTCCACACATCTATTTAAACACACATGATGACTTGTCTGGAAGTATTTGCATGAATGGCAATTTCAGTGATATTATCACTCCCTACAAAGCATGACATAGTCACAATCCAATACAAAAATGTCATCTCAAGATTTACAGTTTAACTGTACATGTGCATGATAAATCCTCAGCAAGCATGTCAAGATTTAAGCTGCCAGTGATTGATTACTGATTACTGTGGAACATGGCCATATAATTAGGATGGCAATTTTTTCATGTATTGCTGAACGTGACAATACACTAGGGTTGGAGATTATCCTTGAGCCAATCAACATAATGATCCCACACACACACACACACACACACACACACATAGAGAAAAGCTACACTGTACTAACATCAGCAGTCAGTGCTCTGCATGTGTTGACATGCTTGGGCCTCCTTCATTTTGTTACAGCACTCATCCCGCGGGTTTGCCATCAGCACTCAGATAAGACTACTCATCAAAGGTGAGGTGCTGACTGTAATCTCTCTCTTTCTCTCTCTCTCTCTCTCTCTCTCTCTCTGTATGCCAGCCTATCTATCAGATGCTATTAATAACCACTGGTCACACCGTTCTTTTTTCAGAATATTTCAACATAATCTCGATATTACACATTCATGAACATGTTTCTTCAGAAACAGGCCTCTTCTTATTGCTCCAGCAACATTGATCAAATGCTCAGAATAAAACAAGTCTTACTTTAATCTCTCCTGCTCTTCACCTTGGCTCTGAACAAAATAATCAGCTTGGATGCTTAACATACTGATTATTATTATTGTTATTGTTGACAGGGGACTTACAATAACAGAATTATTGGATGGGGGGTTGTATTGAACAGGGGGATAACAACAATGCCTTGATCATAGAGCACCTTGTAGTTGGCGAAGAAAATGTTCCAGCAAGATGTGCTTGTCCCTTGCAGAACCTGGAAACTGCTCATGATTAAAGGGATCAGGCCAACACTTTGATTTCCCCTGTCTAAATTACCTATGGCTGGGAAAGTAAAACCAATTACTCGCCAGCCAACTTGCTTCAGAGTCATTTGTTGCGTAGCAGCAGCATGGCTGACACGCCCCGTTGCCTAGGCAACACACACTCTGCTGCCTTTCGACAAAGATGCACAACTCCCACAAGGCACATGATATATAATTCAGCAAAGCCATCAAACTTCATCTTTGTGTTCCTATGTCACTGTGCTCCCACCCCCCACCACCAACACATCTAGCCCCTCTCGGTCAGATTATGGTCTGTGGCTGGGCAGACAACAACAGTGCCACAGTAACCAAGCCTGTTGCTGCTACTGCTACAGTCAGAGACGAGAGAGCAAAGAAAGATGTGAAGGTTGGAAAGAGAGAGGAGGAGAGGTTGTGAAACAAATGCGTGGGAGAGGTGGAGAGGAGACTCAAAGGGAGGAGTACAGTGTGTGCACTTAACAACGGATGCACGCACACACACGCATGCGTGCACACACACGTACACACACACACACACACACACACACACACACACACACACAGAAAACCACAAACACAAGTTAACAGAACCCTCTGTCTTTATCATATTAACTTTGATAAAAAAAATGGATGGATCTTCACCATGAGTTTTTATACACAAATGTCTGTGTAATAGAAGAAAAGACTATGCACCTGCTGTGTGTATGTTTGTATGTACGTGTGTGTGTGTGTGTGTGTGTGTGTGTGTGTGTGTGTGTGTCAGTGAAAGTGAAGGTGTACGTGTCTGCATGTGAGTGTAGGTGAGACTATAATTATCCCCCTAGGTGGCTGATTGCCTCTCTACAGCTCAATCAGGTAAGCG
>NW_027468774.1:26130556-26333056 GCF_046254945.1 Alosa pseudoharengus | reverse complement strand
TTAATTTCCAACACTGTTTCTGTTGACTTGCACTGTATATGTGTGTGAAAGAGAGAAAGAAAGAAAAACAGAGAGATTGAAAAGATTGTGTGTGTGTGTGTGTGTATGAATTAATGGTATGGGCCTCTAAAAGGTCAAGAGAAGAAGCAAACAGAGATGCTAATTCTCTCTTCCTACTTTTAGCTTTCCTTCTAATTTTTCTATTTATGCAATATTTTTTCCTCACAATTTCACTAAGTCTAGCTTCCTTTATATAAAAATGTCTCCTCTCTGTCTCTCTCTCTGACTCTCTCTCTCTCTCTCTCAATCTCTCTTTCACATACACACACACAGACACACACCTCGCCCTGTCCTCCTGTTCTGTATGGTATGGGAACATTCATGGGCCTGTCACCATGGAAACCAGGCCAATATGCTGGCTTCACTTTGCGTGCTTGCTTGTGTGTGTGTGTGTGTGTGTGTGTGTGTGTGTGTGTGTGTGTGTGTGTGTGTGTGTGTGTGTGTGTGTGTGTGCATGTATGTGTTTGGATGGTCATGCGTAGGTGTGTGTGAGACTGAGACTCATCCAGTTTGTTGGATGTTGAGCTTTCTGAGTAGGCAGACGTGCTCTTCCAGAAACACAGCAGAACACAAATATAACCACATCCCTCAATAACCTTCTTCTCCCAAAAGCCAACACCACAACAAAGAAACAATGAAATACCAAGATTTCTACAATATTCATGAAGAAAATCAGTAAAAGTATCAACTAAATAGTATTAATGAGATTCATATAGAGTGAATGATAATATTTCCTTTCTTCAATGTGTGTGGCCATTTTGGCTCTGTTGCAGCATGAGATCCTGCTCCCACAGTAGCACTGGAGGAAACCACAGGACTAAGCTACGGAAACACCTGTGGCCTGGCCACGCCTAGGCCAGCTGCCCTCTGGTTAATCTGCATGAGCGCCCTGTTTAGGAGGAGCGATAACCTTTCAAGCCCGCGCAGGGGTTAAACTCCCTGCGTTCTGAGGCGCAGGGGGAGGCATTTTAACGTGACACCCATTGCCGAACGGGTAAATGTCAGGCAGCAGGGGTGAGGATGGGAGACAGCGAGGAGGAAGGACATGTTTCGCTGTGGCACAGGCATCCTTTTTGAAATGTCACGTCAACACAAGGTGCATGCATCTGGGGTGACAATCTCAACTGGGCAGCGGGCTACTGTGGATCCCATCTGACTGCACTGAAGATAAAGAGACCCCCTACATCCTTTCCCTGTCAACCAGCCAACCACAACTCTGATGCTGCCCCCTCCTATATCACATATGTCCACCTTCTCATGTCATACGTACATCTCAACTTTATAATCCCAATGTCCTCCCAAATGCATTCCCATAATGCATTTAGCTTTTATTATGAATGCAAACGCCTCTCTTTTGTGACCTCTGTCTCAGTCTATCAACTTTGACCCTATGGTATTAATTCAAACCTCTCGCTCGCTACTATTTCCAACTAAATGAGGCCTAATCCACATACTAAAACCAAGCAGCAGCACAAAGCATAAAGACAATCACTAAATCAACTAGGGCACAAATTCCTGGTTTATGAAGGAATATCATCCAACAAGAGGATGATATCTACTGTATCTACAGCATGATTCCTCTCCCCCCTACTCTCTCTCCCTCTCCCCTACACTCCCTCTCTCTACTCACTCTCTCTCTCACAATCTCACTCTTTCTCTCTCTCTCACTCTCTCAGTCTCTCTTGCTCTCAATATTTCTCTCTCTCGCTCTCTCAGTCTTTCTCTTGCTCTCTCTCTCTCTCTCACTTTCTCTCAATCTCACTCTTTCTCTCTCTCTCGCTCTCTCAGTCTCTCTTGCTCTCAATCTTTCTCTCTCTCGCTCTCAGTCTTTCTCTTGCTCTCTCTCTCTCTCTCTCTCTCTCTGAGTGATCATCAGGAGAAAGCCCTTGCTCACCTGGCTGGAATGCGGGCTCTTATCAGATACTTAATTAGGAGACAAAAGAAGAGCGGGATTCATGCTTTCCCCTGCGGAATATTATCCCTGTTAGGATCTAATTACTTCCTGAAATGATGCTGATTAATAATGTTTCACTGCCGGCACCTCACACTATGAGGTGCTCACCATGCATAGCTCAACTCTGTGTAGTGCTTTAGTGAGTGAGTGCTTCCTGCTTTTAGTTTTCCTGATTTGTGTTAATTGACTGATAGTGCTTAACAAGGACACTGACTCATGCATTGTAGGAGCTTGGGGAGTTGCTAACAATGGTCCTCCGGTTGTTATTTGTGTGGCCACTGCAGGCAGTGCCTATTCTGCCTGAACAACATTTATTTTTGTCCACTGTAAGTGTGTGTGTGGGGGGGTATTTTCTTACCTGTCTAACAAAGCTGTTGGAGGTGGTGTCTGAGGAGGTGCTGCCATCTGAGCGTTTGAAGCGACTCTTTCTCTTTGCATACTTCCCCTGTGAGAAAAACATTGACAGAGAGGGGGACGAAAGGAAAGAGACAGACAGGGAGAGAGAGAAATTCATTAGTGGCTGGAACCTGGACATTTATGAATGCATGTTAGTTGGACCATGTTCATCTTTTGAGTTATCAATCAGCCCCAACATACTTTCAGATTCCACACCTCTGGTTTACAAAGACTACACAAGCAGAGTGACATTCCAACAGTGCATTTTCTATTCAAGTAGTAAAAGAAATCTCTTAACCAATCACATCTCTGTAAAGCTTATGATGTGATGTTTAAATGAGGAGGTGTTTATTCATAGTCATCAGTTTGCTTGATGGCAGAGATCTAAGGCTGAATGTCATCGGTACTCGGGACAGAAATTAGAATGATCCGTCTGCAAAGGGTTAACACACCTAAGGCAGTTTGAACATTGTCTTTGTCTTCCACTGTGGCAGGCACATTCAACTATCATCCCATATGAGGCCTCCATTGTGTGACTTTGGGCATCTCTGAACTGTAGATTCTGTCTGGTTGCTAAGTTACTTTTGATAAAAGCTACTGCTAGCTGACGGAGTGAAGGGTGAGTATCAATGCATAATGGCTGATGCATAATGGCGGTTAGTCTGACATCTGAGTGGGTGGTGTGTGCAGCAAATTGCTCTACACTGAAAACCAGTTTGAGTGCAGCACAGACGACAGACATATTTGTAAAGCCTTCATTCATCAAACCTGTCTTTGGTACGGCTGCATTTCTAACACACTCCTGAACAAGCCAGACCCACATATATTAATATCAAAAATAAAAGCTGGTTAATGAGGGAGGCTTTGAAATAGCCAATCAATATCAATATCCAGGAGACATACGTTTTATGTACGGCTGGAAAATATGGACTATAAATAAAATCGCAATCACGATTCAGAATTTAAATCTTTTCTTTCTCAAACTGTCCAAGAGTGACAAACCACCCAAGGAATGTTCTTAAAAACATCAATCACATCATTGACAAGTAATAAATATGTGACGTGATGACCCAGTTCAGCAAGAGTTGCAAACTAGCAAGAGTTCAAGAATTCAGCATTTGTAAATCTCCACAAAATAAAATGAATTCAGTCAATTAAATACAAACATACCCACAGCCACACACACATACCCACACCCACAGCTCTTTTCCATTAAAGCTGCAGTTGGCAAGATTTTTTTGATCATATTCACTGAAACCGACACTATGCTCCGACAGAACATAAATCAGCACACTTTTACCTCCACCTAGAGCCGGCTGTGAGATCTGACTGTCAATCACAGTCTGGTGCAGTCTGGTGCGCACTGCCGAGCACAAACTCGATGAGAGGGTGCTAGGTGGTAGTGGGGGAGGGGCATGAGAGTTGTAAACATTAAACATTTTGGCTAAGTCCCCTCAATCTGTCAGACTTGCCAGCTGTAGCTTTAAGGACCGGTGCGTGGCCTTGGTGTTTCCATAAGGAGCTGTAACATCGGGGACATTAGCTAACAATGCTAGAATTTGCTAAACAGTGCTTAGTAACGACACATGACATTTGGTAGGATCTCACCTCCCATGATGAGTAATGTCCCAGAGAGTGTACTGTCGGTGAGGTGTGTGAGTGCATGGCTGTGCCCTGACCAGGTCTTGCTGGCCTGAATGAGGTCCACTGTGGCATTAGTGAGAGCCAGGCCCGGTCACCATGGAAACAAGCACAGGTCTAATAGGGTTTGGTGGCAATCATGAACTGATGCCAGCTGGCAGTTTAATATGACACACACACAAACACACACACACACACATTTTGTATTTCTCTCTTTTCACTTCAAAATACATGCATAGACACACGTTTAAAAAGAGAACTCACATGAACCAAATCAAACATAAGCGCACAGCACACACACACGCGCGCAACAAGTTTATCTTGTTGGAGATACCGGACCTAAAGACCAAAAGGATGCCGTGGAGATGGAGATGAGAGACTTCCTGTTGACAAACATCCTTTGGAGTTAATTGGCTAATTAAAGGGCTAGTCAGAGGCAGAGCTTTTCTCTGGAAAAAGGACTGACTGTGTAAAAGAGATTTCAATGTTTTCAAGCCAAATCTACCTGTTTCAGAAATATGACTCAGGTCAATTTTGATACCCCCAAGTGGTATTTAAAAAACACTTTGTTTGACTCGCTCTCAAAAACACCTACAAATACACACAATCCAGCATTAAACAAATCTGTGTCCCATATGCTATATAGACTTTAATGTTTCTGAGAAAGCAGACAACCATAGTCACCATGACTTTCGATCCAACAAAATAACAATTGTGCTATAAGACAGTGAGACACACACAAACACACAAACACACACACAAACAAACAAACACACACACACACACGCACACACACAACCCAACACAACCCACTGAGTGCCACTCACTAACTATCGGGCAGAGAGTCCAGCCCCAGCTCGGGGAGAATGCTCCTGTGGACAGCTTGATGTATTGCCACCCTCACCCCTCTGTGTCGCCAGTCACTTACCTGGAGACAGCACTGCTCAGACACGGCGATAAAGAATATGGGGCATGACTCTGATGGATGAGATAGATACTAGATAGAAACTCAGAGACCTGTCTGTATTTGTCTGTCCATGTTTCTATTATAAGCGATTTGGCTATAGCTTTGCTGATCTTGGCCAGTGTAGGCTACATAATGTTTATGAGCTTACAAGCATATTGAGGACAAACATTCCACACTGGTTATAGTCTTTCTGTTTCACTGTACGTGGTAATGAAAAATCAAACATGCCACACTGGTTATAATCTTTCTGTCTCACTGTACGTGCTAATGAAAAATCCAAGCTGTCTCCCCCTTGTCACATTTGTAAATACATTACCATTTATGTGTCATTGGGCAACCGATGCCAAGTGATGTCAAATGCGTAATTCATCATTTATCCTAAATGACTTCAGATTAATACGTAACACATCAGAGAAATAAGTCACTGATGTTGAGAAAAATATGTGTCATTAAACAAAAGCAAAGCTTGATCCTTGAAAACATGGCATCTTTTAAAATAAACTCAAGCTCCAGGATGTTTTGATTTATTCCACTCCAGATCTTTTTTGTATGGTAATTGGTGGATAATCTAATCCGGTGACTGTGGTCAGGAAATCGCTTGTAATGCGAATGCAACATTGGGCCATTCCTAGCCCTGCATTACCTTGGTCTGGAACACCACTCAGCCATTGCCATGACAATGGAACTGACCGTGGTGCTGAAAAACAGCCATACTGCTATTGTTGGACATATATTATACGCAATATGTCTATAAACTTAAACTCTAACCAACATACAGCTAAACACAAATAAGCTTAATAGCTAAATAGAAATCATTTTTAAAAAACATATATTATTAGTGTATTTTTTGTTGGGTCAAGAAACTCATGAATCATTGTTGCACCACATTGATCTAGATGTATCATTCATATAGGACCTTTTAATGAATTCCACAAATCAAAAATCAATTTCCTTTGCTATGCCCCTGCCAATCCTCAAGAGTATGTTACAATAGCAGGAGACACACACACACACACACACACACACACACACACCTCAACATGAACCAACTCCAAACAAACAAACAACATACTGCATCAGCATCAGCACGCTGCAGGCACACACAAACACTGAATACAAACTGAATAAAGCAGAGGAGTAGCATTAGGAGGTCAGGAGAGACAGATAGAGAGAAAGACAAGACAGAGACAAGGAGTATGAGATGACAGAGAGAGAGAGAGAGAAAGAGAGAGAGGGTGAGTGGGTGGCCATTCCTACAGCACAGAGGTCCTGCGGCTCTCCCTGGCGTTCTCCCCTGCACTCCCTACCAACCTGCGCCCTGCGCCCTTATGGCATCTCTGCGTGGACTCAGTCATACTGCAGTTCTCACCTGGGGAGAGCAGAGCGCCATAGTGAGCAACTAGGATGTTGTACTAGATCTCTGTGCACCTTCAAAACTTTTCAACGAACCTAAGCTGGAGGTCCTATGTGATTAAACAAACTTAGTCATCCAGTTCACCCAGAGGGCTGAACCGGGCAGCCCTGAGAGCATGCCTACGTTGTGTGTTCCCTCCATTGTTCCGCAATGTTCCCAACTGGTGGATGACTCATGTTTGAAGTGGTGAAGAAGGTTGAAGCTTCTTGAACATGGCCCCGGTCTCAGTGTGTGTGTGTGTGTGTGGGGGGGGGGTGTGTGTTTTGTACAGGTCTTTTTTATATCATCATTCTTTCCTGGTCGATCGAATGACCAATCAAAACCCACGCGAGAGAACTGTAGAAGCATGAACGCAAATGTACACACAAACTCTCTCTCTCTCTCTCTCTCTTTCTCTCTCTGTCTCTATCTCTATATCTCACACTCTACCAAACACAAATGCACTTAAAACCCACATGAGCAGTGATATCAGCATCATATCCACCCCCTCAGATCTATCTATAGAGAGTACCATACTCTGAGCACCGCGGGTCAGACTCACTCACTCGCTCAAACACTTTGAACGGAATTACATAAATATCATTACATAAATACTATGCAACAGCAGAGATAAGCAGACCACACCTCAATATGCCACAAGTGAACACCTCCATCACAACGCTTCCCTCCTTCTGCACTGGCTAAATTTAGAGTTGAGAATGAGAAGGAAGGAAAAACTGGATCAACAAACTGGAGCTTTGACTGATGACAAAGGATCACTCTTTTGCTCTGTATACTTTATACTTATAAGAGAAATAAACTTGTGGACAGTATATCCTATACCTTACTGGATGCAACAAGAGCTCCAATACTCCCTGACCTAATCCAAAACACTTTTCCCATCCTAGGTGTCCACAACTGTGACACACCTGTAGGCTGGTAGAAAAAAGGTGTTTGTGTGTGAGAGAGAGAGAGAGAGAGAGAGAGAAGTTCTATGAACGCGTGGGCGTGGTTTGAAAGCTGATGGGAAATATTTACACAGAAATGACATCATTAGTTAAAATCAATCAATCCACTGTATTTTTACTATGTTTATAACCACTTGATAAAGAAACGTAGCGTAGTAGCCTACAGCTCTTCCATCGTACGTATAAGCTAACAGCACAAATCACTAATCTCGGCTACCCTACAGCAGATAAGTTTAGTTTTGCCATGAAGTAGCCGAGGCAAAAAAAATAAATTACTTCGCCTATCAGGACCAGGAATCGAGAGAACAGACTAGCAATAAAGCGAAATAGAATGAAAATTATTTAAAAATCTGACCAGGGTGGCAAACAGCCCTGGGCGACATAACATAGGCTACATCCAACATTTTGCTCAGTCTTTGAAGCATTGCCAATATTTTCAACGTCAGAAGTTCATCATTTGTTACACTATGGATAACAGGCTAGGCTATTCCTACGTGTTTCGAAGTGTCTAAGCCGTTAATTTGGCTAGGCAGCATCCTTTTCCATTTGCTACACAACATCCAAACGAAAAAAACAACCTTCTATCATTCAAAAACCGCGACAACCGAGGGACATTTAGAGATCAACAGGCTGCCAGAGAAGATGGCAGTGTATTTCTTTAGAACCTTTTCCGCTATCTTGTATTTGGGGGTGTATGGGCTATGTGCGTAAACTGTCTGTATGCGCGCGTTGATGTTCTTTTATCCTACCTGTGCGTGCGAACCGTGATCGAACATGTCCATTTGAATCTCCTGGGTTGAAGTGGAAGGTGTCCTGGACATACTACTTTTCTGGACCATTGATTTTACCTTTCAACTCTGGTTATTATTGTTTCATATAATGTACTTTTCTCACTGTAGCCTACGCATCGTTGGATGAAATGACGGTCGCTCCTGTCTTGGTTTTCCTTCTGTCTCTTCTGGCGTTTTTATCGCCTCGCAGCTGCTCCTCAGTCTCCCGTAGCAGTCCTATCGACCTCGCGCAGACAATACAGTACGCTCGTGATTCCAGCTGCCAAGCGTAGAGCCACGCCTCAAGACGTTGGCACCGCCTCCTAAACCTAATCGAACAATCGGTGGTGACCACGGCGGGGCTTCCGGGATCTTGCCGTCGAGATTGGGCAAGAAATGCAGTTAAAGCGGAGACTGGGGCTGAGAGATGCCTGGATATGCGGAATCTAGGCCTGCTTCGCTACAATCACCCATCCTTGTATTGGCAAATGAATAGGCAACATCACCAGAGTTATTGTTCAATGGTTCATTTGCAAACCCATTCTTAGGAGTGAAAAAGATAGGAGAAGGAGAAAAAAAGATGAAAGGTGAAAGCTGAAGCCATGAAGCTGATCCTTTGTTAGAAGCTCCACTACATAGGATAGGCTTTCCAGAAGACAAGAGATAGCTTAGGCTACTGAGGACTTGTTTACTTTAATTTATAAGTGCATTTTATTAACGTTTTATTGGCACTGGCTACGAATCGTAGGTCTAAACGTTGCGTCTCAAAGAAATTCAACATGTAGCCTAGGCCTATAGATTAATGATTCCAAGACACACAACGTTGGTAAATTAAATAATTAGTATTGCAACAATTTACTACATACTAAGCTTCTGGCGAAACAGCAGGAAGTTTTTCAAAATTCAACAGGTGCGTAATTCACAGAAGCGACTGAAAAGTGTTGAGGGCATCGGAGAACCGTGATGATAAAGATTCGGTTGAAACAGCACCGACTCGTGGCGATGCTGGGTAATGAAGAAAACCCACGCCTTTTGGGATATACCACTATTTCGTACATAGGGGTAATATTAGGCTATACATCTTTAATAATAGCATGCTTCACCATCAGCATAATCAAAATATCATTATTTGTACATTTATAGATTTATACAATACACACAGCTACAGTTAAACAAAATAAGATATGGCTATTTAAAATGAAAATAAATGAAAATTGCATCTTACACACCCCTGATTGTTTTATTCTTATAATCCATTACGTCAGTCTATTTCGATTCCGCACTCTCTGTCCTAGCCATGAGGTAAGGAAGTAGCTGATAAAATATACCTTTGCTTTCTACACAAACTGCAGAAATCTGTCACAAAGTTCACGAGTAAATATGCGGGTCATAGCATGGGTTGTCAACGAGACTCAATGGAATGGAAAAGCAAACTGTCATGTACATTTTTGCCTGTGCTACGATGTCAGCTAACATGGACGCCATGTTGCTGTTCATGGATATGAGGCCCAAGATGAGCTGTCGCACTAAAATGCACGACGCTTAAAGAGATGAACTTAGATCATAGTAGTGCTCCAAAATTCAAGCAACAAGTTTGCAGATTAGTCGTTTGTAATGGTTGCGTTCTGTATGCTAACACCCACATGCAGCCGAGAGCAGGTTTTGATAACGCTACGTGTACCTGATCTGTCAAGTTTGTAGCTATCGCTAGCCAACCTAGAGAATGCAGTATGATTGGGTCATGCTTGTTTTCTGTCTGTGTCGCACAGTGTTGTCCCACCTTTGTTATACCTAATGAGTAGTGTAAATTCTGAACACAGTGTTCACAGTCTAGACAACACTATCTTGAGGAGGCATGCATGAATAAGAAGAGGTGGGATTTGATAACCTACAAAATACTGCTGGCTAGGATGATTGCAAGAACCAGCATGATCTAACGGACTCTTTCCTGTTATTTTTCCTCAGCATGCTCAGGCTTCAAAAGCGCCTGGCGTCCAGCGTCTTGCGCTGTGGCAAGAAGAAGGTATGGCTGGACCCTAACGAGACTAACGAAATCGCCAATGCAAATTCCCGTAAGAGAGCCATGCTAAGAATACATTCACTTTCCTTGTCCCTGCTCATTTTAGAACTGCCCCCCTTGTTTTGTTGTTGTGGTATAAAATCACCATGACATATCTCCTTGTTTTTGTGAAATTAGAATAAACATGTACCACCATCACTGTATCACCCCAGTGCTCCATCGCCCTTATTACCATCCTAAACTCCTCAACTTTCATCACCTTTAGGGCAGCAGATCCGTAAGCTGGTGAAGGATGGTCTGATTATCAGGAAGCCGGTGACGGTCCACTCACGTGCCCGCTGCCGCAAGAACACACTGGCACGGCGCAAAGGCCGCCATATGGGCATCGGTGAGTGGCAACAAGGGAGTGTTGTCAGTACATCGAGTATAGAACCATGCACTTTTGAAAACGATTTTGATAAGGTGCCACCTCATATATATTTTGGCCACATGGTTTTGAAGATTCTTATATAACTATTTGTATTTGTTTGACTTCATCATTAGTTTACATGGTACCTTTTGCCATGAAATAGCTGTGCTGATATGGTATTAAACCTAAATGTACTAACTTACTGATCAGTACTGAACAATACTCTGAGCTGGTGTAGCTGTAAGGGAATGTGGCTTAATCATGGTTTTTGAAGACATCACTGTTAATAAATTTTGAACTTTCCAATCTAGGCTAACGGTTGGTTTCCACACACCAAAATTTCGCTTTGCTCTCATTGAGGTTGAATTGAGACGAAATTCACCCTGGTTGGGCGAAATGAGGGCGAGTCACCGAGGCAGGCGAAGCAAAGTTGGCGAAAGTTTAAATTTATTCAAATGAGGACCATTCGAGAACCAATCAGGTCCACGTGTTTGTGTTTGGAGGCGGAAGTTACAAAAAAGTCTGACCAAGATGGCGGAGACTACCTGAGCTGTAACATGAACATTTGTATGTGATTAAAGGGACACCAGTCTGCCATTATACACACGTTTGCAACAATCTCTAGCGTTTTGTTAGCCTGCCTATGTGCTGTAAACTGATCCTGCTTCGGTCGGCGGGTAGGATACACCAAACTTGCAAGTGGGATATTCTTCCTACAGGCAGTAGGGGCGGGCGAGAGAGCCTTCATTCGCCCCGTAATGAGTCATTTAACCATATACCGACTTACGAAGATGATTAATTAACACGAAAACGTTGCCTGGTGTCCCTTTAAAATGTTTCTACACAAACATTGGTACTTGTATCAACATGAATTGTGGTTTATACTGTATGCCACACCACTAAATAAACCACTGTATATGTTAGTTTAAACACTCAAACTTTTCAGCTAGCCGACAATGTTCGGACATTGGATTTCAAACCTTGTTTCTATGAACATGAATTGTTATGTATAGGCAACATCAACTTATGGCCTCCTTACACCAAAAAATTTTGACAAGATTTAGAAAAGATTCTTGAAAGATTGGAGTCTTTTAACTAATGCCACCCATTCAAGCTTTACTCAAAAGACTACAATCTTTGAAAAATCTTTCCCAAATCTTGTCTTAGTTGTTTAGTGTAAGGAGGCCATTAGTCGAGGCATAAAGACCCCTGGATATCTTCATTAAATACTTAAACTTTTGAACTAGCTGATAGCTTAATTAGCTCACTTACCACCACTGGCTAGACACTGCAGTCAAACGGTTAGCGGTTTGGCCGTCATGCCCCCACGCTGGCCGAAATTCGCGAGGTGTTTCGCTGTGTGGAAACCTACCGTAATTCCACATGTTGGGTATAATTCTTCAACAAAACTAAGCCAGTGCCAGATTAGATGGATTACTACCCACCAACATCAGAGTATTTTGTTAGTTGCTAGATGATCTCAGAGGTTAACCATTGTATCCATTCAGTGCATCTTACATGAGTGAAAACATCCAACAAAGCCAGCAAAGGAGCTGCAATTGTTACCACATATGGTAGTTGCTGATCATTTATAGTAACACTAGTGCAGTCTGTTCTGTTTGTACACAAACATTTGACCCTCATCCCAAGGATGTTTTCAGGTGTTTTTTTGTTTGCAGTGGTGTTGATTACTGATGGGCTTTTTGCACAGGTAAGAGGAAGGGCACAGCCAACGCTCGCATGCCTGAAAAGCTCTGCTGGATGAGACGAATGAGAATACTGCGCCGGTTGCTACGGAGATACAGAGAGTCGAAGAAGATTGACAGGCACATGTGAGTAGTCTGTCTGCTCAGTGGTAGTCCTCTTAAATGTCCAAAGGGGGGCACTCTACTGCCAACATATAAACATAAGGCCCCTTTGTACAAAGTACAAACATTCTTTTCTCAGTCTAGCATTGGTGTCATTGTATGTCAGATAAAATGCAATGTAGCAAACTACTGAAGGGACAGAATTGGCTGTATTTTTAGTTGCATTCTAACATTTGAATGAAACAATTCTAAAATAGCATTGAGTTTCTTTTACAAGCTCATGTGGGACTGGTGGAAAAGCTTATAATTTATTTATTTTTTCCCCACTGACCTCCCATGAATCACTATTAGGCAGCATTTATCTTATTGGAACAGTTCAGCTGACTAGAAGTTCCAGCCCTTACTGTTCCCTCCTCTATGCTACCCGTCATTGCTGGGCAAGGCTTGGAAAGAAGGCAGAAAAAAACGCCATCTTAGAAGCCATTTCTAGGTGCATGTTGAACTGTTAGACTCCACTGCTCCCTCCAGTGGTGACTGGGGTGCTTGTCAGGTGAGGGGATGTTCCGTAGAGTGGTGGGAACTGTGAGCCAGGCTTCTTCCTGTTACCCACATGTCGCACAGCTGAGACGTTCAGAGTTCAGAGGGGTTGCGAAAGCCTGTGTTCCTCAAGTGTTTTGTGTTCTCATGGTTGGTTGTTGATTTAAAAAAAAAAATATTTTGCTTTGCTCTTCCTGACCGCAGGTACCACAGCCTGTATCTGAAAGCGAAGGGAAACGTGTTCAAGAACAAGCGCATCCTCATGGAGCACATCCACAAACTCAAGGCAGACAAGGCCCGCAAGAAGCTCCTGGCGTAAGACTCCTCTCAAACCTTATAAGGCCACTCCAGTGCAGGGCAGCCCACAGCCCACAACAACTCTCTTCATACCCCCCCCCCCCCCCCCCACCCCCCACCCCCACTATGTAGTGTCCATCAGCTGGATATCCGCTTTTACTTTTACATTTGACTTGCATTAGGTGAAGAAGAGATTGAATGGAATGCAGGGGATATACTTGCTTTTAAAGGTGCAATAAGTGATGCCACACGTTTTTTAGGCTAAAACATTTTATGTCACTTACTGCAAACATCACCTAACCAACCGCTAGCTGTCTGTGTCCTGAATACACTGTAAAAAAAAAAAAACGCGATCTCTGTAGACAGCCCAGGCTTCAAAAATGGCAATAAAAACAACCTGGGCAAACCTAGCCCATAAAAACATAACAAACTGTTCCAGCAAATCACAGACGAGATGCCCGTTTAGGAGAGTTTCAATTGCACTTGAGCAGCACGGGAGGAAGTAGCGAGCTAGCTCTCTGTTTTGTTTGAAAGTCAACAGAAGTGACGTTACCCAGCATCGCTTAGAGCACCTTTTACAACTCATACTGTACGTGTAGGCGCCATGGCTGGCATGTGTATCCTGCATCTGTTCGGTGCGCTGGTTGTGCACATCCTCCAGAAATTTAACACAATGCGTCCGTAGGATGCCGTATTCATATGGGTATGTAGATGGTATAGGCATGTTATGTGACGTACATGAGCATGCGAGACCAGCTTTATTTACAACTTGAATATGATATCCCCAGCCTAATCATCCGGTGTGGCACACAAGTATCTCTTTTTCTCTCTCATATTTACCCCCCATTTATGTCTGTCTGTTTTCAGTGACCAGGCTGAGGCACGTCGCACAAAGACCCGGGAGGCCCGTAAGCGCAGAGAGGAACGGCTGCAGGCCAAGAAGGAGGAGATCATCAAGACTCTGTCTAAGGAGGAGGAAACTACCAAAAAATGAAAATAATAATGATTAAAAATCCTCTCCTACTCCCCTCTTCTCCCAACAGATGTATTGCGCTTTTTTCGCTGTATATGGTGATAACATTATTGAGTTGTACAGACAGAATAAATTGTACAGTGAGAGTGAAGTCTGCTTCCACGTGTGTATGTGTGATCAGATGCTGTGAGACTAGTTTGCAGTTGATAATAAAAAATGAAAGAAAAAATATCTGAATTGGTGTCCCTGTTGTCTTGTAATACAAACAAAAGCCAAATGTGACTAGTGGTTCAGTAGACACAGAAATTTGGAGCTCTGTAGGCTGCTATTGAGGGAGGCCAGAAAGGAGTTTGGACACATTTGGAAGTAGCATCACAAGATTAGATTAGATTAAACTTTATTGTCATTGTGCAGAGTACAAGTACAGAGACAACGAAATGTCTCTAATTGGCTAATCAGAAGTGCAAAAAAATGGAATGTGATCTG
This sequence comes from Alosa pseudoharengus, assembly GCF_046254945.1. Classification (NCBI taxonomy): domain Eukaryota; kingdom Metazoa; phylum Chordata; class Actinopteri; order Clupeiformes; family Clupeidae; genus Alosa; species Alosa pseudoharengus. Next base: position 26,318,377 of record NW_027468774.1, on the reverse strand, counting down.
CACAGTATGGCAGGTGATGCATAAACAGTATAAGATATATAGTGCCGTGTAGACAATAGTATGCCGTTAAGAAGGTGGAAACGACTTTTATGCATGTAATGTGGGACTGCTCTAAGATTTATGATTTTTGGAATAAGGTATTAGTCATTAGGGGGACTGGACTTCATAGTCGCCTGCAGCCGTCTTAAGCTGACTGCATAACGTGATTATTTTTGAGATTCTGATACCTTTTTAACCATGACACAATTCCGGTTTGAAAACGTTACAGAATCTCAGAAATAATCACGTTATGCAGACAGCTGCAGGCGACTACATGAAGTCGAATCCCCCTATTGTCTGATCTGGTTCATATTCAGCTCCCCATGGACCCTGGTTTACACCTTCTCTAAACTCTAAACCTGAATGCATGAATGAGCTTTGGTTAGCTGGTCTAACAGCAGCCAAACAGATCATTGTTCAAGTTTGGGTTCCATCGCTATGGAATTGCCAGAGTTCAGAACATTTTACTGGAGAGAAACTAAGTGGATTATTCTATAAAAACGTACTGACTGTGCTACATTGATGGTTGGGGAAAAAATAAGGTGGAATGGTTTACAGTAGGCCTAATAAATAACTATGTGCAATGTATTAGCAGTAACCTTATAAGAGCAGAATAGATATGGATGAACATATGAACTATTCTGCCTAAAGGGTATCGAGATTGTGAAGAAGTGTACTTTCAGGTAGTATTGAAAAGCTGGTCAGTAGCTGCTTTATCGCTGATGTAATATCGCAGCTGTTTAGACCACAGAAATCAGTCATGATGTGCTTACTGGGATATCTTGTAGCCTACTAAGGATATACCTAAACTTAAGGAGATATCTGCTTGGGTAAACCAAGGCCGTAATCATACTATACACTGCTCAAAAAAATTAAGGGAACACTTACAGTTTTTCACAACTGCTAAAACACATTTTTTGAAACCTTGCACACTTTTTTTCTCCTCTCTCATAGAACGTCTGACAGTTCTCCCAACATCAAACAATTGCCTCATAACAGTTTCACCTGTGCTCAAAACCAAACAATGTCAAAGTATCCATGTGTGATTAAAGTGTTCTCTGAGATATGTACTTTGAGATATGTGAAAGTGTTAGAAAAACCATGAAATACCATTTAAAAAAAAGTGGATACAGATTGGTTATTTCTGCCTTCTCTCTCAGCCCTTTGTTTCCTGTAGCCTAACATTTGACCAGTGTTGAATTAGGTAGTCCTAGGTACCAGTTGAATTAGGTAGTCCTTTACCCTGGAAATCCAGAGTTCTCGCGAGAGCACAATGGAATTGTCTCTGCGAGACACTCTGGCAATGAGCAATTGATGCACGTTTTTACCCCTTGCATCCCGTGGAACCAATCAAATCGGCGTATCTGATATATGCGGGCCAGAGGCGAGATAAACTGATGACGACAGCGCTGCAACGTTGGAGGTCAGTAAACATTGGTTGTAGTGTTATCCAATTGCGTCGAAGTCCGAAATCATTCAGAGTAAGCATTGGTCTAGTTTTATCCAATTGCGTGCAGTGAGATTTTCAAATGCATGCTTGGTGCCGTCCCTCGAGTTGGGCCATTACATTGTTCGTGGCCAGACCCTTAATCTCTCTAGATTTTCCAGGCTAGTACTTACACTTAATTTCAGCAAGGACGTGTTTGAAACCGTAATATTAACGTCTACAGTAATTTTATGTTGGAACTGTAATTGTGGAGACAAACTATATTTTGCTAAATGTGTCAGAAATTGCATTAATATGTTTTTAATTAATAATATCCTTTAGCAGTGTGACATCACACTCTGCGCTGAATGAATAACTTATTACACAATAACCATACCATCATATAACAACTTTGTCACTGGTTCACCTTTTCCGGTTAAAATGGAACTGGACATTCATTCATCATTTAAAATATATAGTTGACCCCAGTCCCAGACAAGTCCTTTTAGGCATGTCTTTCCACTTGGCGGCCATATTGCAACGCTTTTTGGGCACTTATCGGGTATCTATTTCAGGTACAACTGCACGGGTGCAAGGCTTCAAGACACCAGCTGCGAGATCACAACACATGATTGGCACGACATAGCCTATTCACAACGTACCACATGATTGGCACAATGTATTCACAACTGCCATGTTTATGTTACGATCTTACCCCATATATTTCTATGGGAGATTCTTTGAGTGCTGTGTCTCCTCATTAGAAAGTCTCAGACACTGACCCAGGGCAATTCTGTGACATCATAACTTTTGTTTCACAACAGACGGTGGAATGATGTCTGGTCTTGTGGTTAAACATGACTCATTGAGAAACTCATCAGGACCAGGAATAAAAACTTGTGACAAGACGGTGAGTGTCTACCACACATAGATCTATTTACCAGAAATCAGTTCCTGCCATTATATTGACATTAACACATGGGATGATTATCTGTTTCTTTAGTATTGGTTTTCCCGTTTTCCTGTGTGTCATGGGCCATGGTAATATATCCACTCAAAGGCATACTCAGAAAGCAGATAAGACATGCTACTGCATTTGCATTGCAAAGGCATTTTAAGCATTGTTGAATATCGGGACTCGGGAGGGACATGTTTATGCTAACAGCCTTGTAGGACACTACTTCTTCATTCCACAGCTGCATCTGTGTGCGCACGTGTGCATGTGCATGTGTGTGATTCTCTCCTCCTTCGTGACTTCCCTAACTGACAATGACCATTGCTCTCTGTTTGGTTGTTTCAAGTTAGGGGCGGCACATTGTCATTCATTTATTTATTTATAGGACAGCGCACATTCATTAACATTTCTGTAAATGTTCCAGTGTTAGCCAGCCGCCTAATTTTCCACTGTAGTCCTTTGGCAAGATGTTATGAGAACCATCAATTGACTTGGTCAGTTGTTCCCAGATGTCGAGAAAAAAACATACACAAGGAAAAACACAAGAGCGTTCACACAACTTCACAGATACAACATAAAACAGCACTCCTAGAAATGGGCAGAATACATGGTGTGTGATACTACAGATATTAAAGGCACACTATGCAGGTTTTTTAGCTTAATATGCAAGTTTTTTAGCTTAATTTACCTTCATTTAACAGCTTCAGAGTCATTGGAATGGTTATATGACTTTTTTCGGGTTGAATGGTGGCCGTCTCGCTTCCCCCTAGCGCCTGTGAGCGGAAAAAACACCCTTGCAACTGTGGGCCGGCGGGCCGACGGCCTCAGTGTCAGGAAGTATAACGAGTGTAACGAATTGCTTTACTGCATTCAAATACACATACACGCCAGGCAACGGCTAGAAAAAGTTAGCGATGGAGTTTCTCAGACATTCGTCATGACAGAGCCAGTGAAAAAGAAGCAAAAACTGAGAAAACAGTAAGGAAATTGCCAATACTGCATAGTTTACCTTTAAGAATTAAAAGTGTTCACATGTCTGACTGCTCAGAAGCCAGTCCTTAAGATGTTGAGAGAAAGTGTGTTGGAAAGTACAACAACAAGAGAGACTACACAGTCCCCTCTTAGGGCAGATCTTGCAGCTCTACTGATGGAGTTTTTCTGTTTTATGAGAGCACAGAGTGGTGGTGGAGCCTTACCATTTAGATTTTAAAAAAATCAGGCATGCATTAGTGTGTTTTGTTATATTTTCCTAGATAAGGATTTTATTATCAAGAATATTGCAGTGATGATTTGTATTTTCTGTCTAATACCTTGAGAGCTTGCTTGTAAAGTGAGAGAATAGGCTTCAGTGCTCAGATAATGTGCCCAGATAACCCCTGTTCTGCCCCACCCTGTAGTGAGGACACTCAGGCAACAGGCCCAAGAGCTGCTGCTGTGCAGCATGTCCAAATCAGTAGCCATATAAGAGGCTGCAGATTATGGCTGAGGCATCTTTCCATGCAGCAGTGATCTACTGCGGAGTCAATGAAAGTGAGTGCTAAGTGTATTACTGTGATTAGAGTCTCTACAGAGTCAGTCATTAGCATTAGTTACAGTTAGGCATCCAAAAGAGCACTTAAAGCAGTCACTGATGAAGAGCGGGCACTGCAAGAGAGTGAGTGAGACAGGTCAGAAAAAGAGTGTGTGTGTGTGTGTGTATGCATATGTGTGTGTGTGTGTGTGTGTGTGTGTGTGTGTGTGTGTGTGTGTGTGAGAGAGAGAGAGCGTGTTCATGTACATGTGTGTGCATGTGAGTGTGTGCATTTAAATACATGCAAAAATGCAGCTACTTTGTGTTGTGCTGCAGTGGATGAAAGCCAAATCAGCTGTTAATGATATGGATGCAAATGCCCAGACAGCTGTGGGGTGTGTGTTTGTAACCTAAAGCCTGTCTGCCATAGTGTGTGCGCATACATCTGCTCGTGACCAAGTGCATTCTGTCTGGCAGATTCCTGTGCGGTGTCTCACATGTGTGCACTGGAACACACCGCAGTTTCCTGTCTTGATGCATTACGTCCAATACGTCACACATCTTCACAGACTGCAAAAATATTTCTTTCCTGAGCACATTGTTTGTGCGTCTCTCTCTCTCTCACATAGACGCACACACACGCGCGCACACACACACATACACACACAGCTCTGGCAGCTCACATAAATTCTGCACAGAGGTATGCATTTCTTGGATCAAAGTAAACATCTGCTAACTTCAAGTCAACATGTCTGCAACCCAGAAGACCATTAGAGAGATCAGCCCATGGTCTCTTTCTCTCTCTCTCTCTTTCCCTCTTTCCACACACACACACACACACACACACACACACACACAAAGCTGATTAAAAGTGAGTGTCATGGTTTGAAAGTAGCATGTTGGATAAATAAATAAAACACTGGCCTACCAAATGTTTGTGTGTGTTTGTGTGAGTGTGAACACGAGCGTTGCTGTGTATGTCTGTATGTGTGTATTTGTGCTTAAAGGCTGCATTTATGCCAGTGTGTGACTGCATATGAGTGTGTATGTGTGTGCGTGTATCTGAGAGAGAGAGAGAGTGTGTGTGTTTGTCTAGGGAGAAATGGGTCACTTCCTTGGTGCACGCTTGTGACATCAGACAGCCAGGGCAAACAAAAGGAGATATTGTGCTTTTCTCACAGGCACACATGGTCCTGTGCAGGGGGGAGTCTGGGGAGGAGACAGCTTGTCCTGCTCTACATTATCACAGATAATAATGCAGATTGTGCTGGCATTGATGCACTTATAACCAGCTCTCTGTCTCTGCACATTCCAGTCCCTATCCCATGACTTTGTCTGTCATCTTTACTACTCATTCCATCTTCAACCATCTCTCTCTCTTTCTCTCTATCTCACTCTCTCTCTCTTTCTCTCTAGCTCTCCCCTTCTCCATCCCACATTCCCAATGTGCTTTTGTATTTCCTAGGGTGTTTGTGTGCAACCCCATTGTTGCCAAAGTGAGAGTACTTGACACAGCTGATATAAGGCAGGAATTTCAATTGCTTGTATGAAGGCTTGTTACAGTATTTGTACAGTATACTCATGATAACATTACTGACAACACAAAATAATTTTTACAAAATGGCCTTGCAGTTTCTCTCTCTCACGCAGAAGTGCACTCACACTCATTTATTCGTTACATAGCACCCCCGCTACACGCTACCCTATTGCTTAAAGTGCAACAGTGGAGACTGTCCAGTTTTTTCCCCCTTCCCCTCCCCCACTCTTCCAGAGAACATTCCCCCATTTCTGCTTTCCCCTCCTCTAAATCAGTCAGACACACAGAACCCCTTGACCACTCTCAGAAATCAAGAATGAATAGCAAGCGCTTTAGTGGATTTTTACTAGTGCTTCTGGCATTTTCTTCTCTGGCTCCCTTCCTACCCCCCCCCCCTCTCTCTCTCTCACTCTCTCGCTCTCTGCCTCAGCAGAAACCTGGCTGAGGCGGGAGTGGGGTTATTGAGGGGAGAACTCACACCAGAGTATCTGATAGGCTGATAGCCACTGCCCCAAGTAGTTACTAACTCTGATTGGATGGTGTGAAAAAAAGGGGAAAAATAGCTTGCACTCCAAACACACACTTACACACACACACCCCCCCCACACACACAGAGAGGGAAAGAGAGAGAGAGAGAGAGAGAGAGAGAGAGAGAAAGAGAGAGCCTTGGACGCGAATTCAGTACCAGGCACTCATATTATTGCTGCTCATGCACGACAGTGAGAGAAAGAGACAAATGAATGCAGGAGAGAGAATCAGTAAGAGGGAGAGGGGGAAAATGGGGGAAGGAGGGGGCAATCATTCCTGGACATGGGGGTGGGGGGGGGGGGGGGTGGAGAATGTGGAAGGAGCAACAGCAACAGCTAGTGACAAGCAGAGCAAAAGTAGGGACGTGGAGCCTCAACAGAGTGCCAGAGACAGGAAGATACAGAGGGAGAGAGAGAGAGAAAGAAAAAAGGAGAAAAAGAACAAGGTCTGCCTGCCTGAAAGTGAGTCATGGAAATGAGAAAATGAACAAGGATTACACATTAAAGTAAGAAACCGTGAGAAAAAGATCGGGAGGACCCCTCGCCCCCACCTCTCTAACCCCCACCCCTTTCCTAGCAGAGGGGCAGAGCAGAACTGGTGAGAGAAACCAAAGTGAGAGAGAGAAAGAGAGAGAGACTGAAAAGAGGAACATCTGAAGAGGTTGAGATGTCATAGACGGATATCAGGGCAATCATAGAGGTGTGTCTGCCTGGTGAGACAGTCTGTGTGTATGAGAGAGAAAGTTAGAGAGGGGGAATAAGGGTAGCGAGAGAGACAAGGAGATTAACTACTTGGCTTGAGCAAGAGAAAAGCTGAAAGAAAAAAGCACAAAAGAAATACAGCGGGAGAGAGAGAGAGGGAGGGAGAGAGAGAGACAGGCAGAAACGGAGTGGGTCCAGAGAAATGCCACCACAGGATTAAACACTTGAGCAAGGAGCCAGGAGGATAGCAAAAGGAGGAAACCTGAGGTGGACACGAGCAACTGGGCCGGAAAGTCCGTGCAAGGGACGGGGCCGCACGGAGGAGAAAGAGCGAGGGTAGGAGAGAGAGGCTATGAAGAAGTAGCAGGTGTGTGTGAGTAAGTGTGTGTGTGTGTGTGTGTGTGAGGAATGAAGCTTGTTCTTCTCAAGCTGCTCCTCTATCTCATGCTCATTCTGTTCGCCCTCGGATCCTTCTTTACCCTGCTTTTGTGGATTGTTTACTCAGACAGGTGAGTTTGCTCACGTGTGAGTGTGTGTGTGTGTGTGTATGAAGAAACTACGTATTCTTCACAGCACATTTTATAGTTATATAATAACATAATTCTTTTTAATCACTTATGTTGGTGTAAGAGAAGTACTGTTTGTGAAGCAAAAATCATGTTTACTTTTAAACAAAAGTTCTCTGTATCCTCTATAATTTAAAAAACGTATGTATGAGCAGGATTGGGTAATCTGGATTAGTAATCAGATTACAAAAATCAAGTAACTATAATCAGCCCAGATTACAATAAAAAAATTGTGTAATCAGATTACAGTTACATTGTTGGGGATTACCTGATTACATTTTATCATGCAAACAATGCAACTTTTTTATGATAGCCTAGCTATCTTTCAATTTGACAAGCAGTTCATTCGGATGTTCACTTTTTAGACTTTTTTCAGATATAGTTAAGAACAAAATTAATCATACCCCTGGCAAATATTGATTTTCTCTTGACCAATATGTTTGTTCTTACTTAAAATGACACTTGCACATGCCAAAAGGTTGCAAGACAATGTGGTAAAAACATGGAATCAAAAAAAAGTGTTTTTATATTTTTTAACATTTTTATGAAAAATTGCGTGTTCAAAATGATTCATACCCTTTTTAAACAATCACTGGAAACATCTTTATTTACCACCACAGCCCTCAAAATGGTTCATATAATACCCACCAAGCCTCTTCATGTCTCCACAATGATTGTAGACTGCACCTTTTTAGCAGCAATCTGGGGTTTAAGGCAGGAATGATTATTTGCCATCACTTTGGCCTTGTGCTCACTTTTTTGACGGATTGAGGTCCGCTCTAAAATATTGATATTGTTCTCTGTTAACCATTTCTTGCCTTGTTTGGCTGTATGTTTTGGATCATTGTGTGGTTTAATGTTTAAATGCTGCCTTTTGGGGCAGCCATGGCCTACTGGTTAGGGCTTAGGCCTTTTGGCTTGCCGGTTCGGCTTCACTAATTCACAGATTGGGATAAATGCAGAGACCAAATTTCCCTCACGGGATCAAAAGATATACTTACTTACTAACTTACATACTATTGGAGCAGGTCTCTCAGCACACTGCCTGATCTTTTCCTCCTAATCTTAATGTAGCCTCTTGTTTTAGTGTTACCGTTTACTTTGAGAAAGTCACCAGGTCCCCCTGGTTGAAAAACATCCCAAAATAATAATTTTCTCACCCCCACAATTGAAATGGACATGGTGTCATTTGGGTTTAATGCTTCCCTTTTTTATGCCAATCTCAGGCCATGTCCCTGGGTCACAAAAATCCAGCAAAAGCTAAATTCTTTGTCCAGCTGTGCCCTTATAAAGTTTAAGCTGAGTTGTGCATGTTTGGAGAAGAGTGGAGAAAAATAGAATGAAAATTCTTTCAGCAATTCTGTGGTGGTGTCTTTTACTTAATGGGCATATTTATAGATAGATAGATAGATAGATAGATAGATAGATAGATAGATAGAGATAGAGATAGATAGATAGATAGATAGATAGATAGATAGATAGATAGATAGATACTTTATTGATCCCCAAGGGGAAATTCAGGGGGTCTCAGTAGCATACAGACATCACACACAACATGCACTTACAGCAGAAATGGTAAATATAAGTATAAGTATAAACATATAACCAAACTCCACTGTACAATAGAGACAGTAGGAGATAAGAAAAACTAACAAAACTAAATACTAAATATACTATATAAATTAAATGTAAAAAATCCAGTGTGCTTGAGGGTGATCAAGCATGAGACGCTTGTAGTGACAGGGCCTGTAGTTCTTCTGTGTGCATGGTAAGGTGCTCAAAAGAGTGAGTGTCATGGTGAGGGTGCAAAAGTAGTCCAACAGTAGTCCTTTAGTTCTGTGTGTATGGTAAGGTGCTCAAGAGAGTGAGTGTCATGGTGAAGGTGCAAAAAGTAGTCCAACATTAGTCCAACAGTGCAATAATAAGGTCTAGAGACCAGCATAAATAATATGGACAAATAGGAGAGTAAAGTATAATGTAGACAAGGTAATATAAAAAACTATGTCAGTGCAAGAACAGGTTGAGGTAATAGGGTTACAGCCATTCAGTATTGTAGCAGAAGCCATTGATCATGTGTGCTAATATAGCATGAAAAACAGTGTAGCAGGAAAAACAGTAGTAAAAACATTAGGCTGTGGACATTAGTAAAACAGTAGTAAAGCAGTAGTGGGCAGTCAGTACTCAAACATGTATAGGGGTGGAGAGGCAGACAGACTAAGCAGAGAAGTCTATCTCTCCTCTTCCCTTTAGTGAAGCATTAAACAGTTCAATGGCCCTGGGGACAAATTACTTCCTCAGCCTTTCAGTTGTGCATGGCAGTGAGCGAAGTCTCCAGCTGATCAAGCTCTTTTGCTTTTTAATAGTGCTGTAGAGTGGATGGCATTCATTGTCCAAGATGTTGATCAGTTTGTTCAAGTAATCCTTTTTTGTTCAGTTTGTTGAAGTAATCCTAAAGTAATCAGATTACGTTACATGTTTTTGGTAATCCAACTGATTACGTTACTGATTACAAAAATTGGCATGTAATTTGTAGTCATTAATGGATTACATTTCAAAGTAATCTGACCCAACCCTGTGTATGAGATGGATTTCAGTAGACGCAGAATGCACTGCATTGTTTGGAGTTTGGTACGGTTTCCTCTGTTAAAACAACTTCTCTCACATAATAATAATCCTCTGAAATAGAATAACAAAAATAAGGATCATCTCTGTCAAAAAGCTTTGCTTCTATAACTTCCACTCACTGAGTGTAGTCTTTGGACTGTCAACATGTTTGTGTGGTGTGGGATTGATTGTGTTTATGGTAAACTACCAACTTAGAGAGGAGTCATGGAATGGTATACAACCCTGAGACACTGTCGTCATGGTTTTGAAAGGACACCGAATTCTGTTTGTTGTCAAAACACAGCTCCAGCTGGGCTGGCTCTCAGTTTCACCTTAGAGACATGTAGGTCAGTTGTAGGAAATGATCAGTAGCCTTTTTGTTCAAAAATGTTCATAACAGAAATAGAAAAGACTCTGAAATGTACATACGGTGCATTTTTCCACATGCTGATGTCTTCCTTTCTCTCTCTCTCTCTCTGTTCCACACACACACACACACTTTCTCACCTGTCTCACTCACTCTTGCAGTGACACCACTCCTCGTAGCCCTTTCCAAAGCCAGAAGAGTGTGGATTCAACAGACTGCCTAGGCTGCAGGTAAGACCTCAGAGCACTAAGCCATGAAAACATCATAAAAATCAAACCCATGTAACAGAGCTTTAAAAACATGCCCAGACTCATCTGTGGTTTGTTTTAACCGCACCTACATTAAAAAGTGTGTACTCATCATTGACTCAGCAAGACAAGGCAAAAGACTGAATTAATCGGTCATGACACGATAAAAGACATGACGGGACATATTCTGTCAAAATTACTATGGTCTTTTGTTCCTTAAATCTAATGCACTCTTTTGATATTTCTGTTGTTATTATTTATGTATTGTTATGTATTTAACCTACAATTGCAGAAATATTTAATGGCTGGATAAATTACTTCATTGTTCTATTTTTGTTGTATTTCCAAAAAAGCAGTAGAGATCTTACTTGCTTCTGGAAAGACGTTTTACTGGTGTCCTGTGAAATCATGCATTGTACCTTTTCTCAGGGACAGCATTATTGATAAAGTGGTGGAACGTTATTCAAAAAACTGGAAGAAACAAGAAAACAATTATAAAAAGTTCAGGTGAGAGCATATACAAACCATTCCAAATAATGTGCTTTCAGACACACACGCACACACAATTTTCATTATCACAATATTGAGTTTTGCTCAGTGATTGCATCAAGAACAAAACAATAACTAACTAGCAATAACTAACTAGCAATAACTAACAAAACAAACTAGAAAATTAACTAGATAGATAGAAAGAAAGACAGAGAGATAGAGAGGAATGCAGGGATTTTCCCAAGGAAAGTGCCGGAAATAAAAACTCATCCCAATTTCCCCTGCCTTTCCCATTCCATTTGATTCCCATGACCCAAAACACACAGAACCATCTGTTGCATCTGTGAACATCTGTGTTATCACTGTCACAGAAATACGCAATGTCAATTCACAGCTGAGTCATTCAAGGCCTTTCAGCAATGCCTGAGGCATAGCTGCATCTTCTTTGTGTGTGTGTGTATTTCCTGAGAATTCTTAAATCAACATGTGTGGGCGTTGAAGGCTGGGTGGTTGGCGAGCCGTGCTCTTGGGCCTCTCTCCTGGAGTCCTGGAGTGGAACATTACTCAGTGGAAACAGGAAATCGAACCACGGGGATGGTCATGAGACAACAATAACTGTACAGTATTTTGTGCCGCAAACAAAACGTTTTCTTATATATCTTAAGGCTATGCTCATCACAGTATCCATCTTGGTTATCAGTGTGCTCTTGCCTTGTGCAATGGAGCAATCCAAATTCAATAATATCTTAAACTTTCATTAAGTTATTTGTTATTTGTAACTGACTAGAATACGCTCACTATGTACTGCATATCTACTTTCACTATACCATGCTTTCAGTGTTCTGTACCAGTTGGGACATGTGGTCTCCAGATCTTGTTGACTCAAGGACAGTTGTGAAAGTGTAGGTTTCAAGCAATTCATGCTGTGGCCTTGTTTCATCACCACTGACTCTGAGGGCATCATTGGGCACCATAGAGTTATCATCTCATACAGTGAAACTAAGGCAAAAAGATATCTTGCTACTGCATTATGTTTTAGGTCGCTTAAAAACTTTAGGTGTGTAATGTCACTATGTGCAGCCTTATCTATTTTTTTTTCCAGACTTCTGATTTTTCAACATGGCTTTTTAATGAGGGTTATCAGCACCTGTTTATTTGTTTGCCATGCTCTTGGCAGTTATGCATCTTCAAGTAAACAGGATTTCCTCCCTCAAAATACTCATGTAGGCTATGTGTGGACAAATCATTTTTCTAGAAAACAGTTTGGCCACAAATAGGTGTACTTGCCATCTTGTGAACTCCTGATTCTAGAGCAGGATGGACTTGGAATTCTGTTCTCAGGAAATTACCAATCAAACAAAGGCTAAGCCTACTGTACCAGAGTCTGTTTTGAGTTGTTTATCCATTTAATTTATTTTTGTATTGGGTGGATAGCATTTTTCTTTGAAGTCTGCTGTGTGATTGGGGGGGTGTCAAGTGGAAGTTCTTATTCTTTTGTTCTGCTCTTTCCGTCCTCCCCTTCCTCAGCTGACCCTCTCTTTAACATAGCCATAGGGGGCCCTGCTGTTGGAATGCGCTTAAGCCTGCACGTGGTGGCTTTTACCTTAATAGAGCAGCAGTTGGACAGTTTGACCCCTGGAGTGTCCCCTTCCTGGCCCATACCATGGACCTGGGGACCTCAGCATCATGTTGTTCTAGGGAGTCAGGGAAGCCAAGTTGCACTCTCGCAGGACTGTGATGAAATGAACGCTGTGACACTCGATGAACCTTATTTCATTGCGAGCGTTCACCAGATTATCATGCCACCTGAGCACTCCAAAGACCATCTGGGAAGCATGTTTGTGACAGGATCCTGTTTCAGAGGATACAGGACATGAGATGTCTGTACTTTCTGATCGGTTCTGTAGCATGTAAATGACCAGGACAAGAATAACGTCATTTATTATCCGGCTCTGCACAATGCTAGTAGAGCGCTCCATTACGTTCTACCAGTCAACTATATTCATGTAATTACTTCTAAAAACACATAATGACCTCTGTCAATGGCAACAGGTTTTGTGCTTCTAATTCACATATTTCATATCAATCCACAAGTAGTCTGGTCACTTCTTGCAATGGAGCTTCATTCAAAATTCAAACTATTTGTTTCTCAGCAAAAGCCACAACGAAACGGTAACAAATAAATGTAAAGAGACATATCATGTGAAGTTTTAGGTAATGTTAATACTGCACTGACTTTTTCAATTTGTAATAGAGGGTTTTCAGTTGAAACATTGAAAACCAACACAGATACTTTGAAATGAAAATGAATAGGACTTTAGAGTATTTATTACAAAATGTCAACTTTAAAACTTTTTTTTAAATGTTTGTTTCAAAGTTACTATTAGCTCAGTGTTGTTTTCCGTGCCACCAGAAATGCCTAATATGAGCACATGACTTTTTATGCAGTCGTGAGGGTCTATAGTGAACAATATTCTGTCACTGTCTTTGTGGGGTGGTTTGTTAGGTCGTTGCTGAGCAGCAAGTGTCATGGTGTCACTAAAGCAGTTGTCACGCAAGCCAATACCCCTGTCGGGTCAAAGGTTGTGTATGATGGTGAGAAGAGGAAGCCATTGCAAGTGACCCCTGCACTGTTCAATGTCTTTCCAAAGGTAAAGGACACCATTTGTACTTAAAAGCTTATGGGAAAGTGGGCACAGGGGCTTACTTCACACACTACATAGTTTTCTACTAGGTTCTCATCATGTGACCGCTCTCTCTCTCTCTGTATATTTGTGTACACATGTGTAGGAGTCACCCTTTGGAAACACAACATGGGATTCATGCTCTGTTGTTGGAAATGGGGGTATTCTTGCCAACAGTAGCTGTGGACAGAGAATCGAATCTGCCCAGTTTGTTATCAGGTATGTACGTACAAAACTCAATCCATATAATTGTATCCGTCTTTAAAATACACAAACTGATAAGAGCCACCAGGACTCTAGGAAAAGGTCTGTTCCAGATAGATATATAATATTGCCATATAATGTTGAAAGTAAATTTGGATAAAAGTGCCTGCTAAAGACCATAAGCATAGCTATGATTATAGTCTATATATAACATAACTATACTTAACTGTGTAAAACAAACCTTTGCACAGTAACTTGTGAGGCCACTGTCTCTCCTTCCCCCAACTCCCCATGTGGTTCTCTCACAGATGTAACCTTCCTCCGTTGGACCACGGCTATGAAAAGGATGTGGGGAATAAAACCAACTTGGTAACAGCCAATCCCAGCATTCTCCATGAAAAGTGAGTGGAGCAGAAAAAAAGAGAGTATCTGTTCTGAATTATCAGAGGAATGTGATTACGTGCATGCATGTATGTGCTTGCTTGCACATGCCTGCTGTACATGTGTGTGTGTGTGTGCTGTGCATGTGTGTATGCTGTGTGTGTGTGTGCGAGGAGCGTGATTTGCAATTTCTTTGATGAGTGTGTCTGTGGCAGCACATTGCGAACGTTTTTCTTTGACATTTTGTGCATTGTCATGAAAGTATTTTTTTAAAAGGGTTATAATAATAATAATAATAATAACAATAATAATAATAATACGTTTTATTATGACCGCAGCGCAGTGAAGCGGCGATCATATAAGTTTAGTCAGAGTTTTTTTTCTTTCGGATTTTTTTTTCTTCAGTAATTTTGTGTCAACGATTCCCGGGACACTGAAAGACCTGGGTGCCCATAACTGAAAGACCATCTCATAACAACTCATTTGATGTATAGCGCCACCTAGTTAAAAATGTAAAAGCCGAGGCATTGTAATCCCAGGTATCATTGGCTGACAGGTTCAAAACTGAACGGAATTTGAAGTATAGGATCATTATGACACCCTCTGAATGCATTCCAAGCATGGAGGGCCATACAATAAATTAAAATATGTGTGCATTTAGTGACTGTACACTACGCATGCACACACACACACTCATGCACACACACACTCATGAACACACGCAAACACACACATAAAAATACATGCACACACATGCAGGCACACACACATACTCATAAACACACACGCACACACACACACACACCATTACCCCCACACACACACTCACAAGCGAAAACTCACACACAGAGAAGCACACGTAAGCACAAAAGCAAACGCACACATGCACACAATCAATCAATTTACATACACAAAAGTTGCAAGAGTAGTTGCTGAGTGGTGGTCATTTTTGTGGTACATGTAGTTTATATAGCGCCAGACTCAAGGTCGCTTTGAAGAAAGGAAAGAAGGGAGGGATCACGGAGGGATTGAGGGAGAGAATTCCAGAGCTTAGGGGCCATGGCGCTGAAAGACTTGCCACCCAGGGTAGAGAGTCTTGTTAGAGGATCTCAGGGAGTGGGATGGAGTGTAAGGGACCAGAAGGTCACAGAGGTAAGGAGGAGCAAGGTCATGGAGGGCTCATTGAATTTGATTCGGGACAGAACCGGTAACTAGTGAAGCTGAGAAAGAATAGGGGTGATGTGAGCAGATCTCTTGGTATGAGTGATTAGTCTGGCTGCAGAGTTCTGAATATATTATAGTTATAGTAATCTTGATAACAAACAAACAAAAGTGTTCCTGTGATTCTTACTACAGCCCGATATTAGCTTTTTGCTGATCTATCGGCTAAATTTCCAGTATTGTCTTACCAATGTCACACTGCAAACGTGCCAGCTAGAAATAAGAACAGCAACTATTTTTCACACGACAGGCAAACACGTTGGAAGCATTTCCAGCCAAAAGATTGGTGTTTATCACAGATAAGAACAAAGAACTGATGCTATTATCCATATTATTACACGGCTCTTCACAATGCAAGTAGAACGCTCCATTGTCTTGAATGGTATTTCCCAAAGTTCTTAAAGTATTTTTTTTGCCCTTTTTATGCCTTTAATGAGATAGGACAGTAGAGAATGACAGGAAGCGTGTGGGAGAGAGAGTCGGGGTGGGATCCGGAAGGGACCATGAGGCCGGGAATTGAACCCGGGTCGCCGGCGTACGGTGCAGGTGCCCCAGCCAGTCGCGCCACGGCTGGGGCCAAGGGATTTCCCAAAGTTCTGACCGCTGTCAATGGCAATGGAGTTTGTGCTTCTAATTCAGGTCTTTCATATCACTACGCAAGGACTGGAACTTCATTCAAAAGTGAAAGCAGACGGTTGATCCTGTGTTCTAAAGAATGTTTGATTCAAGTTCAGCGTGTGTTGTTGCGAACTACAGTATTTGTTTCTCAGCAAATGCCACGATGAACGGTAACAAATAGGCTAGGCTATGTAGGCTAAAGACATACCGTGGGGAGTTTATTATTTCGATTTGCCAATTAGCCGTGTACTAAGCGGGATAATGTAAGCGGGAAAATAAGTCCCTTCAGTGCGGAACAAGACCGGTTCGCCCTGTCGGGACTTATTTTCCCAATAATGACTGGCGTTCTATACATTATGCCTTACATAATTACTTTATAACTTAGCCTTTCATTAGGATACCAGGTAGTTAGGCCTATTTAAACACAATGTCCCACCTTGATCAGAACTTTTCAATATGCTAAATATTAGAGTAAATTTTTACATTGTGTTTAATGAATATCAGATGATTTATCAATTATTGTTTTTTTAAATCCTCAAATATCGAAATTGGTATCGGTCTTTAAAATCCCATATTGGTCGAGCTTTAACTCTTACTGCCACTCTGTGGTATTGGCTACCGGTACTCTTACTTTAAAGTTTTTTGTTTGTTTGTTTGTTTTCATTCGATCTGACTGGCATGGTACCTAATGCCAGTGCATTTTGTCTAAACCTGTCTTAAATGGTACTAAAGGTTTCTTAGGATTGCATTGAAGGTTTTCACATACTGTATCTAGCTTTCAGTCATGCGTGATCAACAACCAGCATTATATATTCACCATTTTTTTCTTTTCTTAGATTTCTGTAAACACTGCCCCTCATAGGCTTGTATCAAACTAAGCTGCAGCTATGGGTACCCTGTCGTTGCAGGCATATAGAAGAGCGAAGCTCACTTATTCCCATTTTGCATTTCACTTGCATTTTATTTTGCTTTCTTCAGGCCTGGGTCATGTTTGTCCCTTCAATGTTTGAGTTACCATGAGTTCCTTGTTTGTAGGTTTGTGTTAAATTCTTTGTGTTAAATGTTTGCTTCCCCTCAACCTCAACTTTGAGTGTTGTCATCCAGCTTGGTATTTTAGGAAATTCCCTCTTTCACTTCTCTTTTTGAATGTCTCCTCCATCATTTCCTCTTCCGTCAGGTTTGGTGGGCTCATGGAGCGCCGGCGGCCGTTTGTTGAGGGCCTCCGCCCCTACGGTGACGCCCTGGTCCTCCTCCCTGCCTTCTCATATGGCCACAACACGCCGGTGTCCTTGCGCGCCGTCTACACCCTGGAGGACTTCCGGAGCCCCACGCGACCCGTCTTCCTCAATCCGGACTACCTGACCGGCCTGGCTCGCTTCTGGCGCTCGCAGGGCCTGCGTACCGTCCGCCTGAGCACGGGCCTCATCGTGGCCAGCCTGGCCCTGGAGCTGTGCACCAACGTACACCTGTACGGCTTCTGGCCATTCAGCCAGCACCCGCACGGTCACCACCGGCACCTCACCAACCACTACTACGATAACCGGGAGACGAAGAAGAAGATTCATGCAATGCCAGCCGAGTTTGACCACCTGCTGAGGCTCCACGAGCAGGGCGTTCTCAGGGTGCATCTGGGACAGTGTCCACCCAGCGATGGGTAAGGCATGCCTGGCATGGCCACCTCTGGACTAAGGCATGCTTTCTCATGAGAGCTATCAGAACTGTTCTCTGCATGGCTGCAGTATTCTGAGGAATTGTTGTCACTTGATTC
The DNA here is from genome assembly GCF_046254945.1 of Alosa pseudoharengus. Lineage (NCBI taxonomy): Eukaryota > Metazoa > Chordata > Actinopteri > Clupeiformes > Clupeidae > Alosa > Alosa pseudoharengus. Next base: position 26,300,531 of record NW_027468774.1, on the reverse strand, counting down.
CTTGTTTTATTGCTGGAAAAAAAGGCATGCTGGGATTTGTAGTCTTCTTTTGTGGGCGGCTGAAAACATGTCTGCTGTGCAGACTGGACTCTCAGTCTTTGAGAGTGATTTGCACAAACATTTCCTTTTATATCTTGTTTTCCTGTAGATCTCATTTCATTTTCATTACAATCTACAATTCTAAGCCATTCTAAATGAAACCCTTCCAAAGGGGTGACGTCATTTGCTTGGATTTAAAGTTGTTCACTGAATTCCAACAATTATACTTGTATGGTATGTTCATTTTTTAACCAACTGGTCTCTTCTCCGACCTCTCCTCTGATTGGCTAATCTACTCTTTGAGTTAAATTAGATACAAGAGTCTGCAGGCAAGTAGAGCACTTCAATGCTATATAAGGAAGTACAGTATAAGGCAAAATTGTGAATAATCCCAATAAAGCCATGTTAAATTGCTTTAGGATTTTAGCACTATCATGTGCAGTTGTGTTAAAGTAACACAGACGTGAGGTTTTGTGGGCTCATGGATAATGTTACTGCTGGAATGGTGAAGGATATGCCTTGATTTAATTTGTGTTATTTGTCAAAACATTTCCTTAAATATTTTGAGCTATTGCTTACACTGAGTGTACCATTCTACTGTGGTACATGACTGTAACTGTAAGCAATTGTCATTTTCCCACTTTTAATGATGCTGAGATCACAAGCTAAAACAAACCTACCTCTAAGAATACAGCTCCCCATGGAAATAAACAGATACAAGTCGGCAGCTTCACATAATAGCTGTAGCTTTATAGTGAGACTGCCTGTCTTAATGCCAATTAATCAGTGACTGGCTTTTAAAATGTTTTAATCAGTAGTAAAGATATTGTGTCAGTGATACACAGTATATAAAGCTACAGAGCAATCTAGATGCAAATTGTCCTTTGTAAGAGTGCTACAGCATAATGCATTTGGCAAGGGTAAAACCCTTTTAAGAAAAAGTTTTCTTTCCCCTCTAATTTTGAATCAGAATATAAAATTATAGTACATTTATGATTATAGAATGGATTCTTATATAAATATCTTCCAAAGGCTGTAAAAGAAACCTTTCGAGAATGATGGCTGGTTAGAGTTCATCTGTGAAAGAGACTACTTCATTCTCAGGAAAGACTGAATGTTGAGCCAAACTGAAGATATTCTTTGATCTGTAATGTTTGTAATACTATAGAATACACTATGTAAGGGATAGTGTATAGAACGCCGTTCATTATTGGGAAAATAAGTCCCGACAGGGCGAACCAGACCCTGACGCGCAGCGGAGGCCCTGAAGGGACTTATTTTCCCAATAATGACCGGCGTTCTATACATTATCCCGCTTATTACACGGCTACTTGCCAAAACTAAATAATAAACTCCCCACGATATCACTCTTTAGCCTACATAGCCTAGGCTATAGCCTATTTGTTACCGTTCATCATGGCTTTTGCTGAGAAACAAATAGTTCGCAACAACACACGCTGAACTTGAATCAAACATTCTTTAGAACACAGCTGATGAACTGTCTGCTTTTCACTTTTGAATGAAGTTCCAGTAGTTGCGGAGTGATATGCAAGACCTGAATTAGAAGCACAAACTCCATTGCCATTGACAGCGGTCATTATTATTTTCAGAGGTCCTTTAGTCGAAAATAATGACCGCTAGAACTTTGGGAAATCCCATTCAAGTCAATGGAGCGTTCTACTTGCATTGTGAAGAGCTGTGTAATAACATTGTATAATATGCTATTATGACACATTACATTAGGAAACAACATTTAGAATGTGCAAACTATTCACACTACCTTAGGAAACACTTCAAAGGAAAATACATTGAAAATGTTTCAAATGATAAAACTGTTGTTTTCATTAGCTACCTGGAAGGGGGCACTGACAATAAACATAATGTACTACCTCCCATTTCACATTATTTGGAATATTGTTTGGCTTATCTATAAAGAAACTCAGTGGAAGTTGTACTTTGGACGCTGATGAACCCTTCTTTATAGGCTACAAAATACTGGACTGTCGGACCACATACTTTACACTTTGGATCTGAGTTGAAAAGGTTTTGCATGAACCTCTTCTACCAGAAAGGGTTTAAACTTGTCATGAAACTGATAGCTCCAACATATACCTGTAATAACATAAAAAATGCATAAGGTGTCTTCTATTGAGGCTGTTCATGCACGTGCACTCTTCATAGGCCAGACTAAAACGCTGTAATTCGATACTCTCCTTTGTGTGAGCCAAATGGAGCCTATGTCCCGATCACTCACAATTGATTTGTGTGGTCACTGGCTAGGTCACTGGCTAACAATTTTATTTTATTGCTTCAGCAGTCTTATTTTTGTGCCAGTCGCATGACACATGTATAACACTGAGTGAAGCATGTTTTGAAAGCATGCATGCATGTTTTATTTTGATGGATTTGACGTGTATGATGGTAACCTGCACATTCCACCCTGTAAAAGTGTGATGCTCATTAATTGGCTGGTGCTGTTCAGAGGTTATATGCCTAACTGTGAAAACCCTTTAAATAGTGCTGAAATACAACAAGTTGATTATTTTCTTTAATGTCTTTTTTTTGAAGGTGCAAACTTTCATGATACATTTTGTCAGTGACTATCATAAGTTGTGGTCTCAGTTCATTTACTATACATTTGTTCAGTTCCCTCAAGATGTGGGGCAACAATACCTCAGAGACTGCCACCTGGAGTTTCAAGGACGCGCCCAAATGAAGGCCACTGGTGGGCTAAACCACACCAACCGAGGGGTCTGTGGAGGAAGAGAGCAGGTGTATATTGATGTACACTTCTGGAATGTGATTTGTCAGTACCCTGCTGGAGGTTCATGGTCTGCTGTTGGGCCATGTCAGCTTTAAAGGCTGATAACTGAGGCTGAACAGGAAGAATGTCATGATTCTACAAGGTTATGAAGGTGAAAAAAAGTTTTTTATTTCTAGAATATCATGTCATGATAGCATTTATTTAAAATGTTGAGCATTAGTGTAAATGAATATAGACATGTAAAGACAAAAAAAAATGTGTAAATTAGTTACCCTTTTGCCTGGAACTCTTAACCACCTCCAAACAGTCCCTAACATCTATGAACAGAAAGCCAGTTGACAGCTACTGCTACCACCAGTGGGCCGCCAGCAGTCCACTGGCCTTTTCCTGTAGGGCAGGGATTCCCAAACTGTGGTACGGGTACCCCCGGTGGTACGCGAGATGAAAAGGGCAATGGCGGAAAGGAGTTAAAAATTATTAATGAATTAATAATCTAATTAATTCATAAATAATACATACTTTTGAACCGGGTTATAATAATATGGAAATGTGAAATTAAAGGAAATCATTTGTAAACTCTATAATAGGCTATGTATTCATTAAAATATAAGCTACACACAATACACGTGATTTCCTGCGGGCAGCCAGAATATCTGGCGCGTTAGTTTTGTTTAAGTATAGGCTAGGTAGCTAAAACTGGCTAAAAACAGGGACACTGTCCAAAAGGCCTAATTAAAGCGATCGAAGAGAAGAAGCGAGAGAAACAGAGCAGGACACAGGTAACGATGGGATGGGGAGCAGACTAATGAAGGTGGAGGTGAAGCGCAGGAGGATAAAAGAGAACGAGACAGAAAAGACTGCGTGAAGAAAACGAAAGTATGATGAGGCATACAGCCCTAGGCTTCACGTGGATTGGGAGACTTCCCAAAGCCACAGTGCCTGGTCTGCAGTGAGATGCTATTTAACCATTCTAGTGTGGTTTTTCATTTTAGCGTGAGAGCTCATAGACCAGTTGCACATTTTGATTTTGTTATTATGTAGGGCGGCTAATTAAACACGATGCCTGGAATGCGTCAATAGAATGTGTTACTCTTTTATGTGTTGGATGGTGGGGGTACGCGAGCTGAGTCAGGATGTAGAAGGTGGTCCGCGGGGAAAAAAGTTGCTGCTGTACGGGAATATAAAAAGAAAAACGACACAGTGCTCTTGAAATTGGAAGGGGCCGTATCTTGAGTCTTATGTTAAGCATACTGCCAATAAACCACAGAGAATGCAAGAGATTTAGCAGATCAACGACTTTATGGGTTTCCATGGTGTTTCCACATCAAACTCATATCCTGCTCATCTTCCGGCATAGAGTATTTTTTGCAAGATGATTGTGAGTGTCTAAGGGAAGGGGTGGATGGGGATATATATAACCCCAATAGCCTATAAACAGTTATAGAGGTCATGGTGATCTGTAGTCACCACTTTGCTGTTTTTCGCTGTGTTGGCTTGACATAAAACCACTTCAGCCCAAAGTGCTTCCTGTAATGTCAAAGGTCGTAGGCTGGAAATGTTGTCACAGATGAGTGTATAACACAGCTGCAGCTATTTATACCCTCCTGCCGTATTCACGGCAATGTGTTATTTAAGTGCTTCTTGTTGACTAAGAGAAAGACAAATAAAAGAAAGACAGTGAGAATGTTCTACAGTATGGTGACTGGCTTGCATGTGAGCCTTTCTGAACCACCATTCTGAGAAAGTCCTGTTTTTGTATATGGTCAGCCTCAGAAATGTTTGACTGCCTTGCTTTGAACATCTACTAAGCTGTAAATAAACTGATATAATGTCTGTGGTCTGATGTACGGATACTCATTTGGAAAACACAAATAGTTTTGTGATTACTGAGTACATTTACTTGGCACAATAGTGAATGTACTGATGAGAAAAGACTTTACACTAGATGGCAGCAGTTTCCTATGTTTGCAATACTATCAGTTATAATCACTTACAGTTACAAAACTGTCTTAGCCACAGGTGATGCGTTGGAATGTGGTGTAGCTAACCTATTGAACAGTTTTTAAATGCAGTCCAATGTGTACCCCAGTTTGTTTTCTCAACCAAGAACTATATAGCCTGACGTTGTCATACTCAATTCTAGTCAGAATTTGTGTGTGTGTGTGTGTGTGGGGGGGGGTGCCTCTGCACTCAATTGGCTAGACCTAACCAGCAACTCAGCAACGAAATAGCTTACCGTGAGCTGTAGGAAGAACACACAAACTATCATTCTTCTCCACAAATGCCTCAACATTGTTTTCTGGTAGTTTTGTTTAAAGGAACACGCCACCCAATGTCAGTAGTAATATATGTTCTTACCTTAACTTTCACGAGTTGAGTCATACCTCTCCCGTGTCGGTACGTGCACTCAAACGCTTTGGTGCACGGCGCGAATGTGTTAGCATGTTGCTATGCTAGCGGGCTCAGACGTAGCCATAGAGGGAGGAAGATATCAGTAATCAAAAACATCCACGTTTTCCCTACTTAAATACAGTTGCACGAGTAGTTGATAAAAATGTGTAAGGTCACACAACATAAAACGTGGCGATTTTCCAGGCGAATAAACAGGAAAACTACAATGTGTGGTGCAATAGCACTTGGGAGTACTTCAACCTAGCGTAGTAATATTAATTAACACCTAATTGTAGATCCTATCCACCAAAGAGCTGGATCGACCCCTCAGCCTCCCCTCCCCCTCCGAGGCACACACACACAGTCATTTCCGTAAATAGAGACAACCTGCCCTGCCGGCGTTAGTTTGAGCTGACTTCGCAAAGTAGCAGGTAGTGGTAAAGTAGATTGTGAACAATCATGGTTATAACATGCATTGTGAAGGGTTGTGATAACAAACAGAAGTATTATAGTGATTTCATGTTTCATAGAATTCCACTTCGCTGCAAACGGTGGCATAGCAACATCCAATAGCGAAATCTAAGACCACAAAATATACATAGCAGGGTAGGCTATTCGGTGAAACGGATATTTCCCAAATAATTCTGTTCACACCCATGCTAAAAACAGCTGGGGAAGGGTGTCGCAAACCCCTCGAGCAAACACATTTCAAACAAACAATGGAACATGTCACAATACAAAATATATGTGTTTTTCCTAAGTGTAAATGGGGTTTTAGAAGCCTTCTGTCTATAGCTTCTTAACAGCTTTTTAATTCCAAACAAACTAACCAAAGCTGGTCAGATGACGTGATAGACGAGGCACAGTTGCTCATCTGTCTGGCTTCCAGGCTAAGAGCTATATCCGGATACCCAGAAGAACTTCCGGCAAATTTGGGATTTGCTCTGCAAGTCCGTCTGGCAAAGAGCCCATTTCCAATTTTCCTAAATTACCAAGACTTAGAGTTCAAATTGATTATGCTCATTTAATGTGCAAACACATATCTACACAAATGCCTGTGTTTTAATGCTAATATCATTTAAACTATATGTACCACAAAGCGGTACAAAATATGACCGACACTCAGTCCTACACATTCTCTCCGCAAAAACAATGTCAATGCCTACTCCTGCTTTTGTGTATGTAAATGAGTGTGTGCATAGTGTTTATTTTTGTGTATATGTGTGCTTCTGTGTGTGTTCACTTGTGAGTGTGTATGTGGGTGTAATGGGGTGTGTTTGTTTATCTGTGTGTGTGTGTGTGTGTGTGTGTGTGGTAGGGTTGGGTACCGAACCCCGTACTATTACCGTTGCCATCCGAATCACGTCGGTATTACCGAGTATTGGCTCTTATAAAATCAAAAGGTGCCAAATTTTCGAGTTTTCACGTGCATCAGGAGCTGGGTGCAACAGCTACACAGTGTGTAAAGTTAAGTCCGGCTCAAAACCGAAAGCAATTATGACCAATTTAGTGCACCATATAGATTTAAACTGGCATGTGTTGTGCCAGGAGCAGGCATACATTATAAATCAGAATAGTATCCCTGGTAAGGACTTAAATAATGGTGAAATTTGACATATTTATGGAATGCACCCATCGTTCTGAATCACGAACGGTTAGATTTGTCATGACAACGTTAGGGAAAGAAACCATGCGTTCCGCTGACGCTGTGGAGCAGGAGAAAGACGGCCAGCCGTAAGCGCTCAGCTGTGTGGTTGCATTTTACAGAAATTGATGCAGACAGTGGTCTGTGCAACATTTGCCAGGCAATATGCAAAACAGGCCAGGGCAACACATCAAATCTCAGGAAACACCTTGTTAAACATCAGATATATTTAAGAGCAGAAGAGTGTACCATGTTCACTTTCACAGCTGCAGAAACTAGCAGCACACCTGGAGCTAGTTATGGTCAAGGAAAGGTCAACGAGGTCTTTCCTCAACCTCCTTTGGTTTCTTACAGAAGGGCCCGACTCTTTGTGATTGAACAAAGTTGGTACATATCTTCCCCCTGAGAAGAAGGAAAGTTGGCTTAAGACACCAATTGCTATACCGGTGCATGAACTGCCCCCATTGTAGTAATGTCATCCCCTCGAAAACCTTTGTGGATTTCAAATCAAACAAATCATTCAAAATAAAAATGTCATAAACTGTAATAGCACATTTGTTATTTACCGTTTATCTTGCCCATAGGATGTGTTTTATGTGTTTTACACACTAAAAAGTGTCTGCGTGATCGATTGGCGGAGCATAAGTAGGCCTATGCTATTCGTACCAGTGACCCCGACTATCAGATGGCCCAACACTTTTTACATATGCACAATAAGAATGATTCCCTACTAAAAATAGAGGTTTTGGAGCATGTGAGACCTTTGGATAGAGGAGGTGATAGGATCCGCAGACTCAACCAGTGCGAGTCATTTTGGATCCATCAGCTGGATGTGCTTCGATATCCAGGTTTAAACGAGGACATAGAGTTCAAGTGCTTTTTATGATTTCTATGTCCTTATGATGGTCTTGCCTTGTACTTCTTGCCTTGGTTTTCTCTGTCTTTGTTTATTTCTAATATGTGACACTTGTTATAACTTGTTTTCTCCTCTCCAGGTAGCCTACATTAAAGGAATGTTTTTTTCTTTATTGGTTCTTTTTATTTTTACTTTTTTCTTTGCTCATTACGTTGGTTTCCTCAATCCTGTAGACCTGATTGCCTGGGACTATGGGTGGGGCTTAACTTATAAGTTGGTGTCATTCTCATTCTTTATGTTGCTTTGCCCTGAAGAAGACCACTTGTTGGTTGAAACATGTTGGCTTTTGTACAACCCCAAAACAGAAAAAGTTGGGATGTTGTGTAAAATGCAAATAAAAACAGAATGTCATAATATACAAGTCTTGTAAACCCATATTTAGCAGCAAAAAGGACATAGACAACATATTAAATGTTGAAAATGAAAATGTGGACTATTTCATGGAAAGTATATGTTAATTCTGAATTTAATGGCAGCAACATGTTTCAAAAAAAGTTGGGACGGGAGCATGTTTACCACTGTGCTGCTTCACCTCTTCATTTAACACAATTCTGTAAATGTTTAGGAACTGAGGAGACCATTTGCTACAGTTTTGATAATGAAATATTGTCCCATTACTTCCCGATATAGGATTTCAGTTGCTCAACAGTATGGGGTATTCTTAGTCATGCTTTCCATTCCATTATGCACCTAATTTGACAAATCTGGACTGCAGACAGGCCATCTTAGCACCTGGACTCTTCCTCTATGGAGAAATACTGTTTAAATATGTGCAGAATTCATTTTGGCATTGTTTTCCTGAAGTATTCAAGGTCGTCCCTGGAAAAGACATTGCCTGGATGGCAGTATATGTTGCTCATAACCTTGTGCTTTGCCAAATGTGCAAGATGCCCATGCTGTAGGCATTAATGCTCCTCCACACCGTCATAGATGTTGGGTTTCGAACTGAGCACTAAGACAAGTTGGATAGGTTGGATACTTGGATAGGCCCTCTCCTCTTTAGCCCAGATGAGACCATAATTTCCAAAAAGAATGGCAAACTTTGATTGGTCTAACCACAGGACCTTTTTCCATGTTACCTCAGTCCATTTTAAACAAGCTCAGGCCCAGATAAGAGGGTGGTATTTTCTGTATCATGTCTCAATTTAGCTGTTACAGTTTTGACTGCAGTTTTTGAATTGAGTATCAAACTGGGCACATATACAATGGTTATCAGAGGTTTTGCTGAGCCCATACAATGACAGGTCTGGAAACAGTTCTAGTGTTGATGCAGTGCCATCTGAGGTCCAAAAGACCACGACCATCCAATTTGTTTTGCAGCTATTTCCCTTATTTGCAAAGATTTCTCTAGATTCTCTGAATGTTTTAAAGGAGAATTCCGGTGTGATATTGACCTAAAGTGTGTTGAAACATGATACCGAGTGTGAACGTATGTCTCATAGCCCATCTCGGCTTGTCCCCTGCACTCCAAAATCTGGCGCTAGTTAGCCGATGCTAACAATGGTGGTGCTCCGGCATCGGCCTAGCCATGCAAATAAATCACTGTTTTACACCATTTACGAGGCTCAATGTATCTCCACACTTCATTGGTAGACTTCCGAGGGCCCTGACATTTAAAACGAGACATTGAGAACTTTGAAAAAGCACTGGTAGTTTACTTACAAGACGATTTATACAGACAGGTCCTTCACGAAGTATAGCGTTTGCAGACATCTTGAATTTAGTCACGATAAGTCGAGCGACGAGTAAGAATGAACAGGTATGATAAGGGATCAGATTCCAAAAATAATTCTGTGGAAATGCATGGATTCCAGTTTCTTCCAGTAGCAGCAACTGGAATCCATGCATTTCCACGGAATTATTTTTGGAATCTGATCCCTTATCATACCTGTTCATTCTTACTCGTCGCTCGACTTATCGTGACTAAATTCAAGATGGCTGCAAACGCTAAACTTCGTGAAGGACCTGTCTGTATAAATCGTCTTGTAAGTAAACTACCAGTGCTTTTTTTTAAAGTTCTCAATGTCTCGTTTTAAATGTCAGGGCCCTCGGAAGTCTACCAATGAAGTGTGGAGATACATTGAGCCTCGTAAATGGTGTAAAACAGTGATTTATTTGCATGGCTAGGCCGATGCCGGAGCACCACCATTGTTAGCATCGGCTAACTAGCGCCAGATTTTGGAGTGCAGGGGACAAGCCGAGATGGGCTATGAGACATACGTTCACACTCGGTATCATGTTTCAACACACTTTAGGTCAATATCACACCGGAATTCTCCTTTAATATATTATATCCTGTAGATGATGAACTCCCTAAATACATCACAATTTCATGTTAAGAAGCATTAAAATGACATAGTTTCATCATTTGTGCACACAGGTTTACTCTGAGTGATGAATACCCCTACATCTTCACTTCTAAGACACCCTGCCTCTCTGGGATGCTCTTCTTCATACACAATCGTGTTCCCAGTTCCCTAATTCGTTGTGAAACATTCTTCCTTTTGTTTTCTTTATCATTACACAACATTTCCAGGATTTTGTTACCCCCGTCCCAACTTTTTTTGAAACATGTTGCTGGTATCAAATTCAAAATGAACATATGTTTTCCATGCAATAGTCAAATTTGTCATTTTCAACATTTGATATGTTGTCTGTGTCCTTTTTACAACTAAATATGAGTTTAAGAGATTTGCAGATTAATTACATTCTGTTTTTATTCACATTTTACACAACGTCCCAACTTTTTCTGTTTTAGGGTTGTATTTTTTTTTTAAATGACAATACAAAATAAAGGCTTTTTAATTCATTCCTTCTCCTCTTTTTACGTCTGACTGAGTGCCTGGGACCTGCTTTTTTGTGTGTGTCAAAGGTCAATGAGGCATTGACATTAACTTTGTCGCCATCTTCAGGTAGGTTAATTAAGTATTTTTTAAAAATGTTTGTCCATTGTGTTCATATGTTTACACTTTATATTTGTAGGGATAAAATGTTCATATTTTTAGGAGGAGAGAGGGATGTTATCACTTTAAACAACTTTTCATGACAACTGCCATGTTCAACAAATCATGCTCACCTCAGCCCACCTCAGTTCATTCACAAAAAAGAGGCTCCTTTTTGTTTTTCAGTAAAACTAGGCCTACAAGTTGCTATGTGTGATTCTAGCCTTTGCCCAACCGATTCTAGCCGTTGCTCAAATACAGATTTACACCTTTGGTGTTTACATATGAATCTTGAAATTAGCTCAAATGGGCATCTACTTTATATCACAAAATATACATTAAATGTACATGGTGACAATTGCCTGAGTGGAAAACAAAAGCATCCATCAAGCCATGATATTCTACATCAGTGCTCCTTGTGGTATGCGAGGCTCCATCTACTGGTAAACAAGAGCCTTGCTAAAAGACCTAGGGCTGTATTTTGGGTCACCAGCGCATGGCGTAATACTCGTTAATCACCCGCGCAAAGTTGAATTCGGTATTTTGCACGTTTATTTTTTAAGCATTGCGCCCAGGGGTGTGGCAATTAACAACCTAGGGAGGGGCCTATCGCGTTGTCTAAAAATCGCTATCATACACCACCTAAACCTGGTCAGAAGTCAATGGCGAGTTGTTCATATGCTATTTTAAGAGCGCATGTCACCAGTCATATTGGCAGGTGCACGCACCATCCTTCTATCATTCATGAACGCACACCAGCGCACGTCCATGCAAACCATTACAAATTGCACGATTACAATGGGAAACATAATTAGAACAAAGATATTACGAAATACTGTACATCTCATAATAAAGTAGTTATTCACCATCATTTGCAAATTGGTAATGACGGTTAAAAGTGATTAGGGGAGAGGCGAGAGACACGTATGGAGCACAGCTGAAGACGCACTGTCACGAGATATAAGCAACTCCTCTGCAGGATAAATGTTGTTTTATTCAGTCATTTGAGCAATATTAGGGTAAGTGTTGCTTTTTCCAGCCTATGTTTTCGGTGGTAACCCATTGTCAGTCAATAGTGAAAGTAACGTAAGTTATGACCATAACTATGGATCTATGAGACCGAACGATGACCGTCACCACGGTCTTACTACGAATGATGCCATTCAGCTAGCTACCTGTCGCGAGACCCTTATATCAAAATTGTCACATGTGACTGACTGGAGGCAGGTCCTGCTGCATAAAGCGGATGCCAGGACATGGCTCTTCCTCCTTGCCTGGACGCTTCGGTTTGTTCCGAGCGACAAAGGAGGGTGACGGTCATCGTTCGGTCTCATAGATCCATAGTTATGGTCATAACTTGCGATATAACGATCTATTTCGACCTCTCTCTGACCGTCACCACGGTCTTACTACGGATGACTAGTACCAACAATGTCGCGAGGAACCGAGGATCCCTCTTCACTAGTCTGCTTGGCAGCCGTCATGAGAACAGTGGCGCCGACCGTGGTGGATGTCACATTGACTCTATAGAACCTGGCGAAAGTACATGGAGTACTCCAGGATGCTGCCGCACAAATGTCAGCAAGAACAACCCCTTTCAAAGCTGCCCACGAGGTGGCCATGCTATGTGTGGAGTGAGCCACCAGGCCCTCAGGAACTGGGAAACCCCTCCCGGCATAAGCTTGGGCAATAGTGTCCACTAACCAGTGGGACACGCGCTGTTTCGAGACTGGGTGGCCCCGCTGCTTATCTCCATAGCATACAAAAAGCTGTGTGTGATCACGTCTCAGCTGCTGTGTACGATCCACATAGGCCCTCAAAGCCCTGACTGGGCATAACGTGTTAAGAGCCACTCCTGCCTGACAGGCTGGCTCAGGGTGAAATGCCTCCAGTTCATTAGCCATATTGATTGACTGAGGGTTTAGCACTTTGGGGAGGAAGAACGGATTCGGCCAAAGTGACACCGCTGCATCTTCAGGTTTCCACCTTATGCACTCAGCACTCACGGAGAGCGCGTGCAGCTCGCTCACCCTCTTGGTAGAGCTTAAGGCCAGTAAAAACACAGTCTCAAAAGTGTCAAAAATTTAAGATCGGCTTGCCCCAATGGCTCGTATGGGGCTGTGGTCAAAGATCTCAATACCAAGGGAAGGTCCCAAGATGGGGCCCTCAAACACCTGCCTGGACGTAGACGGTTTGCACCTCTTAAAAATTGTGACACCATACGGTGTTTCCCAACAGACAGGCCCCCTATCAAATCATGAAATGCAGAGATCGCGGCTGCATAAACCCTCAGGGTGCTGGCTGCCCTCCCAGTGTCCAAGAGAGACTGGAGGAACTGGAGTACCATTGCCACTGGGCAGGTCTTTGGGTCAAGACCCCTGTCCTCACACCATAAAGAGAACAACCTCCATCTCTGCTGGTAATTCGCCCGAGTGGAGGGTGCCCTAGCATTACTCATGGTCTCCAACACAGCCTCACTCAGCCCTCGAGGCAGGGGCTGAGGAGGGGCCAGGCCCACAGCTGCAGGACAGCTGGCCTGGGGTGCCAAATTCGACCCCCCACTTGCGAGAGAAGGTCTGCCCTGACTGGCAGAGGCCAGGGTTGGCCGTGAACAAGGCGTAGGAGAGCCGGGAACCAATGTCTCGCTGGCCAGCGTGGAGCCACTAAAAGCACTCGGTAGGAGCCCTGGTGTATTCTCTCCAGTACCAGTGGAATCAAAGGTATTGGAGGGAAAGCGTACAACATTCCTCCCGGCCACTCGTGAGAAAGTGCATCCAGCCCCAGCGGGGCGCACGGATAGCTCAGGGAGAACCACATTCGGCAGTGGGTCGTCTCCCTCGATGCAAAGAGATCCACCAGGGCTACGCCAAAGCGTGCCCACAAACTTGCGACCACCCCTGCATGCAGCTTCCATTCCCCCGGAAGGGGTCCTGACCTGGAGAGGAGATCCGCTGCTTGGTTCAGCACACCAGGAATATAAATTGCTCTTAACGAGGCCAGGCATGGGAACGCCCAAAGGAGGAGTCCCTGGGCGGCCTTGAGGCAACACCGAGATCTTGTGCCCCCCTGGTGATTGACGTGATAGACGGCTGAGCAATTGTCTGTACGTACTAGCACATGCTTGCCCTGTATAAAGGCAAGAAGTGCTTTCAGGCCAAGGTGTATTGCTCTGAAATCCAGGACATTGATGTGTTCTCTGTCCCACGGATGTCCCCAACGGCCTCTCACCGTCCGACCCTCCCAGACTGCTCCCCAGCCCGTCTGGGAGGCATCTGTGGACACCAGCGTCCGCCTGGAAGGTACTCTGCCCAGAGGAACTCCCTGTGTCAACCAGCCGACGTCCCGCCAGGGTAGCAGGGCTTGCAAACATAACTGGGTCACCCTGAGCTTCCTGTGCCTGTGCCTCCGTGGGTGAAGGCCGAAAGCATTCAGCCAACACTGCAATGGTCGGGCCCTTAGAGGGCCCAGTGGGACCACCATTGCCGCGGCAGATATCAACCCCAACATCCTCTGAAAGTAAACCAGCACTATACGCTTGTTCTGGCGAAAGGCACGGAGGGTCGCCTGGATCCCGGCTACTCTCTGGGGGGTGAGAGATGCCCTCATCATGAGAGAGTTCAGGCAGAGTCCCAAAAAGAACGTTTTCTGCCTTGGATTCAGGTTGCTCTTTGTCAAGTTGACCTAGAAGCCGAGAGACTGAATGTGGGACAGTACAGACTCTGTATCCGCCACCACCTGCTGACGGGATGAGGCACATACGAGCCAGTCGTCGAGGTAGGGCATAATCCTCAAACCGCTGCTCTGAAGGGGTGCCAAGGCAGCTGCCACTACCCTGGTGAACACCCTCGGGGACAGGGAGAGGCCGATGGAAGGACCCAAAATTGATAGGCTTGTCCCTGAAAGGCGAAACGGAGGAACTGCTGATGCTCCCGACAAATTGGAACGTGGAAGTACGCATCTTTTAAATCGATCGTAGTGAACCACTCGCCCGGCTCTATCGACTCTAGGATGTGCCTTGTCTGGAGCATTTTGAAGGTCAGGGTTTTCAAGTGCACGTTCAAGCGGCGCAGGTCCAAAATGGGGCGTAGCCCACCGTCCTTTTTGGGGACCAGGAAAAATATGGAATAATAGCCAGCTTGCCGTTCGCTGGTGCTTACCCTTGTTATGGCGCCTTTCTGCAGCAGTGTCGCCACCTCGTCTGCTAAAATGCTTGCCTGGACTGGGTCCTTGACTGCAGTCGGATGGAACCCCGAAAAGGGTGGAGGCCGCCGCCAAAATTGGAGTCTGTAACCCCTTAAAATTGTGTCCAAGACCCAAGGGTCCGACGTCTCCCTCTCCCAGGCATCTAGATGTAGCTGGAGCTAGAGTAAACCTCTGCAGCCGACCCCCATATCCTACTGACGGCCCCCACGCGTCCTTGGACCCCTGGGGGGGCGCCCGCGTTGGGCCGTCCTAGTAGCTACTGACTGGGGTAGACGTTCCCCCTGATAGCGCCCAGACCAGGCCGGAACTTGCCTGTGGAGACTCTGGCGCATGTTACCCGACCAGGGTTCCTGACGTCTCCAGACACGTGTATGTGTATGCTGCCTACCTGCCGCTCCAGCCGCGGGTGGATGAAATGCCCTCTTTACACCCTCGCGAGCATGCACAGCCTCTTGAGCTTTCACCAGCACGGACTGTGAGTCGGGATGGAACACCTTGGCCGGCTGTACCGGCATATTTATGAGCTCTCTCCTGACACCCTCAGGGAGGGCAGTCTGGGCCAGCCAGACCTGCCTGCGCGCTAACGTTGCCGATGACATGGCAGAGCCCACGTCACGCGTCATCTGGGCAAGGGCAGACAAGGCCGCATCCATCAGGTCCTTGGTGTCCTGATCATCTGTGGCAACAGTCTTCCTGACAGCGGCTAAAAGAACCGCCAATGCATTCCCTGACCGAGCAGCACGGGCAGATGCATTATAGGCCTTACAAACAAGGCGGTCAGTCCGGTCACACTCCCTCCATCCTGTACCGGAATTGTGAGACCCACAATTTTAGCGGCAGAGAGAACCTTCCCAACCAGATCCATTGCCCCGGCGTCATCTGTGCCATCACCTCCTGATGTTGAATCCCCTGGGCAGGAGGAAGCACCACTGCGCCCGCCTTCAGGGTACCCCTGGTCTTGCCCAGACCCCAGGAGGGAGCCTTGAGCATACAGCGAAATGGCATCAGGATGCCTTTGCTCCTGAAAAGAAGGCAGGTGACCAGGTGAGGTCTCTGCCGAGCCGACGGCCTCGGCCTGTCGAGGGTGGGCGTGGAAGCTGTTCACCTGGTCTGTCAAGCCACGAACGGCTGCCAGAAGCTGGGTGTACATGCTCTCCTCCTCTACAGAATCCTGCACGGGAGAACTTGGAGGGAGCGCGGAGGGGTCGACAGCGTCTGCGGTTCTCCTCCTCTTGTGCCCATGAGGCTCATGGGACGACTTGTGTCTCCTTTTCGAGGACTTACCCTCTGGTTCATAGGACTGCCCTCCTTGAGTGGAAGAGGAGTCTGTCCGTGACACAGGTGCTGCCTGCAGACCAGCCCTACGAGCCCTCTCCTCGAGAGGCAAGTCGAGTGCGGCGGGGCATGGGTTCTTGACATCCCCCAAGAGATGAGCCCTGCCTAAACACCCAGGGCACTCCCGGTGGCCATCACGTAAGTCCATGGCCGCGTCGCAAAAGACGCACATATGGGATGCCATCCCAGCAATCAGGACGCTCACGCCTCAATATGCTGTAAGTGTATACAGCAACCCTTTTTTTTTTTTTTTTGTCCGGCCTACTGTGTACAGTGGCCAACGGACTGAAGTTTGCTTTTATTTATTTATTTATTATTTAGTTATTTATTCGCTACAGTCAATCAATAGAAAAAATACCTAGGCTCTGCGTAACCAAATAAATTGTATACCTACACTAATAACAAGGCTTACCGTTTTACTACAGTAAACAAGTAACCACTTCCACAACCCAGCACAATTCACGCGAACGTGGGTGGGGGTTATACAAGGCGGAACAGAAATTAACGACCGCACCTGGCAGCCATGCACATTGAAATTATCTTAAATAAACAAATGCAATATCTCACGCACAAACCCAGCACAATTCACGCGAACGTGGGTGGGGGTTATACAAGGCGGAACAGAAATTAACGACCGCACCTGGCAGCCATGCACATTGAAATTATCTTAAATAAACAAATGCAATATCTCACGCACAAACCCAGCACAATTCACGCGAACGTGGGTGGGGGTTATACAAGGCGGACCATGCTCACTGGCATTATCTTAATAAACAAAGTGACTATCTAACAAACCCAGCACAAGTCACACAGACGTGTGTGGGGCTGTTACGGCGCACCCCGACTGCTGCCGCAGAGGGGAGTCAGCCTATTACTTCAGCCTTGTGTTCTTAGTGTCTAACTCCAGAGCCTAATATCAATATACAAGCATTCAAACAGGGTAGAAACGTTTCGTCTTACCGTGCTCAGCGCTCGTTCACCAGTACTTTTCTCCTGCACACACAAACAAGGTTGGTTAACCAGGGAAAAACAGTGAAAAACTTGAACGGGAAAACTTGAAACAATCCCCAGGGGCTTAAAGCACCTGCACGACTTAACGTGATGGATCGTAGATCTCCCAAGTTTCAAACTTACCGGGTCTCCCGAAAAACCGAAGCGAGAAGGCAAAAGAGGAAGAGCCATGTCCTGGCATCCGCTTTATGCAGCAGGACCTGCCTCCAGTCAGTCACATGTGACAATTTTGATATAAGGGTCTCGCGACAGGTAGCTGAATGGCATCATTCGTAGTAAGACCGTGGTGACGGTCAGAGAGAGGTCGAAATAGATCTGCATATAATGTCTTGTCGTTGACTGACTCCTTGGTGAAGTTAGTTTCACTTTGCCAATGAGTTCAAATAGACGAGTGCAAATGCGTGAAGGCTATGCTAGGTTTTAGTAAAGCATGGTTTAAGAATGACTATTCTATACGGTCTCGCAAGCAGCCTCCTTCAAATGCGCCTTTGAATGCCAAAATACCGATGTATTTATTTGACATATTGCGCGTTGCACCGTTAAAGGGAATGACAGATGTCATTCTCATTGGTTTAAAATGATGTTACGCCCCAAACACACCCATATGACTGATTAAAAGACCTAGGAACACCTTGTTACGCCATGCGCTCCACTTTTGATAGCGAAACCCTTCCCAATGTGAACTGGACATCCTACTAAATTTGAATAGACTTTTGATGAGTGACGATAAACTTTAGAATGTCATTATAGGGCCCCTAATGATTTCACTTCTACTTTAAATCATTTTAATACTTTAGAAACTAGATATACCACAGAGCGGTACAAAATATGACTGCCGCCCAGTCCTGCACATTATCTCTGCAAAAATAAATCACTCTTGACAATTTGGCTCGATGGTGTTTTAAGCCCCCACAGTCAACTTCAAGGCAGCGCAGCGACCGTCGACTTCAAGGCACCTAACCTTAACCCTAACCCTTGCCTAACCCTAGTGCCTTCCATGCAGCGCTGGCTGGCTAGGGGGCAGCGACAAAAATCAATGGTTCGGTGTGGGGCTACGTGCCCACCAAGTTTCGTGCAGCCCGGTCTTTCAGTGTCCCGGGAATCGCTGACCCAAAAATACTGAAGAAAATAATAGATAAATAATCTATCTAATAAATAAAAATCCGGAAGAAAAATATCTGACTACACCTATATAGCTGCCGCTTCGCTTGTGCGGTAATAACATCTGCCCGCTTAGCCATGCAGAGTGCAGTTACATGTATGTTTCAGTGTGTGGGTCCTGCTTAAGCCGTATTATAATACAATCTTCCCCCAGTTTCCCACCTCTTATAACTTCATGAGGTGACATGAATGATGATGTTTTCACTGGGAAAAAAAAAATTCCCATGCGCTTAAAGTGGGAAACTGGGAGAAGATTTTGCTGGAGAGATGCTATTTGACCTAATGAAATCAATCAATCGGTGTCCTTAAAGCAGAGTTGTCTGAGTGACAACTTCATTCGCCAGTTTGGTTATTGTGATTTGTGTTAACCTATCTGTTAAGTGCAACAGGCAATGCCTCCAATATGGTCAGATCCTTAATTTCAAGCTCCTACAAATGCACTAAATGAAGTCGAGACCCAACACAACACAACACGCAGAATGATCACCAATTTACCAGCACGATGCGTACCTAACATTTTCAAGAAATATTTTAAACCATCATCCATTATTTTGCTAAATCAATTTAATTTGAGTTTTTATAATTCATAATCCCCTCCCCCACTGAATATCTTGGACTAACTTATATTATGTATTATTTATTGTTTTTTCTGAGATCTACCTTTTTTACACATTTCCATGTCTCCATATGTTGTACCTGCTGTGTAGTCTTGTCTGTGTGTGCTATATGTTGTACGTGCTGTGTAGTCTTGTTTGTGTGTGCTATATGTTGTACCAGCTGTGAAGTCTTGTTTGTGTGTGCTATATGTTGTACCTGCTGTATAGTCATGTTTGTGTGTGCTATATGTTTGTGGGGCCAAAGATGAATTTCCACAGCAGTGGATAATAAAGACTTCTATTCTAAAGTGATGCAGTAGCAATATCCAAGGAGACTTAAAGGAGCGATTTGTAGGATTGTTACCGAACATTCTGTAGGCCAAAATCAAAACACTGGTGAACGTTCTCAAGACTACCTAGACGCGAGCCTCTTCTGGGTTGCCAGATGTAATGAAGACTTAGCTAGCAGATTTCTTCCCAGGCCCAAAGTTTTTTTTTTAAATGTACATTTGTGTAAAATTAACAGTGGAAACATTTAGAACATGGGGGGGGGGGGAGTTTCACTACACTTCTCTAAAAGAAAAGAAAGAGATAAAAAGGACATGCATATTCATAGACAATTACAAAAAACTAAATTACCAGACAAAATGTGATCTTAAGCCTATATGTTCAACATACCCAGTCCATTTAGACCATATCCTAGAAAATTTGTCAGTCTGAATTTTGAGGGAGTAGGATAACTTTTCCATAGTATATATATAATGAACCACATCTAACCATTCTCCTATTTTAAGAGATTCTTGTTTCAACCACCTTCTTGAGATTGTTTTTTTGCATGCAACCAGAAGTATAAGTAACAACTTTTTATCCCTGTAATCCCATGTATCAAATGAGATGTTTCCTAAATATAAAGTGTCAAATCTGCATGGGATATTTACTTTGAAGGTCGCTTCCAGGTGGAAGTGAATTTCCTGCCAGTGTGCAGTTAGTACTGGGCAATCCCAGAAGACATGAAAGTGATTGGCCTCATTTGTTCCACATGCCCTCCAGCAGGCTGTGCTAGGTATTTGTGTTCGTTGTTGTAGTGGTGTTATAAAAAATCTAGACAAATTCTTCCAGCTATATTCTCGCCATGTATTTGAACATGTTATTTCCCATTGTAGTATACATTTTCCCATTCTTCTACAGATATTGAAAGACTACCTTCCCTTTCCCATTTCTCTTTAATATATAGAGTATTATCAGGACTAACTTGGCACAACCCGTGGTACAATCTAGATACAACCTTCTTGTATAATGATGAATTGGTTGCTCCTTTGAACACTTCCAAAATACCTGTCTCTTGCCCTTCTAACGCCCTAGTTATATTTTCCTGAAAGTAGTGTCTAACCTGGAGGTACGTATAGAAATCTTGGCGTTGTAGTCCATGCTCTTGCTGTAACAAATCAAAGCTCTTAAGTGTTCCTTTATTTGTAAGGCCCACTTTGATCCAAATCTTAAATCTGGAGTCCAGACTATTGGGAGAGAAATCGGTGTCAAATGCACACCATATTAATATTTTTAGAGTATGTTCCAAATCGCAGAGTTTTAATGTCTTCTGCCATGTCTTCAATGTAGTTTTAATCCAGGGGTATTTGTTTTTATCCATCATGTTGTTCATCAGTCTAACATCTGCCATTATCGCTATATCTATTATCGGGTGGGTCATATTGCTCTCTATATCTTTCCATCTTGCGGAATATGATGGGTTGCACCAGTACACTAGAGGTCTTAATTGGGCTGCATGGTAATAGTCACGCAAGCAAGGAAGACCTAGTCCTCCACGATCTTTGTGTAATTGAAGGGTTTTATACCTAATCCTAGGTTTTTTGCCCTGCCACAGAAACATTGCATTAAGGCTTACATCAATTGTCATGTCCTGCATTTGAGTGAAAAACTTCCCCTTTACAGCACAGAACAGCTGTAAACAAACAAATTGTGAACACTTAACAAAATAGAGAAATAAAAACATAAGGACGTCTTCCACAGTATGGGTCTCACTTGTGACCCTACACCAGATAGTAATAGGTGGCTTTGAGGGACAGCCTCCCCCCCGATGAGTGGGAGGGCCCTCGGGGGTGTCCGCATAGCAGAGATCTATATCGACCTCCCTCAGACCGTCACCACGGTCTTACTGTGAATGATCCTGGCACCTGTTCCGAGACCATAATGTCAACAATGTCATGTGACTGACCTGTGAAGGCTGAACCCGCAGCATAAAGCGTTACCGGGTGAGACGCCTCTTCCTCTTTTTCTTCCTCGCCTCGATTCTGAGACCGGTAAGTTCGAAAAGTAGGGTTCTAATCCGTCACGTTATTGTGCAGGCGCCTTGAGCCCCTGAGGATTGTTAACGACCCCCTTTGTTGTATCAGCGAGTAGCTTAGGCTGCATCGCGTTTCAGTTGTGCTAACTTTTACTGCCTATGTCACTACAGGTGCAAGTTAAAGTTACGTTGAACACTTCGAAATAGCCTTTTTTGTGTTGCAAGAGAACGCCAAAGCCACGGTAAGAAATTTGGTTTCTCCTATTAAGTTTGTTGCCGTCTGTAGGCGGCTGGGCTTGGTTTCCCCCTCACGTTCGCGTGTAGGTTTTGAGAAATTAAGTTGTTTAGGCGTTTATCCTAAGTTCCCTTAAAGGGGCAGTGCTGATGGTGTACTGTTAGATTATTTGTTGAATTACAGCCTACTCCTGTCTTTGGATCAAAGTTAGGCTTGTGATTTTTTGTAGCCCAGAAGTGGGCAGTTTTGTTAATATTTATAAAACACTGTATGAACAGTATTTGTGTTTGTATTATTTAATTAGCAGAGTTTTTACTGCTTTAGCCTGTGTTATATAGCCTACCACACAATTATCATACAATTGTTTACCCCCACTCCAATTAGAGTGATTGTTTATAATAAAGCCAAATAATAAGCTGCATAGCATCCCTTCGCCACTGTTCCCAGTAGGCTGGGTTGTTCGCCCCTAAGCCTCTGTTCGCAGCAGGTGGGTTTATAGTGTGTCCTTAGCCGCTGTTCGTAGCAGGTTGGATAACATTGTCTGGGTTATACATCTGTCTCTGTTAGCCACTGTTACCATTGTGCTACATTGTTTGGCCCTTAGCTGCTGTTCGCGGTAAGTTGGGTAATTTTTCCCCTTAGCTACTGTGCGCAGTAGAGGGGTGTTCACTTTCCCCTTTGCGGCTGTGGTGAGAGAGGTAAGTTTCCCCTCTTTAGTATTTTCCATATTGCAACTACAAGTATGGCCTCCCACGCTTGCTGTTATTGTGGGATAGGCTTGGACTCACGTGATGGCCACCGTGAGTGTCCCTTGTGTCTGGGCAAAGCACATCTCCTCCAAGACGTGGAGGATCCATGGATGCCCAGCAGCAGTTGACCTGTCACTGGAGGAGAGAGCCTGCAGGGCTGGTTTACGTGACATTGCACAGCCAGGGGCACAATCCTTCCCCGCCTGTGGACAGGAGCAGGCACCCAGCGAGAAAAGGAGGGCATCAGGTGAGCGAAATTCCCCTACACTTAGCCTTGCCTCTGCCCCTAGAGATCTGTCAGGGGTTGAGAATGTACAGGTCCAGCTCTTGTCAGCCATTCGTGGTCTGTCGGGCTTTCTTTCCAATTTGCCTACCAGTACAGATCCAGTAGAGTCAGACCGCTCAGCGGCAACCTCCCCTGGGCATCTTCCATCTTTCCAGCGGCCACAGTCTGTAGACCCGGATATTATCTCGCTTTATGCACAGGGCTCTCTCTTGGATGATGAGCCAGACCTGCAGGACAGCGACGAGTTGCATACCGTGGCCTCCTCCCGTCCAGAGGGTTCAGCATCGGTCGACGATAAGGGCAGCTATGTCCTCGGCTATTCTGACTCGTAGGCAGATCTGGTTGGCCCAGACATCCCTCCCTGAGAACATCAAAAGGGAACTCACTAATATGCCCGTGGAGCCTGCCAGTGTATTCCACCCTAGCTCGCAAAGCTTGCTGGATAAGGCTCAGCACTCACTTTGCACTCGTGAGACTGTCCAGAGGACGTTTCGGCGCCCTGAGGTTAGAACAGCTAGCCGACAACGCTCATATCCTGCCTTCAGGAGCCCTGGATGGGCAATGTGCAACATAACACTCAGGGCTTTGACCGAAAAGACAATTTTTCATGTAAAGACATTTGCAGTTTGTTTCGTAACTATTGAATTACAACATTGTGAAAGATCGTAATTCCAACGACTACAAACCCATCAGTCGCACTAGTGACGTTAGCTCATTCACAGCCACACTAGATTGTACAAGCATACCAGCAACAGGTCTTAATTGGGCTTTCCTTGCCGATGAAAATACCATGAGTCAGAGGATTAAACACATCAGGTAAGTTGTATTCGTCCATAGACTGTACCTTAGATACTGTTAAGTGACATAGCAGGCAGCAAGATGCAACGTTAACTAGCATAACAGCTATCAGCTAGCTTCTAATCTTATCGTTTCATTACGTTGGTGACGTACATTGTTCGAGACGAGATATGTAGTCCACTGAGCGGATTCGTACAAAACCAACATAACTTTTGAAGTCTATCGAACAACAGTACTTTCTTGACGTGAAAAATTATCTTTTAAATTCACACACATCATATGTGAAATTCGTGGCACAATTCAAATGGGACCAAAAAATAATTGTTATCTCTCCATTAACTCCCGTTCATATTTTTTTGAAAGACAGGTCCCTTGTAGCGGAAGTAAAACGGAAGTCACTGGCACACTCTATTTACCAGTTGTCGCAGCCGCCTTGGTGCCACTCCAAAGAAGGGGGATAAGGATCATGCCCTATCTAGACGACTGGCTGCTCTGTGCTCCATCTCGCGAGCAAGTCATACTGGATACGGAAACTGTGCTGTCTCACATTCAGTCTCTTGGCTTCAAGGTCAACTTGACCAAGTGCAACCTGACCCCAAGACAGGAAACCACCTTTCTAGGGCTCCACCTGAACTCGCTCACAATGAGGGCATCTCTTACCCCTCACAGGGTAGCCAAGATTCTGGCAGCCCTTGGCACTTTTCACCGGGGCAAGCATGTGACATTGCTTCACCTCCAGAGGTTACTGGGGCTAATCTCTGCGGCAGTGATGGTGGTGCCATTGGGCCTCCTCAGGGCCCGACCCCTACAACGGTGGGTGAACTCCTTCAAACTCCACCCACGAAGGGACAGGCATGTGAAACTCAGGGTGATACAGACATGTTTGCGGGCCTTGCTCCCTTGGCGGGACAGCAGATGGCTTGCACAGGGAGTACCCCTGGGCGGCATACCCTCCAGACGGACACTGGTGTCCACAGATGCCTCCCTGACTGGCTGGGGAGCAGTCTGGGAGGGACGCATGGTCCAGGGTCTGTGGGATCCTCCCTGGGACACCGAACATATCAACGTCTTGGAACTCAGGGCGATACACCTTGCCCTCAAAGCTCTCCTTCCCTACATTCGGGGGAAACATGTCCTGGTGCGAACAGCTCTGCTCTGCTGCCGTTTACTACATAAATCACCAAGGGGGCACGAGGTCTCAGGGATGTCTCAAGGTAGTGCAGAAACTCCTTTGTTGGGCGTTCCCGCATCTGGCCTCTCTGAAGGCAATTTACATTCCCGGGGTCCAGAACCAGGCAGCAGATCTCCTGTCCCGGTCCGGACCTCACCCGGGAGAGTGGAGGCTCCACACAGAGGTAGTGGAAAGTTTGTGGGCACGCTTTGGCGTAGCCCAGGCGGATCTATTTGCATCAGCGGAAACGACCCATTGCCAGATGTGGTATTCCCTCAGGCATCCGGTCGGCCCGCTTGGGCTGGATGCACTGTCTCACGAGTGGCCGGCCACCTGGATCAACTGCCAGTCTCAGGCTTTAAGCATACAAACTGGCCCTATTAAGACTACACATCCTGTTCAACTGCTTCCTCTGCCAAAAACTGTTTCAAAATAAAAGTCCTCCAATACAGTCCTACAATATTTCACTGTTAAACAATTTAACCCTTTAAACTACTGAACTTTTAAACTGTTCAGCCATTGTAACTGTTACTTGTCATCAACTATGACTCCTACCCACTGTAGCTAGTTAGCATGGTTAATATAGTTAGCATGTTAACATTGCTAGCATTTTTAGCAAAACTACTAAAAATGATTAGCTAAGTTAACTAAGTAACATGGTTAGCTTAGTTATCATGTTAGTTAGCATAGTTAACATAACTGCTAAAAATGATTAGCTAGGTTAGCTAAGTCACATGGTTAGCATAGTTTTGCTAAAAATGATTAGCTAAGTTAGCTAAGTAACATGGTTAGCATAGTTAGCATGCTAGTTAGCATAGTTAGCATAACTGCTAAAAATGATTAGCTAGGTTAGCTAAGTCACATGGTTAGCATAGTAGCATTGTTAGCAAAACTGCTAAAAATGATTAGCTAAGTTAGCTAAGTAACATGGTTAGCATAGATAGCATGCTAGTTAGCATAGTTAACATAACTACTAAAAATGATTAGCTAGGTTGGCTAAGCCACATGGTTGGCATAGTTAGCATTTTAATATTGTTAGCATGCTAGTTAGCATAATAACTTGGTTAACATTATTATCTTTGTTAACATAGTTAGCATAACTGCTAGCAAACATTAGAGCCATTCCAACTGTCAGTTATCGTCAACTATCTACCTAAATAATTTAACCATTTAAAGTATCCACCTATTTAACTGTTCAGTCATTCCAACTATATTAAACCTCATCTACTTAGCAACCAATATAGTTTGTTTTTACTCTGTATTTTACATATTTTTGCATTTTCATGCACTATATTTCCTTCAGGAAATGCTTTTCTATTTTTTTCTGAAGTGTTTACAACTTAGTGTTAACTAATAATTGTTGCAAACTGGTACTACTAACAAAATATTAGTGCCTTCCTGGATCTACATCCTTATGCATGCTTCCTGTGTTGTGATACAAGGACATGTTTGACATTTAAATATGTCATGCATATTTGTATTTTTATTTTTGAAAGTACTTCAGTTTCAACTTTGCTGCGCTATCGTCATCGTGTAAAGCCTGTAAAGCATTGGTGCCTGGATTTGGAAATGAATGGGCTCTTGGCCAGATGGCAGTATAAAGAGGAAAAAACGCACGCACATCCCGATCTAATCCTGGGTGCTGGACAAAACACTTACGATGAGAGAGAGGGGAAAAAAGTCCGCAACACCAGTATATGCTCCCAAGTTATAGTTTATTAATAAACTATAACTTGGGAGCATATACTGGTGTTGCGGACTTTTTTCCCCTCTCTCTCTTGGCCAGATGGACCTGCAGAGCAAATCTCAAATGGGAGGTTCGTCAGGGTTTCCCCAGGCTAAGTAGACATTACTTAGCTAGAGACAAATTGACAAGCGTAATTTATATTCGTGGAGAGGATGTACAGGACTGAGTGGCAGTCATGCATCTAGTTTAAAGTCATTTTAGGTCCTCCATATGACTGGCAGATTCAAAAGCTGCAAAATAAAGTTGACCAATTGACCTTTTGCCAGGAGCGTTCTAGTCATGCCAGACCATTTATTTGGGTACATAACATCAACGTTATAGGCACAATCAGCGTTAGGGGAGAAGTTTATCCCAGCCAACAGAAATCTGACGCTTGTCATATTGTCAATTTCGAAATCGACTTTAAAGAGAGGAGACTGGTGGATTCGCACTGCAAGTGTCAACACTAGGACATACGTTTTATATTAGCCTACACTAACTGTTGGCTTGTGCTGACTTCCCTCAGTCATAAGTACAGTAGGCCTATCGCAGGCTATGTCACGCATAATGATTTAGTTTCAGTGGTGATGGCAGTTGCTCTCATGTCATTGCCGTGATATATCTACTTGAGACGTGGAAGATAAGTGGCATAAAATATGTCCCTACCTTACTGTCTTCGACAATTATGCCCCAGCAATGGGACAAGCCACGTGGAGAAAAAATATTACCAGAGCCCGTCTCACAAATGGTTATTTCAAAACCTTTCAATCTTCAAAGTAATAGGCGCTGTCATGGCCAAGTTTGTAGACAACAGGTATTATCAATGAACACAATAAGCACAATATTAATGCAGAGGTGGCATCCCATGTTTAAATTAGGTTTGACATGACATTACTGTAAAGAACAAAAAACAGAGCCACATGTTGTTGAAGAGTATCATTTTTAATGTCAGACCAAGGGCCATTCAAAAACACACAGACAATATATACATAAATAAATATAAAGGTTGAGTTGGTAGCAGTGTCGTGGAAATTATCCACTTCCCGAAACCTCCAATCCAACTAGCACTCTGATGTCAAAGACCCGAAGGAGAACACCAAGACGAGAAATGCTGAAGACTGTTGATCCTTTATTCACCGTATTGCAGTGATGATACAATCCAAACAATGTCAGGACTGAACCGTCAGGCAAGAGAGTGATGAGTTGCAGCTGCTACCCCGATGAGATCTGATCTGAATGTGCCTGAGCTCTCTCTTTTATGCTCTCAGGGGCCTGAGAGGCGTTCCTATCATCAGGAGCGTCACCAGGCCCCTTCTAGCCAATCAGAACATTTTGGGACTTGAGATATTGGTGGAAACTCCTTCTCATACAAACATTAAAAAATGTGTGTTGCTAGGCAGAATACATGTGATCAAGTTCTATGTGTAATCTGTTGCCAGGCAGGGTATGTTTTGATTTGGTTCTATGTGTCATCCCAACTTTGGTTTCACTTCCCCTCTCTGGAAGGTCCCTGCATCTCCTCTTCTGCTAGCCCCTTCTATTTATGCCCTTCTGGCAAGTACCTTTCTCTCCCAGGCCCTGTCTTGTTTACTTTCACTCTTAGCCTTTGACAGTTCAGTCTCATGACTTCCAGTAAATGTTGCATAACAGTTGCACAAACAACACCTTTATAGTAAATGGAATGTTTCCAATAAACCAGCACACACACACAAGTATTATTATTATGTCTAGATAAAATCACCACAGCAGCTTTACATATTTTAAGTTTTGAGTTTCTTAAGTCAATATATGTACAAAAGGTGTAATTTAAAGGGACACCAGGCAAGCCTGAAGCTTTTTCTCTACGAAACTCCCCCTCGCTCAGTCTGAAGCTCTTTTCTTTGCGTCTTCCGTCAAGGGTTTTTGATGCTTCTTCGCCAGCTCTGCCATTATACAGATGTTTGCAACAATCTCTAGCGTTTTCGTTAGCCTGCCTCTGTGCTGTAAACTGATCCTGCTTCGGTCGGCGGGTAGAATACACCGAACTTGTAAGTGGGATATTCTTCCTACAGGCAGTAGGGGCGGGCGAGAGAGCCTTCATTCGCCCCGTAATGAGTCATTTAACCATATACCTACTTACAAAGATGATTAATTAACACGAAAACGTTGCCTGGTGTCCCTTTAAAGAGCACAGTTCTTATCTATTTTCAGAAAAATTACTGTTGAGAGCGAAGACATAAATCTATTGAAAGACTAACTCGATATCTTATCTGGTGGAAGACAACACAGCCACTACAAAGTTAATTGTGACACCATTTGGACCAGCATCTGTTGGATCACCTTTATCCTACCATGTACTGTAAGTAAAGTCCATGAGGCACTGGACCACAGCATCCCCTGTATACTTTTATTTAATTAAGAAGTTGAACACGTTGGTTAAAAAGCAACATACAAACCATATTTGGTTTACGCATCCAAACAATGAAAGGCCAATTCTGTTGCTTAAAATTTTGAAAGATTTAATTCGCGATATAGCTCTTTCTACGTGAACACGGTGGCGAGCAATTTTCTCTGTGACTTTAATTTCTGCGTTGGTCATCTGACCAGTACTGCGTGCAAAGGGAGGGATATTCAGGTGAAGTCCAATTTTTCCCACTTCCTCCTCTATCCTAAATCCTTTGTCAGCCATGAGCTGACCATCCCCTACATTAATCTTCCCCTCTGCAATCAAATCTTTTAATGTTTCTAGAAGCCCACTTTGACGAGTGAGATCCTTGGCTGATATTCCTCCTGTAAAAAGCATCGGAGCAAAGATGACTCCACCCCTTGCTTCTATCCCAACCAGTCCTTAGTGTGTTGCGAGACTTCACTGTAACACTGACTCTGACGAGTCATGGAGCTGGGGCGCTGAATTTTAATCTCTGTTGCATCAAGTATGAGTAAAGTGTTTGGGAATTCTTTTTTAAAAATGTCTGGCATCATTTCAATAATTGTATCGCGATGTGGCCACATGATGATGGAGGAGCATCTAAAAAACATATCGTTTATCCAATTGAAGGGTTCAGATGCAAAAGCCTCTAAATGCCACCTATGTCAAAAATGAGATAAAGATGGTGAGGGGATGCTCTCCACACATAGTATACGCTAATCAAATAATTTAACTTCTAAACCCACTAAATACCACCCTCTTCCTGGTCTGAAATATCGATTTATAGGCAAAAACCTATAGGAGCCTGAATTTAAATGCTCGTTTAAAAGAAAAGTGGTCAGACGGATTTAGAGGGTTTTGCATCTGAACTCTTCAATTGTTAAAAAGAGAACTTGCGTCTTGGTGTGAAATTTCAAATTTGCTTATGTGCATGAAATCAAAACTCTGTCTTAATTTGATCAAAATCAAAAGAAGCTGATCTTCTATTGATATCCTACTCTGAGAACCTATCCTTGTTATGTTGTAGGAACGACACACCGAAATCTTCTCTTCTTTTTTCTTCCTTCTTTGTTTGTGTTGTTTGTTCACGCAGAAGTGCCTCATTTTCAATTATCAATTTGGCCACCTGCATCTTTAGTGTATCATTTTCAGCAGCCAATGCAAGCATGTCCAACATATGGTGAAATCTAAATTAGGGATCGACCGATATATCGGCCGGCCGATATATCGGGCCGATATTTGCGTTTTTTACGTGTATCGGCATCGGCCGATAAGCCGCTGCATTCGCCGATAGTATTTTCCCCGCATTATTTACATACAGGCGTCCACAGGCAGCTCTGTGTTGCTGGAGACGCTGCAATTCACGTGCAGACTGCCCCTCCCCCACGAGCAGAGTGCTGAAAGCCTGCTCTTCAAGACAACAGTAAACTTTTAAAGCATCTTTTAACTGTTTGACTTAGCTGAAATATTGCCATACACTTTGAAGGTGGAAGCAAGTTTGTGGGTCCAAATGGAAAACACGTATGATAGATAGGTAGGCTAGTTTTTTTAATGCTTAATGATCGTTTATAAAACTGCTTGCCATTGTATTTAGGGAGCTGCAAATAGCTAAGTTGTAGGCTATCCATATTCATGCGGTAGTTGTTACAAACACTGGTCATATGAAAGTAGCCTAATGCCAACGTTGTTCCGTGGTATTTGTGGGAGTTTTATTCAGCGACCAC
Organism: Alosa pseudoharengus; assembly: GCF_046254945.1. Taxonomy (NCBI): domain Eukaryota; kingdom Metazoa; phylum Chordata; class Actinopteri; order Clupeiformes; family Clupeidae; genus Alosa; species Alosa pseudoharengus. The sequence goes on along the minus strand of NW_027468774.1, from coordinate 26,270,130 downwards.
CTGGCTGAGTGTTGGACGTGTGTGGTGTGTGTGTGTGTGTCTCCCTCCCTGAATGCCTGTATTTAGGGAGCTGCAAATAGCTAAGTTGTAGGCTATCCGTATGCATGCGTTAGCGGTAGCTACGAACACTGGTCAATCATTATGATTAAGTAATGCCGACGTTGTTCCGAGATATTTGTGGGAGTTTTATTCAGCGACCACCTGGCTGAGTTTTGGACGCGTGTGGTGTGTGCGTCTCCCCCCTCTCCCTTCGAGCAGGGCGGAGTTGCCATCGCAGAAAATAAATTAGAAAAATATAGACATAGAAAAATTGAAACCATGCAGTCTAAAATGACAAATCAAGCACTTTATTTCAATAGCTACTTTTCAGGCTTATTGTTTTCTTAAATTATTTAAATGTGTTGACAAAGGACATTTTGTGATGACTTGAATTATGTCTTATAATATGTCAGCTAGCATCAAGGCTGTGTTGTAAGATGTTGATGAAAGCATTTTGCACAGTTAACCATATCCAGTGCACCGATCCACCCAGGTAAAAAAAAAAACTATTAAAAGTGTACTTTTTGAAAGTGTACTAAGTACCGTTTGTACTTTTTTCGTCAAATCCAAGTGTAATTAAGTGTATTGTATTATGTATTAAGTTCAACTTAATACCAACTTGACTACACTTTGAGTGTAATTAGTGTGCTAAAATGGAACAACTTTTTTCAAACTTTAAGTGTTCTTAAGTACATTATACAAAAACAGATTTTATGAGCATTCGGAACACAGTCGCAGTACAATTTTGTAACATTCCAAGTGTATTGGAAATGTACTTAAAAGGCATTACAGTATAACTAATAATAGTGTAGTAGTGTATTTTGAATACACTCTTTATCATCCTCATTTCTATTCATTTGGCATACTTCTGTAATATTTAAAATTAACTTCAAATGTACTTCCTGACTACAATAAGTGCCTTGGAAGTTTGCAGTTATGTTAATAAAAGTATAGTCTTAAGATACTTTAAGCATTATAAAGGCATGCAATTTAAGTATAATATTAGTGTGATTTAAAAATGTACTATTAGTACTCTCCTACCTATTCTGTTACATGACAAATTACACTTTGATTAGGAGAAAACATTTTATTGACATGAATGAAAGCAAAACATAATATTCATCCATAACAAAAGTAAAACATTTTTCTGAAAGTTATGGATCTCTTGAGCATATCTTTTCAAGTTGGATGTGGTAACGCGATAAAACATGCATTTGGGCGTATTGTATTATTTCACATGCATAGATTTTTCGAGTGACTGTTTGGAGCGCTGGTCAGATTCATCCTCGCTCGCAGCATTTTCTTCCATGCTTGGGGAGCAGTTTCCTCTGAGTGCACACGCGCAGAGAGAATTTGCGCGCACGCATTTAATATATACAATGCTTTTTGCCACTATTGTGTCGCGATACTCTACAGCCTCATTGGTAGATCAATTCAAAATGCTGATTTCATGAAAAACAAAAGTTGTTTACCCTCCTAGGTGAGAGAATTTGCCCTCTAAGCTTGAAATTGTTTACTGGACACCCAGCCTACAAGCCAACAACTTAACAGTCTAACATGGCTAAATTTGTAATGCATGATCGATCATTTATTGCTTATTTGTTTGCAAAGTCTTCTGGCCCAGAAAGAAAACCATGGTGGTTACGGATCATGGCTGAGGAGGAAAGGTACAGCTGGTAGAGTTGTGCAGTGAGTGAACTTCCCTCCCAACACTGAGATGTGGTGGCAAAAGCTGTGGTAGCTAGCTTCCTTTCTAGCACACCATCTTCCAGTCCAAGATGCATAAAGTTTTCGGTGGCAACCCGGGGCTGGACAGCAGTCAAATGCATTGACCTTGGTATTAGAGAATTTGTCTCTGTTGTCTGTGAACAGAAAGAAGATGGACAACATTTTACAAGATAAACAAGATTTTACACAGAAATCCATTGGCAATGATGAGATTAATACAGATTATCTGTACCTATTTGACATTTACTTTTTATGGGTGAAATTGGTATTGACACCATCTGTTTGCCATCCTGGTATGGGTAGACCTGGCCAGGTAGTCTTTCCTTAAAGCGGTGTGCACCTTGGCACCGATATGAGTGCAACCACCCTGTTTTCTGCATTTGATTACCTTAGATTCCTTTGTTTCCAATACAACCGTATTATCGTTTTCGGGTCAAATGGCATTTTAAATGGGAGTCGTAGGGGCACTAGCCTACTATTTTGATGCATGAATCAAAATCATCATGTATTAAAATAGTTCTGCCCCTACGACTCCCATTAAAAATGGCATGTGACCCAGAAACGACAATACAGTCAAGCTTAATGGTGGCGCTTCTGACTTATTTATGCTTTCAAACGAAAGTTTGACTCAGGTACATTCACAAAGACCCTAGGTTGCATTTTGGCTTGGGTTATGCTTTAAGAGTAATGGGGCAAGGTCCTGGATGAAGAATATTTACCTTTACTGCTGATTATTTGAGGCGTTCAGACATCTTGGTTTCAAAACTGTCCAGGAACACCTGTAAAAACATAGTTAGGCTACAGATTAAAACTAGGTAAATTACAAACACTACCATGAAATGAACTTGAATGCTCTGTCAAACACGAATAATTTAAAAAATCTAAATCTATCGCATAAACCAAGGCATAATATCAATCATGTAGCCTAAGCTTCATAGCACTAACTTAGTAGAACACCAGGTTTAATTTCCCCTCTAATATCAATGGTGGAAACGTTCTACTTCATAAAATGCATGTAATTTGTCCTGTAGACTCATTTTAAAATATGTCTCCACGATTAAATAAAAAAACAACTACAATGTCATTAGCATGGCTAATGAATGTGAAGTGTGACTAGCCTAGCACTATCCTCCTTTCTGTGAGGTAACGTTAGCCTAACGTTACACCACACATAATACTAAAGAACATTGGTGAACTTTAGGCAAACGTTGCTTAGCTGCTAATAAAGAACACACTTTCTTCCATCATAGTTTGTCTAACGTTAACGTTAGTGCTAGCCAACGCTTGTCAATAATCCCACAAACACAAAGCAGGCTAGTCGAATGTAGTTTTCTTCTTGATAGGGATCTGGGTCGACGTTTATGACGTTAACGTTAGCTAAATTAGCTAACGTGATCTGGCATTGCTAGCTTGTACTAGCAAGGATAAAAACAAACTCTTGAAAGATTGCTAAGCCATCAATTTAACTTCTCCAAAGACTACCGAAGGTCATAAAGAGTAAGATACATCAGAATAATTTAACAATATGCTTTGGGACTCACCTGATAACGAATAACTTGGCACTTTAGCTCCAACTGGCTTCAGCCCTTGTTTCATATGACGAGTCCTTCTGGCTCTGTAGGACCAACGTCTCTGGCATGACTAGAATTTATGGTATCTTTAATTTGGACAAACCTGTAACCTTATACGGACCGTAAACGTATGCATTTTCTGGTCTCTACAGTCCATCTGTCTTGCAAATAAAGTTACAAGCATAGACTGTATAAAATAACGTTAATGTTTGCTCACACCACGTTTTGCTCGAAAGGTGCACAGATCCGCCCACTCCATTTCAAACAGCCATGTTATTGGTCAACTGATACATTTAACTGTGTTGCCTATAAATTTAACAAAATGCCACATTCATCCTTTCACAACCTCTACATCACAAACGTATCGGCTACTACCTTACTAAGACACAAAATCAACAAAAGAAAAATATTATTTGATGACCAAAACTGATAGATCAGTGTGTCTAGGCTAGGTTATTGCACATTGCCATCCATGCGGCTGACATATCAGGCCTAAAAGCTACACACATTAGTATTTTATTAAAGGTGAGATGACTGTGAAACTATACAAACAATGTATTAGGCCTACCAAAAAAATATACTTTCCATAAGTACACTATATTACAACTCTAAGTATTAGCAATTTAATAGCCTACACTTAAACTAAATAAACTTCTTTACCATTTAAAATACACTAACAACAAAGTACAGTTTTGAAAAGTACATTACAAAAACACTTTGAATATTGCACAATAAGTATATTTCATTTTAGTACACTGAAGTTGAACTTAATAACATCTACTTTGAAGTATACTTTCTAAAAGTACACATTAAACCTACTTTACATAAACTACAAAAAGTGTAAGCATACTCTAAGTATTAGCAATTTAATACACTTAAACTAAATAAACTTATTTACCATTTAAAATACACTAACAACAAAGTACACTTTTGAAAAGTACATTACAAAAACACTTTGAATATTGCACAATAAGTATGTTTAATTTTAGTACACTGAAGTTGAACTTAATAACATCTACTTTGAAGTATACTTTCTAAAAGTACACATTAAACATACTTTACATAAACTACAAAAAGTGTAAGCATACTTGCTTTATACTTCATGTACTTTAATCATATTTCTAACACACTAAAGTATACTACTTTTTTACCTGGGCATAAGTTCAATAAATGTTCCTTTTTTAAATTGAGACTTATAACATTTGTTATCATCATTTGTGTAATTATGTGTCATTTGTATGATGTATTAATTGAGGGAGCAAAATAAAAGCAGTATCGGCTCAAGAAAATCGGCAGCCTGTATCGGTCATCGGCTAAGCAGTAAGTGGACCGCCATAACTAAGGCTGAGGCAAATCAACTGGAAAGCAACACCAGATTACAAAATGAATGTAATATTTGGCACAAAGAAAGACAAAAACAAGTAACAGCATCTAATTTTGGAACAATTATGAACAGGAAAAAAGATTGTAATTAAGGTTTTCTGCGAAAACACCTTCAAAAACTCAAATTTCAAATCAAAACCTACATCATATGGCCAAGTCAACGAAAAGGTAGCAACCATCTACATGAAAAAGAGAGGCTGCCACTTGCATTCAATTGGATTGGTTGTGAATCCACTCTGCCCATTCCTAGAAGCATCTCCAGATGGAGTTGTATGCAAGAATGGGCAGAGTGGACTCATTGAAATTAAATGCCCCTATGCTGCAAGAGATTTCACCATGCTGCAAGGGATTTCACCGTCAGAGAAGCAATAGAAAAAGTTTAGGGTAAGGCTATTTGCACCCCTGGTACAATTAGCAGTGTATGCTATTCGTACCCTGGTGCAATAAGAAGTGAATTCTATTCGTACCCCGGTGCACACAGCAATGTGTCCTATTAGTACCCCGTCAGGTACAAATATCAATGTATGCTATTCGTACCCCGGTGCACACAGCAATGTGTCCTATTAGTACCCCGTCTGGTACAAATATCAATGTATGCTATTCGTACCCCGGTGCACACAGCAATGTGTTCTATTAGTACCTCGTCTGGTACAAATATCAGTGTATGCTATTTGCACCCCTGTGCATTTAATCTGGCATATTGATCACACAATGTAATAATATACTTTTTTTTAAAAACAAGCAACATGTTTTTTTTTTTGTTACATAACAGAGTGAATAGCTCAGCTGTGTAATAGACAATCTCAATAAGGTATGCTGTTTGCATCAATGTACAGTTAGAATTGGATGCTATTCGTACCCTGGTGTTTATAGTACTGCATGCTATTTACACCCTGGTGCATGAACTAGCTAATTGTTGCAATCAAAACTTCCGTTTGAGAACCGATTTCTTGTTCAAATTGCGCGCCTTCTCTCCAGAGACGTTGGTACACATGCACACTCACTCTGCCAAAACGCATCACACCTCAGAGCTGCCAACTCACGCATTGGCCGTGAGACACACGCATTTGATTAATTTCACACGCCACACCCCTGATTTCTCACGCATCAGCTCAGTCACACTGAGGCCTCTGGAGGCGTGGTCAGTTGGATTTTGATCAGTGCTGACGTTGTACCACTGGGAAGGATCAGTTATTTCCCTGATTCTCTTTACCCTATTTGCGACAAAAACATGGAACCTACGGGCTTCGTTGTTAAGTGTCAACCCGGTTGGTCAGATGCCTGAAAAATGAGTTTAGCCTATCTATAGATCTACCTGTTGAGCCACTGATCGACTACAGTAGTTATGCTTTCAGAGACGGTGAGAGGGTTCAAGAGCACCCCCTGTCTGTGTAATTTTTAAAATGTTCTCTCATTTGCGATGCTACTTCAGAAGCCATCCCAGGCGCATTCCCCCCGCATTTCCCCGGCATCAGGTGCTTTGAGTATTGAGTATTTTTCACGCTGAAGTGTCAACCTGGTAGGTCAAATACCTGGCAGATGAGGTTCAACTAAATTAAACCTATACATATGATATCACACATCATGTGAACAAGCGGAATCTAAGCTTTCCAATGATAGGCTATTAGGCTAATCATATTTGCATTTTGCACACAGTGCACACCCATTACTCTCGGTTAAATATCTCACTAACCCTTCACCAGTGGTGGAATGTAACGAAGTAGGCCTACAAATACTTTGTTACTGTACTTAAGTAAATTTTCCACGTATTTGTACTTTACTTAAGTAGAATTTATAGTGCATACTTTTGACTTTTACTTTGTTACATTTTACAGCAATTATCTGTACTTTTACTCCGCTACATTTCTACAACACCATCGTTCCTTTTTACGATACATTTTTTAATCAGATTTTTTTTCTCTCTGACAAACACGTTTGTTTTACCAGGGGGCGGGGTTGCTATAAGATTCTGGAGCGCTACGTGCCCAGCTTCTAAATCTTTGAAACATAAGCTATATAGCATATATAAAGCATATAGTCTAGACCAGCATATAGTCTAGACCAGGCAAAGCGTGAGCTTGTAGCCATCTGCATTCAGTAGGCTTTATTCAACTGTGTTCTGTGCCTTTCTCTCTGTTATCTGCAGCGTCAGGCCAACAGGGCCTCCTCTCCGATGAGATTGCTATCCACGGATCAGCGAAGTTACAGGCGCCCATGCTTCTCACACGTCTGATCATTTGCGGCACAAATGAATGGTAGACTATTATAGAACCGCTGCCCGAAAAAAAACGTAGCATTTTCCAGATTAGTAAATATTTCTTAATTGTGTGTGATCAAATGAAGAGGCATAGCCTACAATTGGGGGGTAGAAATGTGAGCGCTCATTCAATGTCTATGTGCGTCTGCGCAAGTGAAACTGAACCTAATCATAAAGACACCTTTCTCAGCAACTTTTCTGTTCAATCAGCAGAATTGGCATTACGATCCACCCGACGTTTCCCTTGTCTACCCCATTAAACTTCAGGCTCTCGTGTTCTGCTGAATGATATTTTACTCAGCAGATCACCCTAGTAGATAACCAAAATTACAGTCTCTAGAATTGTAGGTCAAAATGTAAACTGGGCCACACTGAGCACAATTGCATTAGCTTAAAACTATCTAGTCGAGTATAACCTAAAACTAATTAAAATGCCACAGCCCATACAAATTTTTCTTTTAGATATAGATATTAAGAGAATAAATCATTATGCAAATACTTTTACTTTTAATACTTAAAGTACATTTAAAGTACATTTAAAAGCAGGTACTTTTTACTTTTACTTAAGTAGGGTTGTCATTGTGGTACTTTTAGTTTTACTAAAGTAAATATTTCTCTGTGTATTTGTACTTTTACTTAAGTACTGAGATTCAGTCCTTCTTCCACCACTGCCCTTCACACGACACGTGGCAAACCCAATATCACAATAAACAGCAAACGGTACCGAATACGAGGATATAAAGCATGCAAATATTTATATAAAGTATATGCAAACATTCACATCATACGTTCCCAGATATGGGTCCATCCTGAAGAAGGAAGAGCATAGGCTAGGCTATGGCCATTACAATGACCAATATATTATCTTAAATGAACTAGCTGAATAACACAGGTGACCACTTCTGCATAATTTCATGGAGTGCTGAAATGTACAAAAATTTTTTAACATTTCTGAACTGTGAAATGTAGCATATGTTTTGTGGTTGTGAACTTATTGCAATATCACCATAACTATTCCACCATCTGTTTAGTGTTTCATTGTCATTTTCATTAGATTCTCCCATTTGCGCGTAAATCGCTTGTAAGCTTTTTTTTGTTGTTGTTACATGCATTCTCCCATTCCGCTTCTGTCACACACACAGTGACAAGCGCCAAATCCCCCGCAGTGTTGAAGAGATCAGTCGTCCCCCTCACTTTTGATAAGGAAAAAAGCCTTATAGGTACACCAAATAAATAATAACCTATAAGTTTACGCTAGGCTATGTAAAACTCCACATTAACAGCATCACGTCACTAACCACAGCTAAGACTGCACAATCTCTGTTCACTCTGTTGGATATCTGAAGCCAGTTTGTCTACTTAGAAACTGTAAATCCTCAAATTATGGCCGGGGTCTTAAGACAAAGTACAGGCCTTTAGGGGCAGGATTGTATTCGAGACAGCCCTTTATTTCTTATGCAAGTTTTATTTTGAGACATGCGTTTCTTGGATTGGCATACTGGTAGGGCTTCAAAAGCATGACATTTTCGGTTTAGTTTGATATTTAATTTACTTTTGGACTGTTTGATTATATTGTTAAATGTTGGGACTGATGAGCACTGAAATCTGGGGAGGTATTTGATGATCACTATTACGTTCCATGTAGTTGAAAGAGTGTTGGGATTTCAAACCAACCATCCGCTTTCATGCGTTCATTGAACGCCCGCGGTGCTGTAATGGAAACCTTATTGCGTAGCCAAGTAGCCTATATATTGAGTCATTTTTAAATTATGCATGCAATTATGCAAGATTTACGTTTTATTACTGTTACTGTTTTCATGCTACATTAGCACACATGACCAATGGCTTCTGCTACAATACTGAATGGCTGTAACCCTATTATCTCAACCTGTTCTTGCACTGACATAGTTTTTTATATTACCTTGTCTACATTATACTTTACTCTCCTATTTGTCCATATTATTTATGCTGGTCTCTAGACCTTATTCTTGCACTGTTGGACTACTTTTTGCACCTTCACCATGACACTCACTCTCTTGAGCACCTTACCATACACACAGAACTAAAGGACTACTGTTGGACTACTTTTGCACCCTCACCATGACACTCACTCTTTTGAGCACCTTACCATGCACACAGAAGAACTACAGGCCCTGTCACTACAAGCGTCTCATGCTTGATCACCCTCAAGCACACTGGATTTTTTACATTTAATTTATATAGTATATTTAGTATTTAGTTTTGTTAGTTTTTCTTATCTTCTACGGTCTCTATTGTACAGTGGAGTTTGGTTATATGTTTATACTTATACTTATATTTACCATTTCTGCTGTAAGTGCATGTTGTGTGTGATGTCTGTATGCTACTGAGACCTTTGAATTTCCCCTTGGGGATCAATAAAGTATCTATCTATTATGATAACAGGTGCCCCCTACTGTGACTTCATAATTTACACCAGGAATGATTTCTTTGTTAAGCGCATATATCCAGACAGAGACTATGCTACACCTAATTATAAACTTAGGAAAGTTCTATGTGGAGCATTTCAAGGCCTTCTGCTGTAGAGAGTAGATAAAACAAGATGGCATACCATCATCGTCCTGAGTGTGTGGAGTAGGGTCCTGAGTGCCCCCCCCCCACACACATAAAAAAATAAATTTTTATAGCCTATAATTTAGTATGAAAAGTATTTCTTTTCAAATATGAATTGCTTAAAAATACTTCTAATTGTATGCTGTTTAACAAATGTATAAATTGTGCACTGTCGCTTTAATTCACGTTTATTTCTCAATGATCTTCTGCCTGCTCCGCTATGGCTATTGCTGTACCTATCGCTGGGCCCTCTCACAGTTTTTAAATGGTCAGTAGTGGGAACTACTGTTGCCTTCATGATTTCCTTTTAAAAGTTTCTTATAAGAAGGAGATATCAATTATCAACAACGACAAGCCAGCTGGAACCTGCGGCTCTCTCTCCTCCTCGTGAGTGCAGACTAGGGGCGTCACTAGACTAGCCTTAGTAAAAGTCTCCAGTGCCCCAGTAAAATTCTAGCGCGGCTCTATCTGGACATGGCATTCATGAGCGCATCTCCGTGCCTGCTTTAATCATGGCTTGAGCCTGTCACTTACCAGCCAATAAAAAAAAACAAGGAATAAAGAAAGGGGCCATAATAGCCAATCAGGAAATAGCACCTCTGTAGCTGGGTAAGATTGAACGCAACAACCAATGAAAATTGTTCACATGATTCTTCCGAGTGTTTCATTGTACTGCACACACATACACTGTGGAGCTCGTTACATCACTTTGAGCACAGAGTAAGTCGTCCCCTGTTTAATGTTACAACAAATTCACAACTTGTTTGACAGAAAAAATGACAAGTTGATCGCTGTTAGAGAGTGTTACCCACATAACTAGCATCTGTTTTTCAATGCTTAGCGTCATTGTAGCCTAAATTTAGCAACAGTTTACCTGCTTGTGCTCTCTCACTCACACACACACTCACACCATGCGTAGGCTGCATGCACACATGCGGACAATTAATAAGGATTTATACGTATACTGTAGAGAGAGTCCTGTAAAAGTAGCCTATACTGTTTGTGAAGCTGTCCTACTGTAAAACTAAACATAGCCTTCTGATAAACTATTCAGAGATGGAGATCAGAAAATTCTTCCTGAACAGAGGCAGAGGTAGAGGAACAGTGAGGAGGATGAGGGAGGTATGATAATTTAGCCCACATTAACGGTAACATTAACATTTATGCTGGTAATAGCCAGTGCTGTGATTTGATCAATGGTTTAATGGCAAACTTAAATAAGTTCGCTGCATTTGCAAATATAGCCTATAATAATATACACAGAATCAGAGTAGCCATCTGTGTAGATTATTATAGGCTACATTTGCAAATTATCACCAAAAGTCAGTATGAAGGCTTTAGTAGGCTATTTAACTACAAAGAACTGCAGTATTGCCAGGATGTCTATAGGACCCTTGCCTAGGAGGGAAGTATATCTCAAGTATATCTCAATTTTGACTAAAAATAAGCTTCCCTTGTGTTAGTAGGAAAGCCTATTAAATTCATGCAGTGAGTATAGGCCTACTTATGCCTATGTGTTTGGATGTTGCTGGGTAGTGGCTGCTACAACAATTGAGGGAGAGAGTGCTGGAGGAGGAGGAGAAGAAGGTCGAAGAGAGGGGAGAGAGCACAGGCTGGGCAGTCCAGTACCAGGCAGGGGGAGGAGGAGAGAGACAGGCAATAAACGGATGAGGACATGATGGGGACTAGACGTAAAACTATTCAGAGTATGGAGGAGGATGTCTGTGACCTAGGGGATATATGTGATGGTCCAAATCAGGCTAGCCATTTATTTCATATTGCGCGGACAGTTTTTTTTTTTTATAATGTATTGGGAGTTGGGGGCCTGTGCCCCAGCAAAGCTCTAGGTCTAGAATCGCCCCTGGTGCAGACGCGTTCCCAATTAAATGGATCGCATAATGTTCACGTTAGATCTGCTGCAAAGGAGATAACTAAGAGTTAACTTAGTTTAACATCATGTTATCTCTATTTAACATGATGTTTTGACATTGACATTGTAAACGTTCTCTAAGGAGAGTGAAAAGCAATTTGCAGTAAAGCTAACCAACGTCGTCTCGTCTCTATCGCAGGAAAAAAATAGCGAGCAGCCTGATAACCAAATGAAATACTCGGCGGGCCGGATGAAAGTGCTTGGCCGGCCGGATTCGGCCTGCGGGCCGCAGTTTGCCCACCCCTGTGGTAGAGGGTCAGGGTGGTCTTGGGTCGGTTTGCCTTCAATGAGGTGCTGGTGAATGATGACAGAAATTCTGAGTTCACATGGTAAAGAACATTCATCCAACAATGTAGAGACCACAACATATAAAATATTCCACACCAACTTGCTTTGCAACTCGCAATGCTTTAACATCAGAGGTTTACGTAAACACGGTTTTACGGCCATGGTAGCCTATGCTAGAGCTGGGAGATTACTGCTAACAGACACCGATATGTTTAGACTAGCAGTCACTAACCTGTGAATTACGCAGAGACAATTGAATTAGGCTTCCATATCTAATGGTTAACATTAAAAAGAATACAACTTTACAGATGTGATGATACAAGCGATAGGTTTAAAGTTAACGCATTGTTAGTTACATAGTAACAACAGCAACCGTCTAGCTTCTAGGTAGCTATAACTAGCACTAACAAGTAACAAGCCTGGGCTATAATGTTTGAGTTTACCTTAAAGCCACACCATGATGCACAAAAAAATCGAATTGAATTGAATTGAATTGAATTGAAACGACTTACCTTTGAGCAAACGTAGAAATGTTTAGCTGTGCCGTGGTTTCTTAATTTGTTGACGTTGAGCTGTTGATGTGGTCTTCCGCATAACTTTATCCAGCGTAAACATTTTCTAACATCCTTAGTTGGCTTCGTGAAAAGGACAAAAACAATGTTTTCAACTCGGTCCTTATTATCTGCGGTCACTGTTGCAGGTGCCATAACAACACCGTTTGACCATTTTATGGTTTTATTAAAAATCTAATCCCGAGGGGAAAAACCTAATCAGCTGAATTAACAGCTGTGTTGTTGCTGTGATCGATGTCGGACAGAATGGTGGACATTCATGAACTCGGTATTAGCGTTCTAATTGGTCGTGTTGAAAAGAGGCTGAACCTTGCAAACGATTTACTTTTATAGACCACTGAAATCACACGTGAATCACACGCGAAAATGTTAATGTTAGGTTGTGACTGGTTGTGAGCGAGATCTAACGCCCTCCTCCACCCGCGTACATCGGAACTAGCTCCTGGTTAGCATTAATAATCGTTTACTACTTTAACGGCACCGACAATCAAAAAATCCAGTGGAAACCAGATGGCAGAAGTATGTAGGCCAATCGGCCCACCAGCTTTTTCTACTTTGCCACCTACATAGTTTGACAGGTACGATTTTTCGAAACGCCATGTTATTTCCCATAGACATTCGACAACTGGAAGTTGGGTGGATCCGGATGTTTCGGATGCGGGACTTATTCCGGAGAGGTCTATTAGGTGGGGCAGAAGACACATTTGGGGGTGCATTGCCCACCCAGTCCCATTCTAGATCCAGCCATGTATGTGAATAACACACACACACAGACAGACAGACTTTTCTGTCATTAATTAGGGGTTTGCACGGACGTCACGTTCTGGCCGGTAACCATGGTAACCCAGCACGCGTGGCCATATTGGCGATACTCAGTGAATGAAGTACAATGGAGTATTAGGCACTTTGGATATCTTACATGATTGTAGCCGTGTCTAAACAACAGAAAAGCTAATCAAAATGCGTCTAAGATGCAAAGGCATATAGGGCAGGACTTGGACCACAAGAAAAGGCGCGATATTTCAAGAAATTATGGATTATTGGCAGCGCAGATCCATATGAGTTGGGTGAGGGAGACGAAGTACCAAGTTCAACCACAAGCGCTTCCCTTCCTCTGATAACTTCTGGCATTATTCTCCTTTCTCCCTGGTTTTTTAATAACTATTGGAAGTTGATACCTACACCAGATGTTTTTCTCAGTCTGACCTATTGGTACAACCTAAAACACTGCAATAATTAACCATTTTCCTTGACGATGTTAGGGATTTACTTCAGTGCCTAATGCTTTCTAATGAGGCGAGTATCTCCAGTATGGCGACGTCCAGATCTGATGACACGCCGTGCAAACCCCTAATAGATAGAATAGATTAATAGATAGAATAGATTAATAGATAGGATAGATGAGACAATATGAATGGGTATGAATGAATCTTGATATAGCCTACTATGAAATATTCAAATTAATATACAGTATCTTTGCTTTAGCCAAAACTAAACTGGTGAAAGGCCCAAAGCCTGACACCAGCCAAAGGGCCTCCGATCAATCCAGGCCAGCAGCCACCTCAGACTTGGCCTGCCAGCCTGGTCAGGGTAGCCACAGGGATCAGGAGAGAAACAGCAGGAAGAGGCGTAGTCAGAACTGCCCACCGCCACAGCTTGCACCGGCCGCAAGGCCAGTGGCTGCTGTGCCAAAGTGTAGAGGGAGTTCAGTTCCAGTGAAGGAACTGAGGTTCAACTACCACGGAGCCCTATTCGAAGGGTAGGTGATGATGTTTCCGTAGTGACCCCATTAGAGGCAAAGAAGAGATGTGCTGAACTGCCCCCAGGTAAGAGGTCAGGATAAGCCAGCTAAAGGGGTTCACCTGAGTCAATATTAAAAACCAATATATAACACTTCACCTGCTAACATGTTACTGAGTATAAGACCTGCATTTGCTCAATATATAATCAGTGACTTTCCATCTTTGGTGAAATGAAAACACTGCAAAGCTTGGTGAATCTTACAATCAGCATAAATATCTCACAATTTCTTGAGGAGGGCGAAGTGCTGCCAGACCCTGAGTGGTTGCCTCATTTTCCAGACTTCAAGGCGGTAATCTTGAAACAATTCCGCACTCCTACAGCTAACCGCCGCTGGTCCAGCTTCAGCAGGCGGCTTGCATATGTTAGCGGGGCTGAGCGGATTGGCTGTGACCATCCCCCACCTGTTGACAGGGGCAGCCCTGGGCCGAGCAAGTTGCCCTAGCAGGACTTGTAGGACCATGGACAGCCTGCTGGTTAAAATGCACGGTGCAATGACAGTACAAACAAAATTTGCCAACACCGAAGCCATCTTCTCACTCAAATTGCGCCACCTCTCGTGCCACGGAAGATGTCACAGAGGAAATCCAACTTGTCTCCTCTCTCCGGTGATGAAAGAGCAGGCAGAAGCAGCAGGCAAGGCCATAGACCTCTGAAGTTCGCCTGCAAAAAAGAACCAAAGCTGCCATCTTTGCCCATATAAGGAGATCTGGGTGTTAATTCGAATTTTAGAAATTTTTAAATAGAATTTTTTTTTTTTACTTTTTATTTGTTTTGTTGTCTGTCTTGTATGTCTTGGTGTCACGGGTACGCTGGCGACTACGCCGCTTGTCCGGCATTTTTTGTATTTGTTATTTTTTAAATGTATTTGTCATGTCTTGATGTCATGGGCACGCTGGCGACTACGCCGCTCCATCCGGCATCTTTTGTCTTGTTGTTATGTGTCTTGTTTGTGGAGTGCTTTGGGTTGCACTCTGTGCATGTTAAATGCGCTTTAAAAATAAAACGGACTTGACTTAATTGAAGCTAACTACCTATGGCAAGTTGCATTGCAAGTGTGTTGCGCATTTCAGATTTTCAGATCAGGTGCGATAATTCAAAATCCCCATGTTATTTTACCATAGGAAAACTTGCAAGATCTCAAAGATGGCAGCTTTTTTGTAGGCTACCTTCAGAGGTCTATGGCGTCATTTTGGACGGTGAGGCGGCACTTCTGGCTGTCACAGTCCCGCCTCCAGCAGGCTGACCGCGGATGCCTTGTCGGGCTGCCAGTGGAGCCCTCTGCAATGTTCGGATCAGGCGCATTGAGAATGCTTCAACAGGACCAGGAAGCGCAATGCTATGCTAACGAGCTGTCAGGCCAGTCACCCCATGATCGCAGGCCGACTGTTCCGCAGCAGGGCAAGGTGAGGGGGAAGCGGAGCGGCTGATGCCAGGTGCCCCAACCGCCTCCACCCCGTTCCTGGCAGTGTGCCATGCTGGGTTTTTCTCACATTACTTCCTAGTCCCCAAAAGAGACGGAGGCCTTCGGCCAGTGCTGGACCTCAGAGGTCTGAACCAGTATCTGCGTCCCCTTAGCAGATACTGGTTCAGACCTATCAGATGCAGAATGCTTACAATCCCAAGGGTATGCCAGGTCATACATCAAGGCGACTGGTTTGCTACAATCAATCTGCAATATGCCTACTTTCAAATTCCCATTTGGAGAGAGCATTGGCTCTTCCTCCGGTTCCAGGTCGGGGACAGGAACTACGAGTTTACAGTCCTCCCCTCAGAATTTCTCTAGCCCTACGCACATTCAAAATGCATGGGCGCAGTCCTTGGCATGTTGTGTCTGTAGTCAAATTCTTGAGTGTGAGAGGTTTAGCGTTTAGAGGTGAGGACGAACCTCTGGGCTCATCGAGCAATGGCAATAGAGTACTTAAGCTTTCCTGGCAACCGGATTTTCAGTTCTTAACAAACCAAATTAACAAGGGGAAATCCTATGCCACACAAACATTTTATGGAAAGAGCGATTTGTTTTTGCGAAATGATTTGCGAGTTTGCTTTACCAATGATGTAAGTAATATTGAGAATAGATTGTCTTCATTAAAAAAAAAACGAAACTAACGTGATTGTAAACTGCTGTCAGTATGGTGCAGTGCTTCGGCCCTACATGCAGGCATCAGTCAGTCTTATACTTGCCGATTTTTTCGGTTTTCCGAGCAAAAAGAAGAAAACAGAAGAATACAGTCGTTGGATAAAACTAGCTTCTACTAAGGTAAGGATATTTTCATATAAGAACTGTTTGCAAAAACAAATGCATCTAAACAAGCCTAACTCTTGCATTGACAGTGAGATGTAGGTCTCAAGATCACACGAATCGTGTGATCTCCTGACTTTTAACATCGTTCCAAATCTTATAGAGCATTTTATTTTCAGAAGAACCCTCTAAAACTTCCCGAAGTAGGCTATTATAATATAAGGATCTAGTCTAGTTAAGGGACCAATACTGCGAAAAGTTTTCTAAATCATAGCTTGTAAACAGACATTTTGGCCACATTTACACATAGCCGGGTATTTAGAGAAACGAATTCCCCCCCCCCCCTCCGTTTTCAATAATAACATCGTGCACACAACATTGTTTTCAAAAAACTTGTCATTTACATCAACCCGCATAAATACGCTGTTGAGCGCCATAATAACTATGCCAAACCTATGGGTGGCAGTGTAGGGAAAGGAATAAAGCCATGCTGGCCAATCAAAATCCTCAGAATCGACACCAACGACTAACACGAGCAACTTCCGGTTCCTTTCAAAACAGCAAACATGGCGCGAGGTTCGTTTGTATGGACAGACAGCGAAGTAGAGTTACTCCTGTCTGCAAATGCAAACAAGCCAGAAGCGTTTGCACAAAGGTAAAAATTAGTAGCACCTTAAAGGAGAATTCCGGTGTGATATTGACCTAAAGTGTTTTGAAACATGATACCAAGTGTGAACGTATGTCTCATAGCCCATCTCGGCTTGTCCCCTGCACTCCAAAATCTGGCGCTAGTTAGCCGATGCTAGGTATGATAAGGGATCAGATTCCAAAAATAATTCCGTGGAAATGCATGGATTCCAGTTGCTGCTACTGGAAGAAACTGGAATCCATGCATTTCCACTGAATTATTTTTGGAATCTGATCCCTTATCATACCTGTTCATTCTTACTCGTCGCTTGACTTATCGTGACTAAATTCAAGATGGCTGCAAACGCTAAACTTTGTGAAGATACTGTCTGTATAAATCATCTTGTAAGTAAACTACCAGTGCTTTTTCAAAGTTCTCAATGTCTCGTTTTAAATGTCAGGGCCCTCGTAAGTCTACCAATGAAGTGTGGAGATACATTGAGCCTCGTAAATTGTGTAAAACAGTGATTTATTTGCATGGCTAGCCCGATGCCGAAGCACCACCATTGAAAAAGCTGTTGGTAGCATCGGTGTAAAGGAATTATTATTATCATTGTATAAAACACCTGTGTAAACAGATATATAAATCATCTCTGTAATCAAGAATATTATTCTGAGTTTCAAGGACACAGAGTTCGAGTTGGGACACACAGGAAAAGGCCCCCGCTTCTCTGTGTGTGTCTGTGCGTGGGTTTTGAGGGAATCAAGCTGAAGGAGATAGATGTCTGGCATCCTGTTTCTCTGTGTGCATCTGTACAATAAAAGAGACTGTTTTTGGGCTGCAGGTTCAGAGACTGATGGTGAGGAGTTTCAAACCTTTCACTAGCACTCTCTCCTCGTGGCGCCAAGAGTCTGTGAGCAAACCAATACTACGTGTTGTGGTTCTTGTGTCTAATATGTTGAGGTAAATTCCATGACAATCGGCTAACTAGCGCCAGATTTTGGAGTGCAGGGGACAAGCCGAGATGGGCTATGAGATATACTTTCACACTCGGTATCATGTTTCAATACACTTTAGGTCAATATCACACCGGAATTCTCCTTTAAACAACACACGATTTCATCACAGCTCAGACGATTCATGGCAAAAAAACAATAAAAGGCTACATTGATAAATAGCAGGGGCATCGACAGGATTGGATTCTATAATAGCCTACCACAAGAACTTTAACCGAATGAAACCAAAAGGTTAGTCGCGTCTTTAAGAGTGCGCCTCACACACACCAGCTCCGTTAAACATCAATGTTCAATACATATTTTTCGTGTTTAAGAGCTAAAACAAGTTGATTAGAGAGTCACATTTAAAATGTTGGGTAGTCTAAATTATAGCCTATAGCGCGTGTATCAGAGGAAGAGATTTTGGAGAGAGAGAGAAGATTTAACCTAGGTGATGATTATTTGTGTCTGGTGGTAATTAGACTTGAGTATAGATACCTACGAATTGTTTTGAATGAAAAAAGATAAGACAACAAATGAAATGTGACCCTGCAAGGCGAAACCAGTCGTTTTGGTAAAATTTACAAAATTAAGTTATTGTACTCACACGAACGGCCATAAACTAAACTTTCCAATAATATGCATATCGAGGGTATTGCAAATAGTATTGGGTATTGGATAGTCGCCGACCCTCATTAGATGTGGATATTTGGAGGTTAGAATAGCCTTAAAGAAACAAGGTTATCGCAGTTGCTGTGAGACATACGGCCCTTCTCCAGTCTCTCTCAAAATCAAAACACACCCAATTCACGCTTGGACTTTTCGATTATGTTTCTAAATGTTGGGACTGATGGACACTGAACTCTGGGGGTTATTTGAACATTCGTTGTGAAGTGGTTTACTGTAAAAGGAACGTCGGATATCCCGCCTGTCTTTGCACAATTATAGGGCCATGATAATGCATGCGCTAGCCTAGAGTCGAGAGAAAGAAGACTAAATAAATATGCAGACATGTTATGTGCAATTCAACAACTGCACGCATGACATAAAAGATATATTCCTAGCCTACATTATTGTGTAGTAAATTGAGTTTATCCAACCTGCTGGCAAGCCAAAATGCGTTGCACATGGCTTTATCATTGTCCTCTAAAATGCAATATAAGCAACTTGAATATATCGCACACCCAGTTTGAACACCCTGATGGACACTGAACTCTGGGGGTTATTTGAACGTTCACTGAAGTGTTTTAGGCTACTGGAGCAAGAATTCTGCCCATCTTTGCGCAATTGGCCATTGATTGACGGCCATTAATGAATTAATATAGGTGGCCTGCACGCACAGAGTTTGTTTGATGCATGGAGTTTCCGACTGTTTTCCCCTGAGAGCTTAGAGAATAAAATGAGGAGAGCTACCTCTGTTTTACATATAATGTGTAACATTTATTCACATGGCCAGTTCAAAATCACCTAAGGTTCTGACTGAAATGTGTGCCGATATCAATTCTTGGGAAAAACATTGTTTGGAGTGGATGGCGGGTGGATTGTTGATGAAGCTGCAGGTGCAGATGACATGACTCATCCATGCATCTAGGATGTTGGAATGTGATAGGATACAGGAACTGACATAAATTGAAAATGAGGATTGGTAATGTCGGAATAGCGGTACTAAAAAAAGTCGGAGTAGGGGCATGTCTAAATAGAGGCATGTCGTAATAACGGTATGTCGTAATAGAGGGTTGTCGTAATAACGGGATGTCGTAATAAAGAGTGAACCCCGATCAAATATTACATGGCAGTGCGTTTTGTTTTCAAATGTTTTCATGCATGTCTAGATAACGGGTGAGGAATGTTTAGGAGACTCGTAAATCCTCAAATTTAGGCTGCGTAAACCCAGCACCTTTATTTGGCCATGGCTTGTATTCGAGTCAGCTATATAGTCCTTTATTTCTTGCGTTTTATTGTGAGACATAGGCCTACTTTTAGTTTGGAGCGGCATGGGTAGGCTATCAAAAGCAGATGTTCAATTTGAGATTTAATTTACGTTTGGACTGTTGATTATATTGCTAAATATCGGGACTGATGACCACTGAAATCTGTGGGGTATTTAATGGCTTACTATTAAGTTTCATGTAGTGTCGGGATTTCGATTGCCATTCACTTATTGCGAGATAAGGTATCCGCGCTTTCATTCATTCGTGTGCTGTGCTGCAAGGGAAACCTTATTCCGTATAGCCAAAGAGGTCTAAGATAGCCTAAATTATTTTTTAAATTATGCATGATTTACTTTTTTATAAAATTCAGCAACAATTCCTGGCAGCAACAATTGTGTTTAAATGTAGGTTACTGCTTCAGCCTCTAGCTCAGAAGGGGGCGGCATGCGACTGGCATGGGCGTAGATTTAGGGTGGGACGCTCATGATTAGTCCTAACCAATATTTTAAGATGACAAAATTGTCCCCACCAATATTTTAGCGAACTCATTTGTGCTGCTGATCATTCCGACAGCCAGAACCCTGAGGGGGAGGAGGAAGGGTTATCTGACACGCATGCTGCACACACACATTGCTTTATTCTTGCACTGGTAGTCAAGCGAGCGGGTGTGTCAACGACAACGGTAAGTTACCAGGGCTGTCTGTCAATACATAGGCCTACCCCATAAAAGGCCAGAGTGAAACATTTTAATATTCCCTTTTCCCTTCAGCATACATACAAACCCCTTTTTGTGGTGTGTAGATCAGCTATGCCACCCAAGAAGGGGACATACGAAGCTTTTTCATAAAGCAGAGTGTAACTAAGCAAAATAACTAGCCACACAAGCTAGCAGTGGTAGTGACCAGGCTTTCAAATTATGCAGATTCTATTATGTGGAAAAATAGTATTAACTGGTGATAGCATATGTTACCCAGGATATTGTTAAAGATAAACCTTGCTTCTGTAATCTTTCAACCAAGGTCAGGAGTATTAGGGGTGTGCAGCACGGTCGCATAGAAGTCGTGCAGTCGTATCACAATAGATGTTATTACCAAGTCACTGAATGTTAATTAGCCTACCTTAAGTTAGAATCTTGGAAGTCACAATAAACATTGGATCTGGACATTTTTCGTTTCTATTCTGTTTATGTTATGTATTTCTGAGTGTAGCCTACACAATGCAGAGAAATAAAAGGGAGACCCAAATTCGTTTGAAGGATTGTCATTGCATTGTTATGACACATGAAAACGTGTTGGCAATGTGAATAAGTTAACACTGTTGGTTATTCAAATATAATGAATCATTATTTGATGAATAATATCCTAATAACACCATCATATACAATATGGTAGGAGGGTTAAACTCGCTAGCCAAAGGATAGGCTACAATGAACCACTTTGTATGCAGGAAAGACAGCATCAAACCACTACAGATGGATGGCAGGTTGAGGAAACAGCATCAGGGCTTCAGGTGAGGTTCTAATTATTAGCCTATGTCAAATTGTCAATTCAGTTGGAGTCAGCAGCATTGCTGTACAATATAATGAGATGGAGTAGATTCACTTCTGTATTGTGATATTCTGTATTGCCAACAGTCTGAAATAACAAAGGAAATCGCCATTAAGGCACTGGTATCTTACAGCAAAAGAATTCCAATTACAGTTAAGCAAATACAAATATAATTTAGAGTCGCATAAATTCCTAGACATATTCAATCCTAAACTATGGTGCATTTCCATACTCAGTAACAAATAAAATACTATATATATATATATACTATATTATATTATGACTATATAATCTGGGCAAATTTAAAATTTAAGATATGCTTAGCTTCTGTTATCTGAGAAACAAAATTGGCATCTAGTGGTCAAACATTTATTTACGTTTAAACAATTGTTTTCGTCTGCACATATTTCTCTCCAGTCGGAGATGCTAGTTTAACTTTAGAGTACTATAAATAATGAAAGAGGCTATTGTCTATTGACAGTCTGACTCTTGTCAGTAAAAGTTAACTTTTCAGCCGGGGGGTTGGATGTCCCCACAAAAGCTGAGACCAAACCTACGCCCTTGGCGACTGGTAGCTTGAGAGCAATGAGAGCAACGTGTTGGAGACTCATGGTGTAGGACAATGACTTTTCATTGGCAACAATACCAACAAACAATATAAAATATTTAGAAGAGCTCTTTTATGAGTTAAATTGAAACAAAATTATACTGGCTTTTATTTGTCCAAATCTGAGGCCCGGCTATAAATAGAATCCCGGCCATAATTTGACGATTTAGGTATGCACGTGTGTTTCAGGCATAGTGCAAAAGCACTAATCTCTGAGTGAAAGTGCACAGGACTTGTGCATTTGAGAGCGCTCTCTCGTGGCTGTAGACGTAATGTTTCACGTAGGGTTCATGTCAGTTAATATAAATTAACATTTAAAAACATGTTCAATTATATATTTTTTTCATATATAAGTCGCACCTGACTATAAGTCGCAGGACCAGCCAAACTATGAAAAAAAGTGTGACTTATAGTCCGGAAAATACGGTATGTAGGCTACTTAATAACTGGTGAAGATGTAGGCTACTTATAGCCAACTGTAACAATCGATGTTAACATTTAGAAATCAGAATAAGTTATGCAGTTGTGTAACATGTCAACGAATAGACCATGGTTGGTTATAACGTTAGTTAGTGATAGTAAGCTAACGTGCAGGTTACCGTTATCGTTAGTGGCGTTAGGCCTAACTATTAACGTTGCCTGGGCCTACTGTCAAATGTTTAAAAACTGTAACCTTATTCAGTAGCCTATAGAGCTGCACAGTCCCGCCCACAGCCAAAACGCGGTTAGGTGCCGGATGTAAGATTCCCATTCATTTGTCCCATTGACGTTTGGAAAAATCCTTATCTAAAGAGTTTTACAGCATGTCTTAGGCTAACCAGCTACGGCATAACTCATAAGCATACAACATATCATTTCGAGTGAAAAAACGAAGAGAAAATCCAAAAAAAGTCAAAGGTACAAGACTGTGTACATATTTTCATTTCCGAGCGAAGGAACTACTCATCCCATAAACCACCGGGCCTCACTGAAAAATATATAAGCAGCACGAACCAGCGCGAAATCGTTCATTTCCAACCGGCGACAGCAGCGAACCCTTTCCTCCAAACAGTGATTTTTATATAGTGAATGTACAGTTAATAGCAGTTATTTCAGGAGTAATCGTGTAAATAATAGTGTTTTGATATTGAATTTTATATTTATCATCGTGTATTTTATATCGTGTGTGTGAAAGCGGTTAACGTTAACGGCAGTGCTTCGTAACGTTACCTGACTCATCCTATGCTGTCATCACTGTTCAGTCGGGCTGATGCATGGTCTGCTCTTGGACCACCATATTCAGTTTATTAATTTGCCGTGAATTATTACACAAAATGTTCATTAAATGCACGAAGTATTCCTACGTTAATGATTAATATGAATCATACAGTATGAAGGCTACCTAGCTAATGTTAACTAGCACTGCTAGCAGCATTAACATTACAACCTCCCTGCTTAGCTAACTCACCACAACTTTGTAGGTCTTGTCCCTCATGCTGCTGACCCTTACAAAACCCACAAACTGACTCTCGGACACACAACAGTCAATAATGTGACCCGATTTAAAGTGGCTTTCACCCCTTTGGACACTCACTAAAACATAATATTCATACCTGTGTTGCAGCATGTAGGCTAATGTTAGCTGCGCATTATGTAATGACATACAGTGTCGGAAATGCTAAAGGTTAGCCTGTCGGCTAGTGCTAGCCTACCTGAAAAGTTTGAGTGTTTAAACTAACATTTACAGTGGTCTATTTGATAGTGTATTGGCCCTGACTAAGTTCGTGTGATGTATAAACCCCAATCCTTGTTGATACAAGTACCAATATTCGTCAAGAAAGTTTTTAATCACATTAACATTTTCGCCATAGGCAGTAAAAAAACTCCTCCATCTTTGTCAATATTTTTCCGCTGAGAAAGTTTCAAACTATGACCATAACGGCCTTTCCACCAATCAGAGGCATCACTGTGGGATTGTTCAGGATTGTGGGTAATGAAGTACTTATCCAAGAGATCGCGAATAAAAGGCATTTATCTCAAAACAAGGTTAGTGCCCCACGAACTCTTGGTGTCTATAGGAGCATATACAATCGCTTAGTACAACCGTAGCTGGTTTTAAGTCTACCACGTGCAGTTAAGTTTTTATGGCTTACACCGCAATTGTCAATGGAGAAATTGCATTGACTTTTTACATCCGGCATCGGCTGTGGGCGGGACTGTGCAGCTCTATTGGAGAAAAGTAGGTTTACTGCACCTTCATTAGGCATAGCCTACTACAGGCACTGCCTAGTGCTACTATGAAACATATTTAAGCAACATAATTTAATGTTGGCCTATCGTCAGTAAAACTCTTACCTTGCTGGTAAAATAAAAGTAATCAACAGGATGGTTTGATGTAGGCCTGTATAAGACAAGTTGTTAATAGACTTGTTTGATTAACACTTTTTTCCCCTCTGTTCCCTAAAACAGATCGGACCAATCATGTTCTGCAGGATAAACCTAAGCGTCCCTGTCCTGCAGAAATTTGTCAATGGGGAAGACACCAAACCAGACTTTCGGCTGAGCAGGGAGGCCCTGACAGTGCTGCTGGACCTCCTTCAACAAGAGCGAAGACACGGATGGGGTGCCACAATTAGGGCTGGGCGATATGGCTGAAAACTGTATCACGATATAAGTATTTCATATCGGTCGATATCGATAATTATTGATTTTTTAAAAATCTATTTCAGATAAGGACCAGAAGGGAAAAAAAGTTCAATTTAAACACTTTTATTTTAAACTTAACCTTCCTCTGATTTGAATCACCTCAGTTATCAATCAAAGCAAACAGGGAAAAGAAATAGCAACACAATCATGAAAAACACTCAAATAAATAATTGTGCACATAAGTCTGAATGAGCAGCACTGGTTGAAGCATTGAAGCATATTGTAAACAAAGTAATTTGCTAGTTTATCATAGTAAGTCCACTGGTTAGACTGTTCAGTTTTTCTCCTTGGGACAGGCCCGTTTGAGTCTTGGGAAATACTTTCCCATTTGCATCGGGATTGAGTTGATTAGAATTTAGCTGTCAATTTTAATGCAACAGTTTTGAACAAATTCGTGCAGCGTGCTAATGATGCTAACCGGATTTAATAGCAATTCAGTCGTCTTGCACGATTGTGAATGTTTGGATTACATGCGCATGCTGATGCACCGAGAGAGAGAGGGAGAGAGAGAGAGAGCGCGCACGGGGGAAGGACTCATTGAGAGTCTGTGTTGAGGTAGGCCTACTTCTATCGTCTACTCTGGTAGAGTTGCACATACTAGCTACAATGCAAGATATATTTAGCCTATTTATTTATGGACAACGTAAGGCGGAAGGTGTGTGTTGCTTTTAATTATCGAATGTTCTATCGAACGCATTTTTTATTGATATCGATTACATGTCTATTGCGGTACATATCGCTATCGTTTTATCGCCCAGCCCTAGCCACAATTGAGACCCTTGTTTTTTTTGTTTTGGATTGCCTGTGGGACATTGTACAGGGTGGTCGCCAGAGCATTTGCGATGCCACGATCAACTGTCCACCGCATCGTCCACCGAGTCACTGAGGAGTCATCCACCTCCCGAAGACCCCAGAGGAGCTGGAGGCAGTGACTCGGGGATTTGCAGGGCTGGCTCGACACAGAGTTTTCCAGCAAGCTGCTGGAGCAATCGACGGCTGCCATGTACGCATCAAGGCACCAAGCGGCCCTGATGGTCAGTGCTACAGGAACAGGAAACTGTTCCCATCCATCATCCTGCAGGCTGTGTGTGACCATCAGGGCCGCTTTATTGACACCTATGTGGGCTGGCCGGGGTCGGTCCACGACTCACGAGTGTTCCGGTACAGCCCGCTGTATAGGCAGTCAGTGTATCCTCCTCCAGGGCACTTCATTTTGGCTGACGGTGGGTACCAGGGATGAAAATTAGCCGCCACCCCCCCCCCCCCCGCCAAATGTGGGTAGTTTTGTGCGCTGGCGGGTGAATTTGGTCAACTTACCAGCCACTGTGGCGGGTAGATAAATAGAGCTAGCATAGGCTACCACAAATAGTCAGATCCGATCTAATTTTCATAGTTATTGACAGTTAAAAATAAGAAAGTGTCTGTAGGGATCATGTAACGTTACCAGCCGTAAATCGCGCTGATTTGAAGTTCTACAACAACTACCAGTGAGCCGCCACCTGCAGCATAGCCTATAGTCACTGGTGCAGTGCTTTACTTTTTGCCATTACTATTAAGAAACTGTCGCTATGCTTTCATGTGTCACTGCTAGCTTATTTCAGGATGACTGCATAAACAAATCTAGTGAGATCTGTGGATCTGCGTTGTATCTAAACAGACTAATATTCTCACGCGAATTTGTCTTTTGAAGTGGCCCGTAGCTATTTTAATCCGGCCCGCGACACCTTCACGGAAAACAAGATGACATGCTACTATTTAGACCTATGAGACAAACAGGCGGACATCTCCACACCCATTCGTCGTGGTGGAATATCACACAAACTTTTCATTCAAGAAATTACAAACATATCAGAATAAACAGCAGAACTTACCGAACACAAAGGTGTAAAACATTCCGTTATGCAATTAGCCGTTCCAGAGTAATCCGGTTTTGAAATTGAAGCAAATGTCTACAAGGTCTAACTTTTGGACTGTTGTAATACACAATACGGCCAAATACAAAATAAATGTTAACAATATCGCCTAGATAACTGTAAATATTAAAACCAGAGTTTTTCCAATGTAGTTTCACAAAATGCTAAGCATTAAGTTTCCTAAAGCTGAGCTGTGCATTTATTGTTCAGTGCATGATTTCATAACAGGCCAAACAGAAAATAAACATTAAATGTTAAATATAGCTTTGATATCTGTAAATATTTAAATCAGATGATGTACAGTATAGTTAGATCAAGTTGGAGAGTCGATTATAGGATGCTCCAGAACTCACACATACGGAGTCTTAAAGGTGCCACACCACTTTTATGACATGACACTATGGCATATTATTGTGGTTCTGTTGGCTTTTAGTTTTGTTGCTACTGTGCTTGTAGGTTTAGGGCAAAATTCAGCACATTTTAGTCGTATCGCAATAATGCCGATAACCGTGATCATTCATTTTAAGTAGCCTACTATAATCATATCACATTTTCATGCCATTTCTCTAGTGGCTGGTAAAAAAGTTTGGAATCCACCAGCCACAGTGGCAGGTGGAAAAAATATTTAATTTCCATCCCTGGTGGGTACCCGTGCCTCCAACACCCACTCCCCCTCATCACTCCCTACAAAAGGCCGGTACAAGGTGTGGGAGCTCAGCGTTTTAACAGGCATCATTCCAAGGCACGCTCCATTGTAGAGGGTGCCTTCGGAGTGATGAAGAACAAGTTTAGGACCATCTTTCAGCAAACGCTGATGGTGCACCACACCTTTGTGCCGCACGCAAGTTCTCAATCTCTTTTTTTTTTTTAGAACAAAAGTAGAAAAGTCAATCAAACAAGCTGATTTTCAAATTACACTTTTTAACATTAACTTTGTACCATTTCAGGTCATAACGGTATGTGCCATCCTCCACAACATCTGCCTTGGGGCTGGTGAGATCGTGCCCCAGGAGGATGTGCCTGTGGATGAGGGGGAGAACGGTGTGGAGGCGGTCAGTGGTGCACGCTGGCAGGACCAACTGTCAGCTGAAGTGAATGCCCTGGAGGAGGAACCTGACCACGCTAGAGGTAAATTACAAATGTTGTTTAATTGAGATTTCTTTATATTACACGTTTTATGAAAATTGAGTAGAGTGTATATCTTGATTACATATCTTGTATCTTGTCACAAACTCTTAGACATGGCAGCCGTCGATTGAGCCAGCCCTGCAAGACCGGTGGGTGGACGATGCGGTGGAGAAATGCATCACGCTCTGGAGACCACCCCAAGACGATGTCCCACTATTGTGGCACCCCATCCAGGTCCAGCAGGACCTCCCTGCTCAGCTATTGTATATAGTTGTATATAGTCTTAATCTTAATTAATAAATAATAAACTCATTCATTGGATAAATAAAATTGTCCAAGTAATTATAATTAATATTAATCAAAATAAATAATGTACTTAAACTGTTGATGTATTTACAATTTTTTTTATTTTTCGACCAGTCTCTCCAAAAGATTGAAGAGACTTTACATTCTCTCCTTTCCGTCTTTCTCCCTCCTCTCCTCAGCATCCCTCTGCAGCCTCATGTCCTCCCTGGTGAGCTCCATGAGGTCGTCCCCTTTCCTTTTCTTGCTAGGCCTAGCCGCCTCCTCCTCCTCTTCATTACCAGCCCCACTTGGCCCTGGTTTGTCCTCAGGGATTGAGGCTGTCAGGAACGGCCCGGGGATTGAACCCGGGTCTCCGGCGTAGCAGGCAGACACTTTACCACAAGACCAAAGAGGTGACTCAAATGCAGAGCGAGGCAGACAACGGAAGTCAGGTTCAAGAGTTTTACTGTGTCAAAAAGGGTGTTTTAACAAAGGCAAAGGGTAGACCAGAATGGGACAATGAAGACTCAGTGTCAGTTCTCAAAGCTCAGTAGTTAATCGTCAAAAGTCCAGAAACAAAACTCCAACGCACAGAAGATCCAGTAAATTCAAAATGTCCAATGTCCATAAAAAGTTCAGGGCAAAAGGCAAGGTCAAAGTCCAAGCAAAGTTTCAAAACTCAGAGTCCAAAAGGTCAAAAATATCCAGATAACCAAAACATTCAAAAGCGCAACAGAGACTTACAGGCGGTGTGATCTTCAGGTGACAATATCAAGACTGAGCACAGACATACAAACAGAGGAGGCTTATAAAGGCAAACAAATGAGACACAGGTGACATGCAATTAACTTAACAAGGTCAACTAAAAAAAAAACATGACTCAGCAAAAGATGACACGGCACAAACAGAGGGGCCCAATGAGGCCATCTGGTGGTGAAAGTTCAGAAGACGCCCCAAAACCTCACAGAGGCGATTAGGACAGGAGGCCATTCAGCTTCCTGTCCTAATCGCCTCAATCCCTGAGGACAAACCAGGGCCAAATTTCTGCAGTGGGTTTCCCCCCAACCCCCTCACCACTCCCTGGGTACTTGCAATCCTACCGTAGAAATCAAGCATGGCATTCAACAACAGCAAAACAAATTCCAGCAAACCTGTATTTATTTTCAATTTGAACATCATATGTTACATTTACATTACATTTTATGACTTTTAAGTGTGCATAGGGTGTGTTATATGTACATACTTTATATATATTTTTTTTAATTGTCCCACTTCTTTTTAGCTTGTAAAGGCTTCACTTTGTCCGCCAGCCCCAACTTCTCCAGCAACTTCCTAAGAACATACAGAGAGGCAGAGAGAGAGAAATAGAAGACACTTGTCTTAAGGGTTCAAAGTTGAAAGGTAGTTAAATATTACAGGGGGGGCACATCACCATCCATTGGTTACACTAGCTCATTATCAGAAAAGCCTGGATCAATATCACTACACCATGGGGACTAAATGGTCAAGTAAGTGAAAATAGAAGTGGGCAAAGGGGCTATTGTGGACCCCCTTCCCACACTCGCGGAGAACTTGGCACCTGTAAAAAGGTGCTCCATCTCCCCCCTCAGCTTTATATAAAAGTCTCGGTATTTTCTTTGCTCCCTAACACAAGACAAGAGGTCAGGTGAGCATTTTTTGCACAACAGTAAAGTAGTCCTATAAGGTTCTGTTACAATGCGGCTACAATTGGCTACTACTTTGGGTTAATGTAGCATAACACCAACGCAATCGGTAACGTTAGCCTACTGCAGAGGTATAATTTAACGTTGACATGGAATTTCCCACACCAGTAACCAGTCTGCAGTAGCCTGTTCCCCTGGTAAGTAATGTCTGATGAGCTCAACTAGATAGATAGATACTTTATTGATCCCCAAGGGGAAATTCAAGAAACACTAAAATAGTTAGCTAACAAATGTGTTTATTGTGATAGTATTTTCTCAGGCATGTGTGAACAACTGCTACATTTCTCTTAACAGTGTAACGTTATCCCAACTTCAGCTTCTTTCAATGTGATGTTTTTCGCTTTTCTAGCAAGACATGCTAACCGAACCTGTAAACCGGCGATAAACTTTACAAAAAACAAAGAAATTATACTCCTGAAGTGTTAATGATTGAACCTTTCAAAGTGTCAGCTTAGATTCACGACAACTGTTAAAGGGGTGCTATTATGCTTTTTCGTTTTTTTCCTTGTATCGTGGATTACATAGCTTTTTGTGTATGTAAATGGTCGGCAAAGACGCAATATCAAAAGTAACCTCTAGGGGGGAGTAAATGAATATCACAAAGACAGACTACTGAGCTGCCTAGAAACGCCTCAAAGCGAATTTCAGCCGTTGCTTTATTTTAGTTCCGGTACGAGGTGACGTAACCTCGTACTTTTGCTGGGAGTAAATGGGACAGCGTCATCAGATGATTTCACAGTCAGTCTAGAACAGTTCGATTTCGCGTTTCTCAGCAAGTATAGTTTCGGTTAGCAATGGGTAGAAGGTGTTTTCTTCGTTGTGAAGGGACGTCTCCCTTGTATGCTTTGCCAAAGGCAGAGCCTACACGGACCTGTTGGCTATTCCCCCAACTTTACCGACCATTTTTCTGAGTCCCCGTCACTTCACGGATGGCTGCTTCAGCAACCTGCGTTTGTTCAGCACAGGATTTGCGAAGCTGCTAGCTCTGAGGGAAGATGCTGTTCCAACTTTGTGTGGCCCCATGGGTGAAGATGTCGCTCGACATGTAAGTAAACCTATTGTGATATTAACAAAAGTTGTTGTGTAAGGTTAACGTTAGTTGGGGTAATTAACCCTACAAGCTTGCGAGCGGAGATAGCTAACTAGTGCTAGCGAGGCTGACTGAGTTCGTGGTCTCAGCTGAGCAAAGGTGTAATTACAGTAGCTTAAAAGCAAGCTCAGTGGTATAATTAAACCAATGTGTAGCAGTTAGCTCCGATAGGAGGCTACCATGTTGAAGTAGAGCGAATTCAGTCTGTAGTCTTAACGCAAGGCTGATTAATTTTTCACTGGTGCTATTTGTAGCCTAACATTATAAGTTAACGTTAGTTTTCGCGGGGGATCTCAAACAAATTCTAAACGGTAACATGAATTAACGTCAGCTATGTGAGGGGTACTATTTGGTCGAATGGTTATAGTTTTTGTTTCAGATGTTAACTTTTAGGTTGTATAACATTATTTTTGTAACAGATTTTGGTGTTATAATTACAGGACTCCAGTGCCCCATATAGCCCCTTCCAGCACATCGGATGTCAGACCGACTCTCCTCAGCTTATTTCGGCGGGAACCCAGACAAGTAACACCGTGGGAATGCATTCTGTGGGAGTACAAAGTGCGCCATTGAATACGACTTCAGTCGGTACATAGTTGTCCATGGGATCGCTGAAAACGGCACACATGAGAAGCAAAGGTATTGTGTGATGTAGTTGTTAACCAAGGTCTACTCTGTATTATATCTTAAGTACCCAGGACAAAATCATCAGCTGAATTATTTTTTTTATTTTCTAATAAGATTTGTCTATATTATTCGTAGGTATCCAGACAAAGCTGCCTCTTCTCAGTGTAGGCACTGGAATAATTTCTGGTATAGACTCACCACTGGCGTCTACACCAATAAAGGGCCCAGGCTGTCGACCTAGCAAGAGACCAAGGCTTGAGTTGGAGGACGAGGAGGTGAGCGACTCATCAAATTAATTTCATAAGGAGCCTCTGGACTCGACTTACAACCCTGGAGATTACAGAGGAATCTGACACCTCGTAAGTTTTTAGCATTGGCTACTGTATAGTACTGGCTGTACTAAAAGCAGTATTGGCTACTGTTTTCAGTATATGGTTACCAGCTATACAACATTGCTATTATTCTAGAAAACATATTTGAAAGCTAATATTATGTTTTGTTTCTAATCTGTTAGGTTTGAGACACAGTCCATACATGATGAGGAAAAGTATATTGTTTTTGAAAGCTGCCTCAAACAGCCGATCTCCAACGACGAAGGATGGGAACCTATGTGGCTTTCACTCAGCGATGTCCACACTGCACTACACTGTCGCGGTCGCGTACAAGACCGCTCACCTTTCCTTTTGCCTTTTTCGTGATCAAGCATTGATATGCACACATGCACACACATACATCTGCACTGACGCCGACGTAGGCGGGGAGGTTCCCCCAAACGCGCTGGATGAAAGCGCTACCGCAAGTGTTAAGAAGATAACTTGCATTCAAGAGACTTTTCCTTCGCTGTCTACATACATGTAAAAATGGACAATTGCATGAAAAGAACCACGCTAGACAAACTATTTCAAATGCTTTTCTTTTTATTGTGTTTAGAAAGTTGCTAGTGCTTTTCTAGGTGCAGAAAGAGAAAAGTAATGAGAGCTCATACCAATTCGTTGTGTTTTCCTTGTTGACGGACCCACGGATGGCGAAGAGGGTCGTCAAGGAACAAGCAATCCTTTATTTGGTTCCGCCCGGAAACGGTCCAGGCCATCTTGCCAAAATGTCATAGGGTTGACGGAAGCAGTTGTGGCCAAATTGTTTTCTGTTTAATATTTACTATGACGTTAGGCAAGGTTATATTTTAAACCTCACTTGGGTAATTTGTTTGGTAAATAATGTGAAATGTCCCACTGATGCGTCAGAGTCTGTGTTATGTTTATTTTGTCTAGTGTATGTTAAATGTTTCCCCGTTGTGTTGAAATGGTGCTGGCCACCTTCTTTATGTAGGTTGTCTGAGTCCTATGTCGAGTAGTCGAGCCTTGGGTCCGATGGTGATTGTCTTGAACTCCGCTGCATTTGTTCTCTGCTTTTGAATAGAGACTAGCTAATTTCTGGGACATTGAACAGTTTGTTCATTTTGGACATTTTGATACTTTTTTTTTTTTTTTAAGTATATTTGTTGGGCTTTTTGCCTTTATTATGATAGGACAGTGAAGACAGACAGGAAGTGAATGGGAGAGAGATGGAGTGGGAGCGGGACATGACCGCAGGTCGGACTCGAACCTGGGTCCCCATGGGCACTCGGACCCGTGTATGGTACGGATGCTGTAGCCTGCTGCGCCACAGCGCCCCCCCCCCCGCCCCATTTTGATACTTTTGAAGATTTTTTTTTTGTAAAAAAACTCACTTTCCGGAAATAATGAAAAGAACAAAAAAAGGAAAAAGGGGGGACATTGTAATTTGGAAGATTGAACATCTTTTGGGCTTCATAGCCACCAAGCTTGAAAATTTTGCTTGGATTTTTGGATTTTTGGATTGCTTGGATTTTTGCTCCCTCTGTTCTCTTGGCCTGATCCACTTTATATTTTTGGGTAACCGCTCGATCCAATCCTTCACAACATCTTCAGAAGGCATGCAAGGAATTACATGGAACCGGCTATTGTTCACAAGTGGAAGATGGATCAGCAGAGTCATTTCCAGCATCAATTGCACCTTGGTGGGGTGGTTGCAGTGGGAGGAGACATGAGGGCTGATTCTCTAGGTTTGTAGAAATTTGAAATAGTCTGGCAACATAATTATTAGTTTGCATTCTGAATCATATGACATCCCTTGATGGTGTGCTGAAAAGCTTTACACACTCTGTAATAAAAAAATGTAGGGCACTCCGCAAAGTTTGGCAGCTACACTCTAATGAATCTGGAGAGCAATACCATTATGGACATCCAACTTGTTCAGGTATGTTTCTCTTTTTGGATTTGTTTGAATTTGAATCTTAAAAGTGTGATTTTGTCTAATGTTTTTTGTTTGTAATGACCATTCAATACCAGAGCAATGAAGTAAGTGGCAGCTATCATATGGAGAAGGAAGGACTGAAAAGATGCCTAGATCATCTGGAGTCGAATGGATTTAAGGTGGATTACATTGTGACAGACCGTCATCCACAGATCCAGAAATTTCTGAGGGAACGCAGCGTAACTCAGTTCTATGACGTTTGGCACTTTGAGAAAGGTAAAGTGTTTTCCTAATTCATATCCTAAACTTTGAAGTTAACAATTAACAGGTTTGTCCAAGAAACCTGAGAAAGCTTTGCACAATGAAGACTATGATGTTCTGAAGAAGTGGCTACAGAGCATCAAAAACCATGTCTACTGGTGTGCCACGTCACAATGTGTTCTTATTTTACTGAAGGATCAGTTGCACTTCACAAAGCTGAGAAAATACTGCTGAACAAGAGAGTCCTGAAGGATGTAGAGAAACTCAGCCACCATCACCAGACCTCATCACTGGAGTCCTTCCACAGCCTGATACTATGTTTTGCACCAAAGAATGTAGTTTTCCCCTTCATGGGAATGTTGTGCAGGTAATACACAATGTCATTATTTTAAAAGTGACTGATTGAGATGACTGTTAGTCATTCTATGTATTTAATAATTTTGCTGTGTTGTTACCATAGGTTGTATCTAGCAGCAATGCACCACAATGAAAATGCTATGCGGGAGCAAGCCACAACATCTACAGGACAGGCCGTTTTCAAGGTTGTTTTTCCAGAGGCGAAGAGGGGGGAAGGCATTGTGAAGCCCAACCTTCAGTAAGTTTGTTAAAGATTTTCTTTAAATACAGCCACAACAGTTTACAGATTGTTATGGATACATTTATTGGATTTGAATGCTATATCTTCCAGACTATGTACGTGAACTCATGAGGCTGCTCATGCAGGAAGTTTTTGAGGACCCTACATCTTTCTTTTGCAGAGGAATTGAAGACCATCCCCATCCCTCCATACCTCTCAGCAGAATTCCCGAAAACTCCAAAGGCTGAGCTGGTTGCCCGTCACGTCTCCCGCTTCAATCATTAGGTGGTCTGAAGCCTATGTAATCACCAGACGGGAACTGCTGCCGTATCCGCTGCACCACACATGACGGGATGATGACCCGACGACTAGGTCCTCAGTAACCCCAGCACCAGCTTACAAAGCTGCGATAGGCAAGATGCCTCAAACGCCTGAAGGGACAAGGCACAGAGTTCTCTGTTCAACTGTTTTCAAATGAAGAGTTTAGTTCAAAAACGCTACATCGACCATTTTAAAGAACTTTGATAAATTATTATTATTTTTTTACATTTTGTTTTGCAAGTAATTTCAGTAGAACTGTAATTGGGCATTGTTAATTGATTTACCTTTACTCAATCAAAACAACAAAACAGCAAGTTGATTGATATGAAATACACAATTGAATAACATGACTTTTTAATGTTTTTAAAAATGGAGGTATAGCGTTTTGAAACCAAACTCTTCAAATATTACCTCAAAGGTTCATACTCTATGGAAGCTATGCACTATTGTCATCAATGTTTACATGCATACAAATTACATAAGAATAATGCTTTTGTTTTGTTTAGTAAGAGCTTATTACAGCCAAAGTAACTTACTCTTCTTCTGG
Organism: Alosa pseudoharengus; assembly: GCF_046254945.1. Classification (NCBI taxonomy): domain Eukaryota; kingdom Metazoa; phylum Chordata; class Actinopteri; order Clupeiformes; family Clupeidae; genus Alosa; species Alosa pseudoharengus. Next base: position 26,234,591 of record NW_027468774.1, on the reverse strand, counting down.
TCTGTGCCTAACAGGTCCATAATCATATTTGTAAATGTAGATATTTTGCAGACTGTATGGGTTAACACACAGGTTCTAGGCCTGGATGTTCTGTCATGCACATTATGGGTATTGGCACTTGGCTCATTTGTCTTACTACCTAATAAAGAAAAGAACTACTACTGTGTAACAAGTGACCTTGGCATCATCATTGTTCAGAGTGCTACATGACTGCATGGACAATATTGATTCAGGAAGCAACATGTTTTCTTGTCAGACTTTTATTTACAAAAAAATGTTATCACTGATTTAGTTTTTTTTACATAACAATGATTTATAATACAGTATGCAGCTGGCTGAGACTACAGTGAACTGGTGAGATCACTCGTTTACCATTACATATTAATTATAAAAATGTATCATTGATTAGTTTTTTACATAACAATGATTATAATACAGTATGCACCTGGCTGAGACTACAATGAACTGATGAGATCACTCGTTTACCATTACAAGTGTAATGCTGATGCTTTATGCTAGAGATGTCAGCCTAGTTCACTAGTAGGCCTAAGCTACTCATCTAAAGGGGATGTTATGCTAGGACATTAGATCATTCCATAGAAATAAACACTAAACCGTGTAGCTAGTAGCCTAGCCTAAAGTTACATCAGTTTTACCTTTGTGATTTCTCTGACGATATATTGTCACAAGCTGGCAGAATAGGCAACAGGCCGATGTGCGTTTTATTTGGAGACTGTTTTGCGAGACAGAGACTGAGTTTGCTGCTGATATTCTGGGGATAGGCTACAACATAGCCAATGTACGACTTTAGCCTTTTAATATATTTGCTGCATTAGATCAGTCTTTCTAGAACAGGCAAGGGCTTTCTAGCCTCACGTCAGCAGCGCTGCATCACCCATAGCCTACATTAAAACAACCAGCGGATGGTGGGCGGGTGTGGTTTCGAAAATTGGTCAAAAAACATTGGTGCTGATGGATGGCTGATGGATGATAAGTTTTGCTATGCAGTTATGGTTGAAATAATAGCCCATCAGCGCATCTCTAGTGTGTGTGCCTCTCTCTCGCTCAGAGGGGAGGGAGAGGCTGAGGGTCGATCCAGCATGGATTCTAAACTCTGTGGTGGATAGGATCTACAATTAGGTGTTAACAATACTACTACGCTAGGTCGAAGTACTCCCAAGTGCTATTGCGCCACACATTGTAGTTCTCCGGTTTATTCGCTTGGAAAATCGCCACGTTTCATGTTGCGTGGCCGTAGCATTTCTATCAACTACTAGTGCAACTGTATTTAAGTCGGGAAAACGTGGATGTTTTTGATTACTTCTACGCTAGCATAGCAACATGCTAACACAGTCCAGCCGCGCACCAGAGCGTTTGAGTGCATGTACCGACACGGGAGAGGTATGACTCAACTCGTGAAAGTTAAGGTAAGAACATATATTACTACTGACATTGGGTGGCGTGTTCCTTTAACGTCAACATTAGGTCTCAACATTTAGTGACATTCACAAACGCCCCATATGTAAGCTAGTCAACATATTTTAACATGAACTAGTTGTGTAACGTTAAGGTCTATTCTATTCACTCACATTGGTATCAGACGTTTTTTCAAGACAAGTTTAAACTCAATACTTACATTTAAAAACGTACTACTCCGGTGCTGACTGTCCCGCCAGCGAGTTTTTTTTTTTGTAGGGTGGTAGGGGAAGAGTCCCACCCTACTCGCCCTGTGATTGGCCAGCTGAGGCTAGAAGGCTACTACCAGAGCCCATCTGCGAAAAAATTTTTTGTAGGGTGGTAGGGGAAGAGTCCCGCCCTACTCGCCCTGTGATTGGCCAGCTGAGGGTAGAAGGCTACTACCTCGTCCGTTTCTATGGAGATGGGTAGTAATCAAATCATCATTCTGGTCGTGGACGTTGAACAATTTTAACGATAGTTGAAGTTGTCAACCTAAGACTGTAAAATAGGTTGTTTGTATTTGGGGGGTTTCCCCCCAACTAATTTTATTTATATCTTATTTTTTTAAATTCCCTACTGATAGGTGTTCTATATATATCTATGGGTAGTATTTAAACTTCGTGAACCAGAATCTAATTGACAACTAGCATAGCAACCTGGTAACAAGGATTGCATTGATTAAGGTTAGGGTTGAAGTTGTCAACCAAATACTGTAAAATAGCTTGTTTACAGTCTATGTTGTCAACATGATGAATAAGTGTTACGGTATTTAAGGGGGTTTGGGGGGTTTCCCCCCCCACCTGTATAAATGGTCATAGGCTACCTGAGGGGTGCAAGGGAAAGTTGGCAAAAACGGGAGAACACGGGTAAAATCACCTATTCAAATTGCCCTCTTGCAGAGCATTCTCTGGCGCTACCAAGTGTACCAAGACTCGAGCACTTCACTTACTTTACTTACTTAACTTAATTGTTCCATACAGATCGTTTAACAACTTCAACATCTGCTATAGACTATCGTTTTTTAGGACTAGGACTTACTATGTACATAGTGAAAACAATCTACACTTCTCATTGATGTCTACCCAGTAAACAAAATAAAGTCCTGGCGACGTCCCCTAAAGGTCCCCTGGCGAACGTCACCTCCTCGACATTGTGTAGGGTTCCCTTTACGTCCCGCGGACCTCTGTTCGGGAGGTCTAAAAGACGTCCACGAGACTTTGAAAGGACGTCCTGTAATGGTCACCGCGACGTTTATATTTCCGTGTGATGGTTAAAAAAAAAAAAAACATATAGCGCGATTTAGTAGGCTATTACATCCTGTAAGTCTCAGCGTTGCTAGGAGAGAGGTAGACGGAACATGAACACGCATTAATGACTTGTTCTACAACTACACAATCAACTTCACTCACCTCATATTTTCACGCATGTATGAAATCACGTCCTCCGAATACATTGCACTAATGATAAGTGGCCTAGACATGGACATTTATACCGGGCTAGGATGTGCTGCTTTCACATCTACGGTGTCATCTTAGTAAACTTTCTTACTACAGGCAAGTTTATTCACAGTTCAAGAAATAACAATAAGTCATCAAAACGTTAAGAAAAAGACAAAAAGAAGAAAAAGATGTTAAGTAAGTACATCTTATACTACATCTACAGTACAAACATCAGAACTGTAAAATTGGAGGGGGGGTCTAACAATAAGAACACAATAACCAATAGTAAATTAACAAACATGAGAAATGATGGGATACTATACTACAACAATACTGAACAAACCCCTGGCAACGACTCCTTGGTGCAGGAAACCAGGTGAAGGAGAACTTCCTGAGAGAATGCATCAGTTGGGTGCAGATCTGTGTACCTCAAAATTGAGTCAGGACTGCACTGAGGTAGTGCGACACACCTTTTCAAATAAAAAGTAGCCTGCTGAAACTAGGATTTTTTTTTTGGTGGACCCTTAGACATAGCCAACAGTAAATAAACAAAAATAAAAAATAATAGGATACTTACTTACTTACTATACTACAACACTAGACTAACTACACTACAACACTAGACTAACTACAATTAAATAATTCAGGAGTGATGTATGTGTGTGTGGGAGGGGGCATCTCAACTGTACAATAACCAAGAACAATAACAAGTGGAAGACCTAACAATAAGAACAATAACTAGATGTACCGCAGAGCGGTACAAAATATGACCGCCGCCCAGTCCAGCACATTTTTTCCACAAAAATAAATCACGCTGAAAGGCCTATATGATTCTGTCTCACTAAATTGCATTAGCCACACTCAATTCTCACTGGTATCTTCTAGACAACAAGTACCAAAACATAATTAGTTCATAGATTCCACATGTAAAATTCATTTTATACAACCCCACCCCCATCTTGACTGTTCATAATTCTGAGAAATTTTTGAATTGTGTGCATGTGTGCGTGTACACGTTTATGTTTATGTGTGTGTGTGCGTGCTTGTGTGTTTGCCTGCGTATGTGTGTTTGTGCATGTGCATGCATGCATACATATGTCTACTGTGTGAGTATGTGTCATACGTATGATTACTGTGAATGAATGTGTGTGCGTGTGTATCTGTTTATGCACATGTGTGCACATGGAATTGGTTAACATGACCCCTGGAGGCAAACATACGAAAAAAATTGGTCATCCTAGGCCAGGGGTGGGCAAACTTTTTGGCTCAAGGGCCACACTGGGTTTTGAAAATTGGCCGGCGGGCCGCACAGCAACGACACACGCATAAAAAAAGAAATTTTTTATAGCCTATAATTTAGTATGAAAAGTGCTTTAAAATATGAATTGCTTAAAAATACTGCTAATTTTTTGCTGTTTAACAAATGTATAAATTGTGCACTGTCGCTTTAATTCACGTTTATTTCTCAATTTTCTTCTGCCTGCTCCGCTATGGCTAGTGCTGTACCTACGGCTGGGCCCTCTCACAGTTTTTAAATGGTCAGTAGTGGGAACTACTGTTGCCTTCATGATTTCCTTTTAAAACTTTCTTATAAGAAGGGGATATCAATTATCAACAATCACAAGCCAGCTGGAACCTGCGGCGCTCTCCCTCTCGTGAGTGCAGACCAGGGATGGAAATTAACCACCCGCCCCCCGCCAAATGCGGGTAGTTTTGTGCGCTGGCGGGTGAATTTGGTCAATTTACCAGCCACTGTGACGGGTAGAGCTAGCGTACCACAAATAGTCAGATCCGGTCTAATTTTCACACTTATTGACGGTTAAAAATAAGAAAGTGTCTGTAGGGATCATGTAGCCTAACGTTACCAGCCTATAAGGGTAAATCGCGCTGATTTGAAGTTCTACAACTCGTAGTGAGCCGCCACCGCAGCATAGCCTATAGGCACTGGTGCAACGCTTCACTTTCACTTCACTACCATTAAGAAACTGTCACTATGCTCTCATGTGCCACTGCTAGATTATTTCAGGATGACTGCATAGACATAAATCTAGTGAGATCTGTGGATCTGCGTTATATCTTCACAGGCTAATATTCTCACGTAAATAGTTCTCTTTTGAATTGGCCCGTAGGCCTAGGTATTTTAATCCGGCCCGTGACATGCTGCTATTTAGACCTATGAGGCAGACAGACGGACATCTCCACACCCATTCGTCGTGATGGAATATCTCACAAACTTTTCATTCAAAGAAATTACAAACCGTATCAGAATAAACAGCAGAACTTACCGAACGCAAAGGTGTAAAGCATTCCCTTATACAAGTTATAGCCGTTCCCGAGTAATCCGGTTTTGAAATTGAAGCAAATGTCTACACGGTCTCCAACGTTGGGCTTTTGTCATATATGATAAGGCCAAATACAAAAAAAATGTTAATAATATCGCCTAGATAACTGTACAACCAGAGTTTTTCCAATGTAGTTTCACAAAATGCTAAGCAGCATGCATATTACGTTTCTTAAAGCTGAGCTGTGCTTAAATTGTTCAGTGCATGATTTCATTACGGGCCAAATAGAAAATAAATGCTAAATGTTAAATATAGCCTTGATACCTGTAAATATTTAAATCAGATGATGTACACTATAGTTAGATCAAGTTGGAGAGTTGGATTATAGGATGCTCCAGAACTCACACAAACGGAGTCTTAAAGGAGCCACACCACTTTTATGACAAGACACTATAGCATATGAATGTGGTTCTGTTGACCTTTAGTTTTGTTGCTACTGTGCTTGGAGGACAGGTTTAGGGCAAAACTCAGCATATTTTAGTCATATTGCAATAATGCCGATTACAGTAATCATTTTGGGTAGCCTACTATAATCATGATATCACATTTTCATGCCGTTTCTCTAGTGGCTGGTAAAAAAGTTGAGTGGCTGGTAGATTTTGGAATCCACCAGCCACAGTGGCAGGTAGAAAAAATATTTAATTTCCATCCCTGGTGCAGACGCGTTCCCAATTAAATGGATTGCATAATGTTCACGTTAGATCTGCTGCAAAGGAGAGAACTAAGAGTTAACTTAGTTTAACATGATGTTATGACATTGACATTGTAAACGTTCTCTAAGGAGAGTGAAAAGCAGTTTGCAGTAAAGCTAACCAACGTCGTCTCTATCGCAGGAAAAAAATAGCGAGCAGCCTGATACTAAATGAAATGCTCGGCGGGCCGGATGAAAGTGCTTGGCGGGCCGGATCCGGCCCGCGGGCCGCAGTTTGCCCACCCCTGTCCTAGGCCCTACGGTTCTCAAGATAATCACAGAAAACTGTGTCTGCCCTACCCTCCTTTCGGGGGGTCCAGTCGGGGGGCTACAGATCAAAACGAAAAACGATGGTTCCATGCTATCCATGTGGGGTTACATGCCCACCAAGTTTCGTGTACCCCGGTCTTTCAGTGTCCCGGGAATCCTTGTTGGTGCCCGGTCACTAAATGTACACATAAATTATTTTATTGTAAGGCCCCATGAACGAAAGTTCACAAAACTTGGCATGCATTCGGAGGGTGTCATAATGATCCTACACTTTCAATTTCGTGCAGTTTTGACCATGTCAGCCAGAGTTATTGTGATGAAAACACCTAATGTTTTGCTTTTTAATTTTTAACTAGGTGGCGCTATACATGAAATAAGTGGTAATGGGATGGGTTGACATGCCCCCTTAAGACCAACATACAAAAAAAAGGTGGACCTCCTAGGCCCTACGGTTCTCGAGATATTCACAGAAAACTGTCTCCGGCCACCTACAGGCCAGTTGGTGTATAGTAACATAAATTAATTTATTGTGTGGCCCCCCATGAACGGAATTCCTCGAAACTTGGCGTGCATTCAGAGGGTGTCATAATGATCCTACACTTCCAATTTCGTGCAGTTTTGACTATGTTAGGTCACAGATACCTGCGTTTACAACACCTCATTTTAATTTTTTTGTGTTTAACTAGGTGACGCTATACATGAAATGAGTGGTTATGGAATGGGTTGACATGGCCCCTTGAGATCAACATACAAAAAAAAAATGGTCCTCCTAAACCTTACGGTTCTCGAGATATTCACAGAAAACTGTGTCTGCCCTACCTTCCTTTCGGGGGGTGCAGTCCAGCGGGGGGGCTACAGATCAAAACGATGGTTCCATGCTATCCATATGGGGTTACATGCCCACCAAGTTTCGTCTACCCTGGTCTTTCAGTGTCCCGGGAATCATTGACGGAAATTTTGACATGCGAAAAATAAATAAATAAATAAAAAAATCTGACTAAACCTATATGACCGCTGCTTCGCTGCGGTCATAATAATACAATAAATAATACAATTAATGATGCATTGTGCTGTGTGCTTCAAATAGCACAATGGAAAGGTGGCACTCACTTGTGATGCCATCCCTACATTGGTGGATTGCGACAACCCGCCACCACTTGCCTCCCCACCTCTAAAAGGGCAGAAAAAAACTGAAGGTAACAATGACAACTGAGGCCAAGACCATACAAATAATTAAGACAAATAATTGCCTCCGGTGCTGAGCCCACCGGAGTGCCAACCGCCAACTACCCGCTGCTGCTGTTGAGGTTTGCCGGCTGACTGCAGCAACATCCTCCATCGGAGTCGCATCCTCGGCTAGCTTGGACATAGCTGCCTCCCATCCTCTGAGTCAGGACTGAGCGGAATCTCCCGGTTCTGAGTGATCGGTCGTGAGTAACGTCAACTGCATTTACACTGACATACACACACACCCGTTCTCTCGTCTCGCTTGGATCACCGGCGAGTTGGAGGGCCGTTCAGCGGTTGCTGTCCCGCCTGCAGCTCAGAGAGCCACCTGTGCACCAACGAGCTCCAACAGAAAGCGCTTGGGGGTTATTGTATATTGTCAATTATTATTGTATATTGTCTACGTATGGTGGTTTATCTGTGTTACCGTTACCTTTTACACGGTGCATTACTGTCTGTATATATTGTATTGTCTTCCATACTGGTAACTTAACTTTTTAGCTTAAGCTAACTGTGTAGGCTAACCATTAACGTTAGCTAAAGTCCATTAACGTTAACGTTCGTTTACCCTGTTCCCCTTAACTTAGGAGTGAATTGTTCACTCGCTGACATTTGTCAGCTATTGGGTTGTCACTTTTATTACGTGGCTATTATTATTAAATAAATATTTGATTATTATATTACATTATTTCCACAGTGTATTGGCAATTCATTGTGACTGCATTCACCACTAGTGTAATTACACATACATTCTATAATTCTTATACTGTAGAAGTGCATTATACACGAGCTTTAAGGTAAGTGTAGTATTTTTACAGTGGAGGCACTGCGCTATTGTATATTGTATTTAATTGTTTAAAAGCCTACTGATATTCAGGAATAGCTCAGCCAGCTCACCATTCCACCGCTGAGACCTTCAGGATAGGATCCTGTTTGCGCCATTGTTTAACATGATTGTAACTAGTGCCTGTGCACACCGTTAAGAAGGGGTTACACATACATTACATTACATTAAATGAATTAACTTTAACTGATATTTTCATATTAATTGACTGATTCAATTTTCAAAAGCTAAGCAAAGACAATCTGAGGAGCAGGAAGAAATAATAGACACAGAGAGAGGGACAGAAAAAAGCACAGAGGAGACACCAGAAAGGACAGAGGTAAGGACAGAGGAGACTCTAGAGACACCAGCTGAGATAGAGGAAAGGAAAGAGGAGACTCTAGAGACATCAGTTGAGATAGAGGAAAGGACAGAGGAGAGCGCAGAAGGTAAAGATAATGAGTCAAATGGAGGCACAGAAGAACAGGCTCAGACTCAGGTGACCATTCCACTCAGTTGTCTCAAACAAAAGGACCAGGTGATGTTCTGATCATCAATTTCAAGATTGTGACTGTAGCATTATCACAGGCACACATACAGGATGCCTTTTTGTTATTACAGAGAATTAAACAACTAGAGGCACGCCTTGCACGGCTGGAAAGGCTAAAACAGGAGAAGGAAGCCAGCTGCCAGGCCTAAAAAACCCAAGTAATGTCAATAAAATGCAAAAAAAAGCTGCCTTTAGAATTATAAACCCTTGATTTAACAAAAAGGGAATGCATCTTGAATCTTAAAATCTACTTATACAAACAACCTATACAAACATGACCTACAGGTAAGCACAATAAACAAAGCAAATCAGAATTGCAATGAGTCCTACTGAACATAAAAGGGATCACAATGATTCACATACCAGCTCGTATTTATCTATTTCTATCCTTAGACACAAGGAAAAAATGTTCGTTGGAATCACATAACCAAATTCTATGAGCTGGACAAGCTTCATCCAATTAGAATGTCCCCGAAGCTAACCGAGAGGCACATCCACCTGCCCGCATTTTCTAAGATGCGTGTGAGTTTGGCTACACAGGTGTTTAGCCACACTGTCTCTGCTGGTAAAGTTTATCCATCTTTTCAAAAACTTTTCTTCAATAAACTGCAGATTGCAATGTGATACTGACCACCTATTCAATTGTCGTATCTGTCGTGACCCAGGCATTTCTGCGATGGTAACATTGCAGAGACTGCCAGCAGAGGCAAAACATACAGCTGACTTGGTAGCCAAATTAAATCACCTCTTCGATGTGCTAAATTTTAGGTAATTATGCAAAAAAATAGCACCTCAACTTCACAAATATACAACTTACTACTAACTACACCCGATTAACTACGACCTACCTTTCTACCCTCACCTCACTAACTACGACTATCCACCTACAACTATCATACTTGCAGATCTGTCAAGGACTCAAACCCCTGGCGAAGACCCCTCAGCGCCGGAAACCAGGAAAAAGAGGACTTCCTGGGGGAGTGCATCAATTGGGTGGCAGGCTGGCAGTTTAGGTCAGTCAATAAGAAAAGACAAACAACCAAACTACACCAAATTAACATCTAGGCTGAAGATGTTAGCCTAGACCCCCCCCCCCCCCCCAGATCTCAGCGTAAAGCACCACCGTCCCAGCACGGAATGTGCCTCTCTATAAAGAGCGTCCTTCTTGTCCACAAGAGGTGCACAGACACAATTACTTTTCAGTTAAAAAGTTAATAAAATAAAAAGCTGAAAACTAAGATTTGACCACCTGCTTCTTTTTGTTAGAATCTATTCTCCTTGATTCGGGGCAAAGGGGGCCATAAATACAATCCAAGTGCGAGGGAGTTCACCGCAGCGCTCAAGGGATAGAGTGTTTCTAATATCATCCCTGCCCTTTCAACATCGGCTGCATCCAACTGTGAGGCGGATGACGGAACAACCCTCCTAGCCACAGTGTCAGAGGACGCAATCCCCTCCACCTCTTCCACCACCTTCAACCAGCTCCAGTGACCTCACTAGCACTCCCTACCTCACTGACAAAGATAGAGGACGAAGAACTGGTGCTGATGTCAGACATTGTGGAGGATAAGGTCATCTTTACAACACAAAACACTGCATTGACACACTGCTAGTCAAGTATAAGTAGTATAAGTATATATACTCTTTTGATCCCGTGAGGGAAATTTGGTCTCTGCATTTATCCCAATCCGTGAATTAGTGAAACACACTCAGCGCACACTAATCCCGGCGCAGTGAGCTGCCTGCAACAACAGCGGCGCTCGGGGAGCAGTGAGGGGTTAGGTGCCTTGCTCAAGGGCACTTCAGCCGTGCCTACTGGTCGGGGTTCGAACCGGCAACCCTCCGGTTACAAGTCCGAAGTGCTAACCAGTAGGCCACGGCTGCCCCGAAACTAGTCATAGCAGTGTGTCATCACATGGAACAGACATTCACATATGATCATCCTCATATTAATGCTCATATTCAATGTAACACTGTATTTTCTCTTACTTGTAGACTGTTGGCGATTGCATCGAGGAGGAGGGCCTGTTCTATGTCGCTGGCTGGCTTGTCAGGGTCCTCCAGCAGGAGCAAATAATCCAGGCCTGTCCACACTGCGAGGTGCTGCTGTTGGGTGACTGACATCAGGACCACACCTACGCAGCAAGTGTGGACCACCCCTTCCTGGAGGCCAAAAAATACACGGCATCGGCAAACCTTATGAAGCCATCGGAACATTTTTTCGCTGCAATTCAGCTTTTGGAAGGGGAGTTTGTGAGGCAAATAGACACTTTCTGGTCTCACAATAACATCACGCAAAAGATGGAAAGGACTCTGGGCAGTCTGGGGGTGTTCAACAACCTGTATACCTCGCACCCTCAGCACGCCAGCCTATTGTAGACAATAGCAATAAAAAAATTTGTGATGTGCAGGCTCGGGGCAGAAATCCGTGAGAGGAACAGGAGGCTGAGCAAACAGCAAAGCACCATAGCAGCTCAGAGAAAGCTGTCCTCCTTCACAGCCTGATCGAAGCTGGAGGACCATATTGCTGTGGCTGTTCCTGTGGAGACAAATATAAATGATAATTTGAGTTGTTTTTTTTTTACCACATGGAACGATTGTTACATAATTTGTATTTTACCATGTTTTACCTTGTTCTACATTGTTTAAAAAAAAAAAAAAAAAAAATCAAACTTCAATTAACGCGTCCGTGTATTTTAACTGAGCTCAGTAGGTATAAGCTTTGTCTAGAGAAAAATCAATAACTGCAACATTCGTAAATTAATGATGTTAATATATAAAGTCCTTTTACTTTTCACTATTGCCACCATAAATTGGCTAGGCTACATAGCAGATAACCAGCAGATAGCCAGCCGATACATAGAAATCAATGTCGCTGCCATTACCATTGTTTATGGATTTAAAAAAACCTTTATCAATAACACCAGTGGGAATAAAAAAAAAACTCTCTGCAAGTAAAGTAATATACATAATAAAACATTCGCGCATTTTCGTTTTTACATTAGCTAACTAGAACTCTGTAACTCGTGTATTAACCGAAAGAGCCTTACCTCAAATAGCAGCTGGTGTTATCGTGGCCGATCATGTTGCTGATGCAATGAGAAAGGAAGCCATGATGCGGAAGTGCCAAAGAGACTAAGAAATTGCAGTAAAGCAGCACCTCCGGCAGTATGAAAATATGTGACGTCATCACATTTTTTTAACGGATTTTTAGAACAGATAAGTGAACTTAAAAATTCAATTTTCAGCTGAGTGTACTATCCTAGCCCCCCATTTTGAATGCAACTAATTACATCCTGAGAAAAGTGGATTCTGGGGGTGAAATCCCTGCGAGCGCCCCCGCATGGACAGAGACGTGTTACTGCAGCCAGTCCAGAAACCGGAAGTAACCAGAGAGTGCCAATTCTCTTCCTATTAGACATTCTCTGCTACTACCTCGTCCGTTTCTACGGAGATGGGTAGTAACAGAGCCCGTCTACGGAGAGCCTTGGCACTTCCTATTAAGCCTCATTGTATCGACATTTGTTGCAGTTCCATTAGAATTCCACTGGGGGTGATCGTGGGCGAGTGCAGGTTGAATGGGGGTCTATGGAGCTAGACGGCTAAATGTATCTCTTTCACCTGCTTGTCATGGAAGAATCGTAGATTTTATTGTAGTTTATGCAAGTTCAATATAGATTTTAGATCTAAAGTTGAATGAACGAGTACTTATGTCCTTTTCATTTCTTACAGGTTGGGTCGTTGTTGCCCATATCACGCTAGCATTGTGCTAATGAATGACGTCATTGACATATTTGAAAGGCTTTTTAGAAGACTTACGTGACTTCAAAAAATATAACAATCAACAGTGTGTATTTTCCTAGCGAATGCAACATTCAAATTATTACTCAAAAAATTATATCCAGAGAAAAGTGGATATTGAGGGGTAAAGCTCCATAGACCTCCATGCATTCTGCACTCGCCTGCGAGCGCCCTCAAGTGGAATCTGAGCAGGAACTGCAACCAGTCCAGAAACCGGAAGTAACCAGACAGTGCCAATTCTCTTCCTATTAGACATTCTCTGGTAGTAATCAAATCATCATTCTGGTCGTGGACTTTGAACAATTTTAACAATAGTTGAACTTGTCAGCCAAAGACTGTAAAATAGGTTGTTTGTATTAGGGGGGTTTGGGGGGTTTCCCCCCAACTAATTTTATTTATATCAATTCCCTACTGATAGGTGTTCTATCTGGGTAGTACCTAAACTTCATGAGCCAGAATCTAACTGACAACTAGCATAGCAACCTGCTAACAAGGATTGCATTGATTAAGGTTAGGGTTGAAGTTGTCAACCAAATACTGTAAAATAGCTTGTTTACAGTCTATGTTGTCAACATGATGAATAAGTGTTACGGTATTTAAGGGGGTTTCCCGATGCACCCGATGCGCACTTCGTTTCGGGGAAAATAAGGGTGGGTTTGTCGGCCGAATTCAGAGGAGCCCACGAAATGGGACAGCACCAGAGCCATATAGAGCATTACAGTCCCGCCCCTCCTCCGAGAGAGCTTAGTTTCCGGAAGTAAATTTCACATTAATTTCTTCCATTGACGTTTTGGAAAAATCCGTATCTAAAGAGTTTTAGAGCATGTCTTAGGCTAATCAGCTACGGCGTAACTCATAAGCATACAACATATAATTTCGAGTGAAAAAACGAAGAGAAAGTCCAAAAAAAGTCAAAGGTACAAGACTGTGTACATATTTTCATTTCCGAGCGAAAGAACTACTCATCCCATAAACCACCGCGCCTCACTGAAAAATATATAAGCAGCACAAACCAGCGCGAAATCATTTCCAACTGGCAACAGCACGCGAACCCTTTCCTCTAAATAGTGATCTTTATATAGTTAATAGCAGTTATTTCAGGAGTAATCATGTAAATAATAGTGTTTTGGTATTGAATGTTATATTTACCATCGTGTATTTTATATCGTGTGTGTGTGTGAAAGCGGTTAACGTTAACGTTAGCAACATTGTGCAGTGCTTCGTATCTGACTGCCATCCTGATGCATGGACCCTCTTGGACCACCATATTCAGTTTATTAACTTGCTGTGAATTATTACACAACATGTTTATTAAATGTACAAATAAGTATTTCTAGGTTAATGATTGATGATATGACTCGTATAGTATGAAGGCTACAGTAGCCTAGCTAATGTTAACTAGCATTACCAACCTCCCTGCAAAACTCACCACACAACTTCGTAGGTTTGATAGGTCTTGTCCCTCATGCTGGCCCTTACAAAACCCATAAGCTGACCCTCGACACACAACAGTCAATAATGTGACCCGATTTAAAGTGGTTTTCACCCCTTTGGACACTCTTGATTACGTCCTTGAAACAGTGAAATATTCACGGGGGCATGGACGGTTTGCTAACCATTTTACTGCAGTGTCTAGCCGGTGGTAGCATCCAGCTTGTGCTATCAGCTAGCTACAGGGTATCTGCACATTTTCCAAGTGCAAATTTAAAGACTTTTAAGACATTTTCATGACATCTAAATGGAAAAATTAAGACTATACCACGGCAAAAAGATACATGCGACACCTTAAAACGGTTTCATGCAATAGTTTTTTTTCCTACTAATTTTAACCCCCATCCCATGTTGGATGTCTACAGAAGTTACCAAATATATTTTGGCGAAAGAAAAATAATTGTGTGTGAATTACCTTCACAGCTATGAATGCCAAATTTTAGGGTCTGAGCTGCTTGCTTTTGAAGCTGGCTGTACATATTTGGTTGTGCTTACTGGCTGAGGCTGACTGTTCTTCACCTGTGTCTGTAGTAGCCTAGGCAACTTGCCAATGACATGCACTGGACTGGATTCCCTTCAATATTTTTTTCAAAGTTAGACTAAGCTATTTAAATATTTTAATAGGCCTACTTTATATAATTTACGATCATATATTGTCCCATATGCAGCACAGCAAATTAAAGTTAATCCACTGCTTTACATTTTGCATACCAGTTGTATCTAAACCAACCAAAGCTTGACTGAAACATTGTAAAACCATTGACTTTTTTAAAATTAATTAAGAGACAGATCCTCCTTGCATGATCCTGCAGAAAGCTGCTGGTTTCATCTCAAACACGCACGTATTATGAACGCACATTTTTTTTATGTAGCCAGTCACCGACATTCAAAAAATATGCAGTTATATTTCACAACTTTAGCGAAGTAGGCCTACTGGGAAACGCTGCCATCAAGCTGCTGACAGATATTACAGGTATTATAACTTAGACAGATATTTTCTTCCCTAGGCTAGGCCAGCAACACACGCTGGAAAGATGCAAACAGATCAACTTAACATTTTTTAACAGTATTTCCTCCTGATTGTGAAAACGTTTTCTTTTTCTGTCAGTCCGTGGTTCCTTCATAAATTGCGCAGCAAATTATCAGACGAGTGACAGAAGCACTGCGCATAATTTGACCAGCAGTCTTCGCGTCCATAGTTTGTGAAACGATGCTGCGTCCAAGCAAAGATTTGTAGATGGCCAGCGCAACTCCAAAAAGGAGGACAAATGAGCTGCGCCGGACGCGACTTTTAAAATCCATATGTCCAGCCTAAATTCGAACGTATGGCCACTCTATTGCTAACTGGCTTACCAACTCTTTCTCCTGCTCAATCTACTGCTCACGTCGGCTACCTGCGTATGTCTCAGGCCTCGGCTACACCACGAAAACGTCAGGCATATTTGTACATACTGTATTATTACAGTTTTCACACCTTTAACCACACCCGTGAAAAACATCTTCCCCTTTTTCCCCCTAAGGCTGTAGCTGCTCCACACATAGTTGGAGGCCACAGAGCGCAACACCCTCCTCACACACTCCCCAGGATTGGACCCACCAACCAGGCTCAGATGGGAAATCTAAGGAAAGGACACAACCATGGTTAGGGCAAGTATTTGCGTTGTATTTTACACATGGTGGTGGTGTTTTTTTTTTGGGGGGGGGGGTGGTAACCAAATTAATAGGTCTTTGAAGATGGACTGCTCATCTCTCTAACAACTTAACTACTAGCGTGACCCACTAACAGGGAACTCATGAAAAAAAGTTTATGTGTACACTATAGCCTAACGTCACTTCACTATTATTTGTACATTTACCATTTATTTTGTGAAATGCCTATTTTTAAGGTGCTCTTCGAGTTGATTAAGTTCGGCCTGAGTTTGTGCTTGCTGTAACTCCACAGGGTCCCCATGTCGTTTTGCCTGAAGCAAACGTAGAGCCTCTCTTTGGTTCTGCTCCATAGTTTCCATCTTTCGAAGCAGAACCTCCAATGTCGCTGTAAAAAAATATAAGTTGAGAAGAGAGGAGTGTATTTAGTAGAAGTTGGTGTCATTTGCATACACTGTGTTTCTACAAGACGTCACAATTTTTAACTACATAATGTATTACCGTTGATATTCTTTGCCCTGTTGGGCATGGTTTCTCTTCGGTCACCTGAGTAGTGTGTAAAAAGCAGTGTTAGTATAGACAGATAACTGATATAACCTGTGGATAAGAGTTACTAGTTTGCTTTTGACCACCCTCTCCACCCGCCACTTTACCGTCACCAGTGTAGATTGGCGATGGTGGTTCGATCGAAGAAGGAATCGAATCATCTACAGAAAGTACAAAACAATAATTCAATGTTATTTTTTTGTTGTTGTCTTGGCTCATAGAATTACTGTTATATGTCATCATTCATCATCATTACCATACATAACTTTACCATCATTGTCTGTATAATGTCTCGCCGGTGAAGATGGAAGCGAGTCATCTACAGAAAGTACAAGATAAGAATTTAGGTTATTTGTTTTTGTTTCTAACCTTAGTCGTCTTGACTTCTATACAATTATTGGTATTTGTTTTTCACCATCACTCCCTTGCATAACTTTACCGTCATCAGTCACAGGTCGTGAAGCGTATTGTTGAGGGGGGTGCTGTGGGCTAGGCTGTGGACTTAAATATGAACTACTAGGCCGTGGAGTGGATGGTCCTGTCTGGGGTGCTGGAGGAAGGGAAGTCTTCGAATGTTGGACTTGTTTCTTCTCTTTTTTTTTTCAACTGAACAGAATCATATTAGAATGTAAATAACAGTGTTACATGTTTACAAATTGTTTAGAATTGCTGCATGCACTTTTAACACTAAAGGCACACAAAGACTGGGTCACTAATTAATAGACTTGTCAGTGTCACAAGGTCAAGACTAGGAAAAGACAATCTTAAAACTGGTCAGATAGCCACAACTGCTACCTTACACTGTACAACCGCCAAGGGCGCGGGAAGGGGGGTGCTGCAGCACCCCCTGCTGGCAGGAGATAGATTTAAAAATGATTATATATTTTTAAATAATTACTAATTCGCTGTCTGACATTATTTATATTTTTGTATGTGAAATGATGAGTCAAATAGCAAAAAAGGGTTATGGATAGGATAGATCAACGTGAAAGTGAGTCAGTTACTGTTAAGAACCGTGTAAACCCGAACTAGTTGCCATTACTAGAAAATTGCGTGGAAACCGATTGCCTTAAACCATTCTAGTTTTTACAAAACATAAAACTAAACAGGTTTAGTTGGGTCAACTAATAACCTTATGTTCATGCTGTAGACAAATTAAGCTTACATTAGTAGTCTTTACTCAAAATCTTTAGTTCACTTAAATTATTGTTTCAGAAGTTGCAGTTGTATAAAATAACTATAAATGCATGTTAAAAAGCTCATTAAAATATAGGTTCTGTAGATATTGTTGTTTTATTTTAAGATTTGGCTACTGTATTAGCCTAATTTAATTGTTTTTTTAAGTTGAAGAGAAATTCATCACAATGTATAGGAATGCCTTTTATTATTGATACAACATGAACAAACAACATTCAAACTCATAAATATTCCACATCCACTGTATCTTGAAGATGAAGAACATAAGAAAACAAACTTTTAGTTCATGTTCATTTACTCAGTTGAAATAAAAATCACTGCTATCATGCAACAAATAGGTAATGAGTAAATGGGCATCGGCTAACATTAGCCAAAAGCTAACCAACATGTGCTGCTATTGTTAGCTAAAACCGTCTATAGACAGAAACACCAATCTCGATGATTAAGTCTGAATTAAACTAAGTAGCACCAAGACAAGTATATTTACACGAAAACATATGTGATATTGTTATAATCTGCCATACACACCCATTGGAATATTAAAGTAGCTACCATGAGCTAACTGTCTGTAAGACTATCTACTAGGATGCTAACAACGAAGCTAACTTTACCTTAGTTTTGTCAGGTTGTAAGTTAATCATATAAACAAACATTTAGCTAACTACCTGTCAAACTGAACATAATTTTGGGTTATTTCATCAGAATTTTCATTTTTCACCAAGTTCATCAGAAAGTTCACCCACCATTAAATGTAGCCTATTTGTCACAGCAGCAAGACGCATGGAGTCATTCATGTCTCGTGTGGACTGAGGAGAAGCAGGAGGAACGGTTGATGGGCAGAATTTTTATTAGACCCCTCCTCTGCCTTGCAAAAACATAAAGGGCTGTATTTTGGGCCACCAGCGCATGGCGTAATACTAGTTATTCACCCGCGGAAAGTTGAATTCGTTATTTTGCACGTTTATTTTTTAAGCATTGCGCCCAGGGGTGTGGCAATTAACAACCTAGGGAGGGACCTGGCGCATTGTCTAAAAATCGCTATTATACACCACCTAAACCTGGTCAGAAGTCAATGGCGAGTTGTTCATATGCTATTTTAAGTGCGCATGTCAACAGTCATATTGGCAGGTGCACGCACCATCCTTCTATCATTCAAGAACGCACACCAGCGCACGTCCATGCAAAGCATTACAAATTGCACGATTACAATGGGAAACATAATTAGAATAAAGATATTACGAAATACTGTACATCTCATGATGAGTAGTTATTCACCATCATTTGCAAATTGGTAATGACGGTTAAAAGTGATTAGGGGAGAGGCGAGACACGTATGGAGCACAGCTGAAGACACTGTCACGAGATATAAGCAACTCCTCTGCAGGATAAATGTTGTTTTATTCAGTCATTTGAGCAACATTAGGGTAAGTGTTGCTTTTTCCAGCCTATGTTTTCGATGGTAACCCATTGTCAGTCAATAGTGAAAGTAACTGCATATAACTGTCTTGTCGTTGACTGACTCCTTGGTGAAGTTAGTTTCACTTTGTCAATGAGTTCAAATAATAGACGAGTGCAAATGCGTGAAGGATATGCTAGGTTTTAGTAAAGCATGGTTTAAGAATGACTATTCCATACGGTCTCGCAAGCAGCCTCCTTCAAATGCGCCTTTGAATGCCAAAATACCGATGCATTTATTTGACATATCGCGCGTTGCGCCGTTAAAGGGAATGACAGGTGTTATTCTCATTGGTTTAAAATGATGTTACGCCCCAAACACCCATATGACTGATTAAAAGACCCAGGAACACCTTGTTACGCCATGCGCTCCACTTTTGAGAACGAAACCCCTCCCAATGTGAACTGGACATCCTACTAAATTTGAATAGACTTTTGACGAGTGATGATGCACTTTAGAATGTCATGATAGGGCCCAAAATGTATCGTTGTCTCTGCTTATCATGATCAGTGCACTGTAGGGGTGTAACGGTACACAGAAGTCACGGTTCGGTTCATACCTCGGTTCGGACATCACGGTTCGGTACGAGTTCGGTACAATGGAGGGAAAAGCAAAACAAAAATGCAGAAAGCATTTTTTTTTGTACATGTCTCAGGCTGTACCACCTAGTGTCATACAGTCTCTTCCCTGAGTTATCTGCAACAGCCTGAAGTGTGTAAGATGTAGGCTAAACAGTACAATAAGTACCCAGACTCCATCTGTAACTTGTAAACAAAATAAGACATAAGACAATCAGCTATGAAACTGAAAATAGGCCTACAGCATCTCTTATTTCTGAAAGTGCAAATTACATAGAAAATTATTTTTAAAAATCCACTTAAGCAAGACCTTCAACATCTGTGTTTAGTTGTATATGGAAGGGTCTACAAGTTGTCTCAATATTTTTTTTATTGTGTGTAAAGTAATAATCTAGCCTACTAACTGTGAAAGTATCACACTATTTTGCCTTTTAAAAAAAAAACGAAATTGCTCCTTTCATTTCATAAAGACTACAACTAGAAGTCACGTGACTGCCCTTTGACGTTAACTCACCGTAGCATGGTTTGTTTATTAGCCTGGTTAGCGTTGTCACTTTATTTTACTGTCTATGCACTTAACACTACCAGCTCCTCATGTGAGAAGTTACAAGTTACCCCAACTTAAAGGTAATTACCACGCGATTTACATAGCTTTCTGTCATTACGAAATCATTTAATTTAAGCCATAGGTTTTGGCCCTATTTGTATGTGTATCCAAAGGCTGCTGATGCGCAGGCGAAGTTTTTTCCCCTCGTTTCAGTGATTGGTAGCCTACATAATCTGGGTGATGGCTTCGAATATGTGTAGCATTTTTTCCACTCACATACCCAACAACTGCTGAACAACGCCGACACACAGTTTCATCTTATCCACCACTCTTTCGCCTGTACTAACGTTACTGTAACTGAAGTTCTCAAACTTGCGATATTAAAGAGACCAGCGGATCCTCTAACTCTTGTGGGTCTAACCTTAGTGCTGCTAATGACTGACGGACTCCACCGACGACCTGACAAAAAAAACATAGGCGCCAATCAGAGCTTCAGAGCTAAGGCGACGCTACAGATTAGCGTTAGGTGTCGCTAAAGAACTCCCGTAACTCTCGCTACTTAACAGTAATTGCGCATTATATTAATTAATGCGCACACAAGTTTTATGTATTTTTATACCGTGTATTCTCCGTGTAAATTCATGCACCGAACCGTGACGCCCGTACCGTTTCGGTTCAATATGAATACATGAACCGTTACACCCCTAGTGCACTGTATATTTCACTTAAATAGTACAATCAACTCATTTCTTTTAGTTATGGCATAGGGTTTTCACAAAACACACAAACATTAGTAGTGACCACCTAACATAGCCTATTTATTTCAATTAAATCTGGGTTTAGAGTGTAGCGTGGTTTCAGCTATGTGATAGCGATCAAGTGTGTTGCCTAGGCCTACGGTTGATATAGACCTACATATTCTATGCGATTTACACATTCAAAAAAAGCATGGATAAGCTGAAATAAACTAATAAATGTAGCCTATAGCTAGTGAAATCATTTCACTATCCTATAGTCGCTAAGATAGAAATTAGGACACATACTTGCTGTGGAGACGACACACTTTAGGCTATTCAGAAATTATTTGCGAGATCATTGCAGCCTGATTATTAGCATATATTTAAAGCTTATACCATGGTCTAGGTTGAAAAGGAAAAGTGATATACTACACCTATAAAATTATTATGACGTTGCTTGACAACACCTGAGTTAGTCCGCTTAGCTGTGACTTATCAACATTCCACAGCATTGCAAAAACAGCTGAAAAAACGAACGATTTTAACTCTAAAACTCATTTAGTAATAATAATTGATTTCATATTTATTTATTTCGTAAGTGACCATGGTATAACGGGATAATGCCCTTCGATGCGTCCATTATCAGAAATAAATGGACTTCGCAGAAGCAACCGTCCTCCGCTTCGCGTCGGACAGTTCACGCCTCCGCATCGTTCAATTATTTCTGATAATGGACACCTCGTCGGGCATTATCCCTTACCTAACATCTCTGGTGTGGTTTTGACGATCAGAAAAGTAATTTTCCTTAGCTATACTGAAATAGGCTAATGATGTCAAGTACGCTTCTGTGGGGTTAGGGTGGCGCAGTGGACTCGGAGTGCTGTCGCGGAACATTGGAATTTGTGGCTGCCCAGGACTTTTCTAAAACTTCTCGCTATCACCCGCACACCGGATCGTCGGACATCCATTATTTTTGTTATTCAGCACCCCTGGTCAAAAATAGGTTCCCGCGCGCCTGACAACCGCTAACTTACACTGTACAACTGCAAAAAGGCTGAAACATGCAGTGACTCCAGTAAGACTCCCAAGATTTCAGTATGACTATATGGAAATTAGTGTCAGACTGCGAAAGTACTATAGTGTATGGAGGCCCTAAGTTACTGCAGGTCACAAGGATGTGTAGATATACCGTTGTGAGTAAACTTTTTGGGTTTAACTATGATGCGCTTCCCTTTGTCCTCCTTTCCTGTCTCCACACAGGACTTTGTCTCCGCCCTCTTGTTCCTCCTGACGACCTGATCCCAGTCATCTGAACAAAGTAAGGTTGACCAAAACAATTTGTGCAAATTATCAGCTAGAAATTGCACTCTTTTAAATTTGTTGCTTTTGTGTACGTCACCATGTTTTTGCCGCCCATTAACACACCTGACGAGGAAAATATTCGGACTGGCCTTTTAAGCCATGTCTTGGGGTCATGTAGGACTCTTTCCTTTGCCCTCTGTGTGGGGTTATTGAGTGGCCAGTAGCTGTATGTCTTCTGAAATGGAAAAAACAAAACAAAAAATCTCAACAGCATTGGTGTTTTGCAGAACTTGCATAGAATTTGTGACATGATTGACATAAAGGTTTTTAGAATGTACTTACATCTCCCTCTTTTCTAATCCAGTTACTGGCCACAATGCCAAAAACTCCACAATGCTATACATTCTGTAATAAAGAACAGAGAAGTTAATTTGATACAGTAAAGAATTATTGTGTCTGTATATTGCAATGATAATACACTGACAGGGCCGTGGGAGGTGAGTTTTGGTTGGGGGTGCT
Source organism: Alosa pseudoharengus (assembly GCF_046254945.1). Classification (NCBI taxonomy): domain Eukaryota; kingdom Metazoa; phylum Chordata; class Actinopteri; order Clupeiformes; family Clupeidae; genus Alosa; species Alosa pseudoharengus. The sequence continues at coordinate 26,211,970 of NW_027468774.1, read as the reverse complement.
GTAGTGGGGGGGTCAAAGTAACCGTCTACTATCTGACGCTACACTAGTAAGGTAACAAAGTTGCTGTAGCCTTGCACCGAAATCGACGGTGAACACGAGAAATATAAAACTGTTGAACACCAACATTAATAAAACGTAATAATTATTGACGCTTCTGACATGGGTGTCAAAACAGGCTAAAGACCCTATCGCACAGCATATTAGACAGAACACATTGACTCAAAACATATGCATTACATAGGCCTACACAACGCAATATTCATAGGCTAGCCTACATTAAATTGATCCACATATCACAAATATAGCCTACAACAAATGCTGACATCATAAACGCACAGTGTAGCCTTTAACCTACACTTTCAAAAAGAAGAGAAAGAACGCTCTGAGGAGGCCACTGAAACAGGCACGCAAAGACACAGATGAATGAATAAGTTCATCTACCTCGCTGAAGAGAGCTCTTGTTTGTGGATGGAGCTTACTTAATATCCATGCCACCTTTCACCGTGGTGCACCGAGACTCCCCGATAACACTATGCATCATTTTAAGCTGAAGATTGAGGCGGCCCGTGTTCAGCTCCTTGGGAAACTCACGGTAATATTCAGCTAGCCTACTTAATATGGCATATTGTCGTACCATAAAGCTAGCGTCATAGGATATCTCCCTCAGGTTTGTTTTGTTAATTTGTTTAGTTTTTGTTTACATCTCCCAGGTCTAATGTAACTTTTTTAGTGCATAATAGAATAATAGACAGGGGGACGGAGAGCTTCTTTCTTTTCTGATCGTGAGGGGTATGACATATAAATATGCGTGCTTTCCCGCAGGGGGTGCTGCCGCACCCCCAGCACCCCTACTTCCCACGGCTATGTACACTGATGAGAGCACAAATGACAACATACTGCAATGTCATGAAGAATGACCATGAAGATTATTTTTTCCCTAACAGGAATCTTGATTGCACTTTGTTTTAGGTTGTCTTCTGGGATCCACCTCAAAACAGTGTCATTGATCTTGAATTTCAGTGCTCCAATTAATGTCGAGTCACAAGGGACATTGAAAAGTGGTTCTGGGTGCTGGAATACACGGCACAGCTTGCTTCCATCCCTCTCCTCTATGACCTCACAACATTCGCGGCGAATCAATATAAAAGAAGAATTGGACCTCTGCCTACCATACTCCACTGGCTGTCCAGCACATTCCTCAAGCCGTTTCACCACTTGTGACAGGGGGCATCTTCCACTCCTTACCATCCTCTTTATGTTCTTCAGACAATTCTCAAATTTAAAAGCGCTACAATTGTCCAATCCTGCAAAAGTCACGGCATCCTCCGCAATGTGCAACATTGAGTGCACGTTGTAGACAAGAAACTGGTTGCCATAAAGTTCTCGGCCTCTCTCAACAAAAAATCTGAGGAGATCAGCAGCATATCTCCAGTGTTGCTCGACCAATGCTGGACTTACGAGAATGTTCATAGCCACACTGAATGTCATGAAGTGGCTGAAAAAAATCATCTTTAAGGACCCCCTTCAGCACAATCTTTCCTGTATACAACATAAATTGCCTATATTCAGTTGCCTTCCATCTCTCCAGCTCTTTAAGATCTCTCGGTCTGCAAGCGAAGCTGGAAGGGATGTGTGGACGGAGGTTGGTGAGCCTGCTGCTGACTTCCTCTATTTGGGTTGCTGACATCTTGAGGCCCTTCACTCCTCTGCACCACATGAAGAGAAGCCTTACACCCAAGCATGCCTGGTGCATGTAATCAATGGGAAATGCTAGTGATGCACGATATATCGGCCGCCGATAAAATATCGGCCGATATGGTCATTTTTTTTACACATCTGTATCGGTCCGATGTCAAAATAGGGCCGATGTGAACAGGCCGATAATCATTCCTGTGTATTTGACGTGTGTGTAGCGATCCAAGCGTGTTATCTGTCTACACTGAATCCGTTAAATATGCCCTTCTATTGCATCATATTTTTTATTTAAAATAGCAGGGCAACAAGACTGACAGAAAGAAGACACTGGGCATCTGACAAAAGTTCTTTTAAAACGTTGCGTTGTATCCATAGACAGTAAAAGATATGGACAGTCATCACGTAAACGTCAATGGAGGTGGGTGAAGCAAATTTCAACTGTTTCCTGTTGGTCGACGAGGCTTTTTGCGCAGGCTCAGGGGACGTAAATGTAACGTAGGCACGTAGTCTGACTCGTGTAACTCTTGTGATAGCTGCACCGAGAGATTGGGTATGTAGCCACTTACTTCGTTACCCACCGTGTCTACATTACTGTTCTAAATGTCCTAGTTGTTCGTAGATAAATGTGATTTCATATAAACAGCACTCGCCACATTCATAGCCTAGGCTACTGTCAATCTATCAAAACTTCGCAGAAATGTGCTCCGATGCTTTCGTTCTTATCCAGAGAATACGGTTATTTTGCTCCTGTGCGACACTTTCACCCGCTCTGGTTGTATGCTCATTACGTCACTTTAGCATTGATTTCGGAAAAAAGTTTATTACTCAGCCATTAAGTCAATTACGAGGTTATGACGCCAATTACACAATGTTGTATTACTCCGAAAATAGAAAAAGTTAATATAAAGGCTTAAAACGCTTCAGCTGTAACGTTATTTGATGTCAAAGTGGCGCCAACATTGAATGGATTTCAATGGGATGGCTAGGTGAACTGGTCTACTATTTAGCCTCAGATCAGCCATAGTGTCTACGCTCTCCGAACGTTCGCCTGCCCCCTTGGTTGTATCGCGCTGCTCGCGTTGCTTGCAGTCAAGTTGATGGCTGGCTTGCATGTCATGTCACACCTAGCACTACATCTCTCGCGGTAGGCTAAATATAACTGTGTATCAGGCAGAATGTAATTATATGGTCGTAATAGGAATTTAATAGGGATGGGCAGAACGAGGCTTTGTGAAACAACGAAACGTTCGAAGCAATTGCGCCGGAATGTGTCGAGGTTTCGAAACAATCCGACACCCGTAACTCCATGTTAGCAAAACTAGTCACTAGATGTCACCATCACATTTTGACCGTGAAGCACAACTGCTTCAGACGAAGAATATAAATAGCCAACATGGAACGCACGATTTCGTCCACAGCTACGTGGTTGAGTGGTTAACACACTTGCATTCGGCCGTAGCGTCCGGTGTTCTATTCCCTGCTGGTGCTTAGAAATTTCAGACTATATGCCTTCAATAACAAGAATATTTTTATATCTGCCAGTTAGATGTTTTGTTATTTCAGTTTCATAGTACATTATCCTTTGGAATATGCTGGAGAGGAAAATGCTACAATGGTTTTAAAATGTAGGCTATGCTTATGGCCCAGGGTTTTTTTTGGGAACATGTTGTAGGGAAATAAAGGATACATGCGTTAGACTAAACAGGTACAACATGGGAAAAATAAACAACACATTTTTTGTATGTCAACATACATTTTTATTTAGGAATAACAGTTGTTCTGCCGTCTTGGCATTTAATCTGTTTCTTGTTTTTGAATAAACCTCCCCAGCCTTGGAAAAAATTCTTTCACAAGGCACACTTGTTGCTGGCATGAACAAATATTTTTTGGCCATCACAGTTAGGTTTGGATAAACCACTCTCCTCTCCTGCCAGTATTTCAAAGGGTCAGCTGTTCTTGAAATAAAGGCATCAGTCATATATTTTTTTACTTCTGCTACTTGAATTTCCCCTGGGGATCAATAAAGTATCTATCTATCTATCTATCTAAATATTAACGTCACTAGACTATATCTATCTAAACTATCGCTCACTGTCTGTCTCTAGCCTGTCAACTAATCTATATCACTAACCTATCAATCACAAGAATGCACTATAAATCGCTATATCTCTATATGTCTCTATGTCGCTATATCTCTCAAAATCTCTCTCCTCACCAAAAACCCACAAAGATAGGATGTGTTTGAATGACTTTTAAGCATTCTGGGACTTTGTAATTTAGATCAAACAGGTGTTTACTCGGGTAATTGGCTCGCGCGGTAAGGTCCAAACCAAATTGAAACACCACGAAGCCATGGTCACGTGACATGGGCGTTTTGAACCACACTTCGAAACACTGTTCGAAACACTTGCGTTTCGGAAGCTCGACACTGTTTCGAAACGTCAGCTTCGAGCGTCACATCCCTAGAATTTAATAGGGCTGTAACGATATGCGATTCAAAACTGAAATCGCAACACTCATATCCACAAACCTGTGTCGCGGTGTGAAAAGGCAGAACCGACACACCCTTTCTAGTGTCTAGCAGTGCTTTGCAGCTTACGCGGCCGCATAAACAACACACATCTCCCGCTTTACTTGGCGGTAGCCTACGTTGCTTTCATTGTAGACTTTACCAAACAGTATAAACCCCGTTAACCTTTCCTGCTTTGTTTCAGACCGTAGTCAGAAACGCAGGGGAGATTCGTTATTCGAGGGCCGATGTTATAAGATAGAATAACGTCGGGGTCACGGTCCCATTTCTGATGAACAAAATACACGAGCTGAACTTTATGGACTTTTATTTCGGACAGTAACACCGCTCACACTGTGTACAGACTCCAACTTGAACTTCCACACTCTCTGCTCCAGTCGCATACATACACTTCCTCACTCTATCTCCCTCCTTCCCAGCTTCTTCCCACACACACACACACACACACACGGAGCTCTCTTAAAGGAGCCGCAACACCATTTTACAACACCCCTCTCTTTGCCCCGCTCTCTCTCGCTCACTCAATGGACACGCGCGACTCGGCCAACGCAATCCAAATAAAACATTACAATCGTGAAAGCAAGGACTCATAGAAGACGACTAGCTAAATTACTATTAAATCTGCTTAGCAACATTAGCATGCTGCACATATTTGTTTAAAACTCTTGGTTTCAAGTTGACTGATCATCTCAATACCAATGTTTCCCAAAAGTGCCTGTACCAAGGAGAACAAGTATTACCTTTAAACTTAAACACACATGGGGAAACTGAACAGTCCAATCAGTAGACTATGATAAGCTAGCCAACTATGCTACTATGCTACTTTGTTTACAATATTTCCAGGCTTCAACCACACAGCTGAATTAAAGAGGGAGAGTTGTAATATAAATAGTAGGCCTATAGTGTGCCATACATACCTATAGGCTAATCTGCATAAAGTGCTGTCATAAATATCAGACATTCAGTATTCTCTCTTTTTATATCAGGATATAAAATAATACAGATATATTCTATTATATTGTAATCCTCTGGTGTTCTAAGGTAGGCTATTGAAACGTTATTTAAAAAAATGCATTTTGGAAAATAGCTCTTTATTTGATTATCATAAGAATGTGTTTTCTATACAGATATATCGACATCGGTAAATATTGGTATCGGCCATAACAGCAAAATTAATATCGGTTATCGGTATCGGCCACAATTTTCACATCGGTGCATCACTAGGAAATGCTCTGATCATGTTTATGGGCAAATCCAAAAGCGGGGTGCTCCCATGATGATGCTCGCCCTGTGTCTATTGGCGGAAGGAGTCATCGCTACGAGCCACCACCTCTGTGTCTTGGTAAGTTACTTTATTATACCACTCACCCCTCTGAACACACTGGTCACACCCATAATAGCCTGTGCAAAGCTTAACATTGTTCACAAAGGCCTTCGCAGGAGCATCGCACACAAAACATAGAATGTTGAATTTAATTGTTTTGTTCCTGTGTTGCAGGCCACTGGACAGGAGGTTGTTGACATCCATCACCATGTCTTCCAGGAATTCTAGATTCTGTGGCTTCGCACCTCCACAAGTCAGGGTGATGGGGAAGACTGACACTGGCTTTAAATGGACAGCACAAAGGATGGGCCACATTGTTCTTCCTGAGCTCTTAAACAGAGGTAGCCCATCTACGTTGAAGGAAAGATCAACACAGTCAGGGACCTGGTCTGCTGGGTATCTCAATAGAGTCTGGTGCAATTTGTCCTTGATGGGAAAATGGACATACTCCATACCAGACTTTGATGTGATCCTGACCTCCCTGGGTGTCTTCAGTAGTGTCCTGGTGGTGGATGGCAGGTCAGTGTGTCCGTGACCTCTCAAAACTTTCAAAAGGTCATCAACAGCATTGTGTTTCACCTGAAACTGGCAAGCCCAGCTAGCGAGGTCAGCCGCTAGCGATGCCGGACACTGGTCGTTTGCCTCCAGGTCATCCCCTAAAGCCTCTTCCTCCTCATCATCAGAGGGATCAACATCCATCCAGTCATCCTCAGAAGCAGAATAATCCTGAAATGACTCATCCAAGTCCAAGGAGTTGTCAATGTCACCAACAGGCGCAAGAACACTGGATGGACTGCTGGCCAAGCTGACATCAGCCACATGGTGTTCTGTGACACAATAACTGGCAGTGCGATCAGCTATCTTACTCATAACTTGTTTAGCTGATCTCCATGAACGGAGGTACTGCCTTGCACGTAACTGTTTTTCCTCACTCATCCTGTGGAATAAAATGTTTCGAATTGTCATGTGCGATTGAGGTTTCAATACCGTCTAACCAATCTAAGATTCAGACCAAAGATTCACGATGAAAATGGAACACAGATTCCAAAATTCAGCAGGGTTCACACACCCATGCAACCTCTATCAACAGCACCACTGTTTCCATAACAATAATCTTTGTTCTGAATTGGCTTTAAGGCTGACACTGAATACATACCTGACAAAAATAAGGTCAACAGGGACTGGAGGGAATGATCTATAATGCAAAAAGAAATGTATAAGCAATGAATGTAATTGTGTTGATTAAGCTTTTAAACAGTACAGTTCATGATGCATACAGTTTGTGAAACAGTACAGGACTAGGCCTAGGTTTTGTGCAGGTAAAGAAGAATGTGTAAATTCATCAAAACTAAAAGGTGATTTAATTTGCTCAAAGGTAATACATTCAAGCTGGGAAGAGTCTTAAGATATGAAAATATGGCTGTTTATTTCATCTTTTGAGGGGTATGTTGCCTGGTAAGCCAAACTCATTCATGAGTGAATAGTCTGGTTACTCATGATTGGGAAAATTGGCTATAAATGCTGTGCTTTCATTATACATTGATGTTCCTTGGGGTCAGTTTGACTCCAGCTGTATGAAACTTAAGATACATGAATATTTGACACATTATGGATATTATTATTCTAATAGCATGAGACCATATTGTTATTATCATTACATACACAAGTACATATTACATATAAGTGGGGCTGTCAAAATAACTGATTACTAAAAAAAAAATAGCGCAGATTAATCGATTCCACATGACCTTTGACCCCGAGCCATTCTAGTCAGTAACCATTAGACTGTAAAATGAAGGAAAGAGAAGAAAATGTGCTGCCTAGATCGTTGATTGGAACATTTACAGCCTGATGGTGTTGATAAAAAATAGTGTTGATTAAAATAAAGTCCTCTGCAATGTCTGCAGCAAGGAATTTGCATATAACCGGAGTTCGTCAACTCTAAAGTCGCACATCAATGCAAAGAAATAGTGTTGACATTGAGGGGAGTATTCATTTATTTTCATTGTGTCCTGAAATGCCTTGTATGTGAAAAAAAAACTCCTTCCCGAAGCAGTTTTGAATTTATTTCCTCAGCATATTAGGTCATATCATTAGGAAAATAATAATGAAAGAGTTTTTTAACTTTAATGTCACTACTGCTGATTATTCAATGATTAATTTGAATTTAAATATTTAAAATACTTTCACAGCAAAAATTATATATGCAATCAATTTAGATTAATTAATCACAGAGTATGTAATTAATTCGATGAAATTTTTGACAGCCGATTGACAGCCCTTATAAGTCATTTTGGCAGGACTGTATAAGTCAAAAGGGCTTTGGGCTGCTGACATTGGATGGGCAATATTGCCGGCCAGGGTTCCAAGGTTCATAAAAGGGGGGTAACTCTTGTTAAGTACCTGTCACAAAAAAACTCGGTAACAATATGAATTCTAATCATTTTCTGAGGGTTTATTTAGCTGGGGTCAAGGAGGATAAAGCATGTCGGTAAGATTTGAGGGTAACACAAGGGTTAACAGACTTTTGGGGCAAAGATTTCAATGGGAATACATGTGATTGGTAGTTTTTTTTAAATGACGTCACATAAACGTCAATCGAGTACATCATTCGGATATCCTCTCATTCCCGCGAAAGCTTCATGGTGGATAGCAGACCTACTGAGCCGTGGTCGATTTTGCTGGAAATCCTCAACAATGTAAGTTTAAACTACCGTTGATGGCATAACGTTATAGTCTGTAGACAGAGGAACACATAACTAACCAAATGCTTTTAAATTCTTGCAGTTTGGTAGAACCGACGGAGTCCAAGAAGATATGGTGAGGAACGGAAGCTAAGGTATGTGCAAAGCTAACGTTATTCACTGCTAATGTAGCATTACGTTCGATAGCATGGACCGACATGTCCTGTGACCAAGTCCGATAGCCAATTGGTCACTTGATCGCCGTTACTATGCTAGCTCTGAAATTATCATAGGGCTAGGCTACTGCTAGCTGCTTTACAGGGTCTCGGCAACTTTTATTTTATTTTACTGTGTCCATTGTTGGTGTTATTAATGTTAGGTTAGCATTGTTTCGCGTTGGGCACTGCGTTGGTCAACGTTTTTCGCGCCACCACTTTAACCTCGTGTAAGTTAACGTTAGCACTAGGTTCCAAGCACATGCGACAACGTTAGAAAGAGTGTGACAGAGACGGGATCTTCGTTTTAAGTTGCCAGTTTAACAGTAATTTGAAATGCCAAAGCTTAGTCAATTGTTCAATGTTATTTCACCATTAATGTCAGGATAGCCCATTGCTATAGTCTATGTGACTTTACAGGGTCTTGGCAACTTTTATTTATTGGCGTTATTAAGTTAATGTTAAATTGGCATCATTGTTTTGCGTTGGGCACTGCGTCGGTCAACGTTTTTTGCGCCACCACTTAAGCTTGTGTACCATTAGCACTAGATCCCAGTCAAGAGCATGCGACAAGAACATTAGAAAGTGTGCATGCGACCAGAGGCGGACAGAGTACACAGCTTCATTACTTGAGTAAAAGTACAGATACCCTTTGCCAAATTTTACTCAAGTACAAGTAAAAGTACAACAGTCAGATGTCTACTTAAGTAAAAGTACTGAAGTACTTGTTTTTAAAAGTACTTGAGTATCAAGAGTACAAGAGTAGCCTACATTTTTTAAATATACATTTATATACAGAAACGTCCTACATGGAGTTATGAAAAATGTTAATGTTAATACCATGGAGAATGTAAAAAGTATTGAAAGTCATTTTTATCTTTTTACCATGTTGCCAGGGATGGGCAGTATTTCTAATACATGTATATAAAATATGTATTTCATTCCCGGGATGGACCTGCTGCATCTTCATCCATTGTTTCGTCTATGGTTTCGTCTCTTATTTAAATCTGACCATGGAGTTGACTTTGGCGGAAAGCTGAAGGTGATTGCTGATAGGCTGTCCCAATCAGTGGCGCCTGCACAATCCAATTATGTTTGAGAGGGAAACAACAAATTGAGGGTTTCCGAGATTTTTATAACGGGTACTCACGGTTATGGATAGAAATGTAGTGGAGTAAAGAGTACAATATTTGCCTCTCAAATGTACTTGAGTAAAGTCATGAGTACTCCCCCAAAATGATACTCGAGTAAAGTACAGATCCCTCAAAATTGTACTCAAGTACTGTACTCAAGTAAATGTACTCCGTTACTGTCCGGCTCTGCAAGCGACAGAGACTGGAACCTTCATTTTACAAGTTGTTTAACGGTCATTTGACATGTCGAAGCTTACTTAGTTTTTAACGTTAGATGTTATTTCACCATTACCATGTGACTTACAGGGTATCCGCAACTTTTACTTTATTTTAATCTGTCTTATTGGTCGGGGGATTCCTAAAGAAACGCAAGCACCCACCCCTTAAGTGTATCTACAGTAAAATAGCCTTCGTGCCGTGTGAAAGGGTGGATATAGGCGCCCAGCACTAAACTCCGAGCTTGGTAAACAAAATTGGATATTTCAGGCAGTAAAAGCCCCTGTAAGAACCAAAGCAGATTTGGTTCAAATATACACACCTATGGCTACTGGAAAATGTAAGGTTCATTTATCAAATGTTATTTCGGAGTATTAAAAACATCGTTGTTTTAGAATTTTCGAACGAAAGGGGCGGTAGTTGGAGGCGTTACGATAGCTAGTGTTCCGTACAGTGTTCTACCCTCAAAAGTCACGGTATTACGTACTCCACACTGTTCCATACAGTTGATCTTTTTTGAAAAAGGATATAATCAATCATGTCCAGTTCAAAAAAACGTACGTCTCCCTGGAAACCTTGTGTTGTCTCCTTTCTATTTTTCGTCATTCAACGGACATTGAAGCAACAACACCCTCTACAGCCAAGTAAGTATGTCTACACCCACACTTTCACACCGAAGATTTCTCAAAATGGCACCGGGGAGGGTTTGACCTTTGTCCCTAAATGACGTGGGGGAAGTGTTTAAACAAATGTAGCGAATATATGTTACAAGATATGTCCGTGTTATAGATCAAAGGTTAATGTAGACATGTTGAAAAACCTGTATCAGTTTGTATGTAGTTTTCTAGCGTAACATTAACGGACAGTTTTTAAATATTTTCATGGATCATACATAACATTAACGTTACTGAAGTCCGCGCGATTTATCTGCACGATGAGACAGGGATGTTGTTGATATTAAGTAGCTAGCGTTGTTTGACAGCCAGATAAGACTATGCTGTAATCACACATAGTAAAAGTTCGTATCTAGTTTCCTAACGGACAATTTTTAAAATGTTTTCATGGGTCATACGTTTGTATAACCTGACATTCGCCAGATGAATTTCAGCAATTCTCGGCGGTGCTAAAGTACGCGCTGTAGGAGGCCTGTACCCCCCATAACATCATCAGTGGGTTCAGACACAATCATGAAAAGTTCATCAAGATCAATTTTACAGCATTTACATACATTTCTAACAATGTCTTCATTTTGTGCTTTTTTTTGTTGTTGCAGCTCGTCAAAGGCCTTCGGGACCGTTCAGCGGGTGGGGAGTGTTTTGACGCCCCGGAGGACACTGACGAGGACATGTCCACCCCTCCCTGCACCGTCGAGGGCGCCGCTGCCCCTGCCGCCTCCACCAGCACCACAGACAACAACTGCGCCACCAACACCACCACCGACGCCGTACCCGCCACCAACACGATACCCCTCTCCACCACCGTAGCAACCACCCGCGAAGTCGCCACCACCACCACCCCCGTCTCGTCGCCACGGGGTCCCGCTGCCACGACCACCACCGCCGTCCCGACGCCTTGGGGCCCAGTTGCCTCCTCCTCGTCCACCACCACCACCACGGCCGGCGCTGCTGCTGCCACCACCACAGCCACCTCCACCACAACAATGGCCATCTCCAACACAGCCGCCGCTGCCTCCACCACCACCACCACAGCCAACGCTGCCTCCACCACCACCACCACAGCCGCCGCTGCCTCCACCACCACAGCCGCCGCTGCCTCCACCACCACCACCACAGCCGCCGCTGCCTCCACCACCAACACAGCCGCCGCCGCCTCTGCCACCACCGCTGCCTCCACCACCACCATCACGGCCGCTGCTGCCTCCACCACCACCACGGCCGCCGATGGGACCACCACCGCCACCGGACAGTGCCCGGCCTGCCGCCGCTTCCCCAACCCCCTGGTATGTTCTGGAGTCATCCCGGCGGCACTATAAGCAAACATGGGGTTGCCTGGTCGGGAAGACAGCTTCATTTGTCCCTCCATAGACATTCAGCAATAGGCTGTTTTGCATCCATTACAAACAAACATGCAATGTGAAAGTCTGGGATTGGGGAGAGCACTTATGCCTAGTCTAGTGCATAAGCATGAAGTTGAACCTTTAGATGAAAAAAACTCTTTAATAATAGGTCTACAATAAATGAATAAACCGCTAATGACGTTTACTTTTGACCATCGCATTATCGCCTGTAACTCAGTGATAAAAGGACCTAACAGGAAAGTATTTGGCTGAGCAACGGAGGTTAATATGTTCTATGTTTTGTCCACATGATGTAGGCCTATGTCTAATCATTGTTGCACTCGAAGAAAACTGGAATGTTTCATTCGTCCTCCTTTTCAATCGTCCCGAGCGGTCGTTCTCTCTCCAAACTAACTTTATTCTCTTTTGTTATTTGACCTTTGATTCTTGTGAGAATGAAATGAGTGGTATTCTGGGGAGACATACAAACAGTCGGTTAAGACGTTCGGAAAGGTTACCGCCCCCCACGAGGGGGAAAGCATGCTAACCTCACACAATGGAAGTCAATGGGCGAACTCGCTAACAGTTAGACTTTATACATTCTTTTTACATTCAGGTGGAGTTCTGCTTGTTTCTGAACACAATAATTTGAAGGAATTGTGTTTACTTAACTGCCCAGTGTATGCTAACAACTTAATTCACCCTCGATTGCTTGACACTTGTTAAAACTATTCCCACGGCCATTGTAGGGAATGTGCATTCATGTAAGAATAAATTCAGATGCAACTTACGAGTATGTGATGTTAAGGCAAAAGGGTTAGCTTGCTAAACCGAGCTACACAGTCCGGCCATTGAAAGCAGTTCTACAATGAGTTCACTCGAGACAGTTCTGGCCGTTTAACTGGAATTAGCAAAATGAGGGAACTTAATGTTACCCTTAACCTCCTTGACACACAGATAACTCTTAGTTGAAACGTGTCTGTGCCGTTTAGTGATGTTTGCTAAAAGATTTAATATTTTTATAGGTGCTTTCTGTACTCAAGCCGGTACACCTCCATTAGATTACATGCAATCGAAACGAATGTTTTCCCCCTCGGGGGCTTTTCAGCCACGGTAACCACGGCAACTGGGGGCGGTAATGACTAGTTGCCGACTGTATGTATGGGAGCACCATAATTTCTGTTTTTTTTTTTTTTAACTAGTGTGTCTAAAATCAACATACCGGAAAGCAGACAGTCATGTTTTTGAAGAAATAGTGAAGGAGTCACCTGGAACTTTCAGAATCATGCTGGGCAATGAAGGACTTACGGTGTGTTTCCACACAGCGAAACACCTCGCGATTTTCGGCCAGCGAAATTTCGCCTCGGGGGCGTGACGGCGAAACCGCTAACCTAGACTGCAGTGTCTAGCCAGTGGTGGCAAGCGAGCTAATTAGGCTAATCAGCTAATTCAAACGTTTAAGTACTTAATGAAGATATCCAGGGGTCTTTATGCCTCGACTAAGTTGATGTTGCCTATAAACAACAATTCATGTTCATAGAAACAACAAGGTCAATAAGACATAATATATTTCATACCTGTGTTGCAGCATGTAGCCTAGCTGTCTAGCTAGGTTTACAATGCAATCCAATGTCCTAAAATACTAGCATTTCGCCTGTCAGCTAGCTAAAAAAGATCGAGTGCTTAAACTAACATATATAGTGGTCTATTTAGTGGTGTATGTGCTCTGACTAAGTTCGTGTGGCATATAAACCACAATTCGTGTTGATACAAGTGCCAATGTTCGTGTAGAAACATTTTAATCACTTTCATTTTCGCGTTACAGCTCAGGTAGTCTCCGCCATCTTGGTCAGACTTTTTTGTAACTCCCGCCTCCAAACACAAAGACGCGGACCTGATTGGTTCTGGAATGGTCCTCATTTAAATAAAGTTAAACTTTGGCCAACTTTGTTTCGCCTGCCTCGGCGATTCGCTTTCATTTCGCCCAACTAGGGCGAATTTCGTCTCCATTCAACCTCAATGACAGCGACGCGAAATTTCGTTGTGTGGAAACACACCGTTAGTTTAAAAACAGCCTCATGTAATATGTTTTTATAGTTTGTACAAATTACATAATGAATAGGTGCCTCTCAATCATCACACATTAACATACCCACATGCACGCACGCACGCCAGGCAATAACTTTGATTGTTGTTAAATAAATATGACTGAATAGACAAGAATGTATTGTATTTGGGTGCCGGCCTTTCTTTGCCCGTATTGACCACGTCCCTGGCTATTATCCGAGGCCCGGCCATAAATAGAATCCCGGCCATAATTTGAGGATTTACGGTAACAGGAAAATAATAAGAAGAAACCGGTTGCAAGATCCACTTCGATGTATTGTTACCACATAGTCATGGCTGTGCATTTTGTGAGACGAATGCTCAAGTCCATGTCACAATGTCTGTACCGACAATTTCACCCAGAAGATCAATGGAACATATCGCTGTATGACTGGCTATATAGGTAACGAGCCAAAGCTCTGTTTGACTTTTGATGGAGGGTTTTGCCACAGTAAATCCAATGTCTGTGAAATGTGCTGACAAAAATGGCCTAGCGTTCCTATCTTGTCTGTACTAGCATGTTGCAGAAGGTCTACCTGGTGTGCACAGAGTTCTGCTTTACCTACATGAGCTGTCAACGATCACAAGGTTAACTGTTGTGTGAGTGAGGGGGGAGGTCTGTTGGTCGTGGTGGGAGGAGGGTACTGTCTACTGATAGTTTGTGCGTGTGTTTACATTCGCAAGCTGAATCTTCACCAAGCGTAGCCCTGGAAGTAGGTGCACATAGGCAGGTGGTAGGGAGCACTGCACACGCTGCAGTGTAGACTCTACGAAGGTTCGCAGCTACGAGCATATTACATGTAGACTTGGCAACTATGCCGAAGCCTCTGGTTTCATTACTTGAAGAACAACTGCAACTTTAATCCAAGACTGGAAACTGTTCTTTGTCCTAAACATTGCTAGCTGTACTTTCAGGCAGTCTGGGTAAGCTCTAGGTATTGTTGCACAACATCATGTATGTCTCCAGTTAAGAGAACTTGTTCTAGATCTCTTTATCATTTCCATTCCTTTCTGCTGAAATCGTTCCCTAAACAACAACATCCAGAACTTTAAAGAATTCAGGTCTGTAGTACTCAGTCGGGGATGCATGTGCAGGAGTGCAGCCTGTGAAAAGCTAAAGTGGCTTATGGGCACGTGGAAAACAGAACATGCATTATGCACTACTGGTTCAGCACAGCACAGGTGGCACTAGTGCAAACCATCCACCTTGTTGGACAAAGAGGTCTTATAGTATGAAAGGGGCCTTTGGAATTCCCTTGAATATGTCCTGCAGTTTCCCTGACTGTCCAAAAAAATTCCCAACTAATGGAGTTGCTAAATAAATTCAGGAATTCATTCTGAATTGGAACGGAAGTATAGAAATCCTTTCTACCCATCAACCACTTGGAAAGGCAAGGATCATCCTGATTTGTACTTCCAGTAACTGATGGAGATTCCCCTCATTACAACTATGCCCCCTGCACACACACAACCCTGGGAACAGAAGATATGTGTGCCCTGTAATGAACCCCAGGTCCCTGAGTGGCCTGCATGTGCACAGCTGGATGATGACAGTGAAATTTACAACATTCTGAACACGCCCTAAGAGATAAGCCCTTAACATCTGCACAGCACCAATAATTTTCAAAAGGCATGTCCTTACTTCCACTTGCTGTTTAACATCCACACTAGATAGCTAAGCTTGAACAGATCTGGCTCCATACACATGTGTTACGGCTATCTTGTGACGATCTGATTTCTCATGTCTACTGAATCGCTCAAGGGCTTTTTCCCCTTTTTTAAAACCAGAGAAAGTAAATGCTGGTTTTGAATTCTTTGCTACAATACTGTATACAAATACAAAACTGTTCCTACAATATCTAGAGGTAGCTCAAGGCCTTTGAATATTTCCGGAATCGCTCATTTTTGCAGAAATTGTACCATTTAAGAACGCACAACAACATAATATGCAATATTATTTGTTGGTCAGACTATAATAAGGAGAATAGCAATAATAAACAATGTCAATTAAATCAATAGCCTAATGAAATAAACAATGAAAATGAGGGGGGGAAGCAATAATAAACAATAATGTCCATTCAATCAATAATATAAAAACAATAACATGGTAAGACTACATTAAAGAGAATATCAATAGTAAACAACAATGTCAAATGAATCAACAGCCTAATGGAAATAAAACAATATTTTACAAACCATAACGCATAAGAAGTGCTTAATGAACTAAGTGCATGTTGAACAGATGTGCCTTTAGACCCCTCTTAAATGACCCAAAACTATCACAGGAACGGAGAGCACTGGGCAACTCATTCCACCAACATGGAACCACTGAGGAAAAGAGTCTTGAATTTGACCTAGCATTTATGACTGGTCGACACAACAGACACTCATCAGAAGACCGCAGTGGGCGGTTGAGGACAATTAACAATATTTTACAAACCATAACGCATAAGAAGTGCTTAATGAACTAAGTGCATGTTGAACAGATGTGCCTTTAGACCCCTCTTAAATGACCCAAAACTATCACAGGAACGGAGAGCACTGGGCAACTCATTCCACCAACATGGAACCACTGAGGAAAAGAGTCTTGAATTTGACCTAGCATTTATGACTGGTCGACACAACAGACACTCATCAGAAGACCGCAGTGGGCGGTTGAGGATGTATCTTGATCATTGAATTAAAATAACAAGGAGCAGATCCAGTCAGTGTCCAGGGCCAAAGGCCAAAGTGAGAGATTTAAATTGTATCATCATATTGTACAGTTGTACACCCGGGACGTCCTTTTTCTCTTTGGGCCAGAAGAAAGTCTCTATCTTCTGGATGTCTCTATCTTCTGGATTCTTGAGAAGAATGACTGCATCTTGATGTGCGATATCAAACAGGTCTCCCAACTGGTCTATGAAGACCTCTACATTGCACTGTAGTCAGGGGGCCAATTCTGAAAAGGGCTTCCATTAAGACTTTTGCGGACATGTTTTGGTACAAGCTGTCACCCTATTTTTTTAGGTAGAAGACACCCATAGGTAAGAAATCAGGGTGGTTGTCAAGCTGAATTTTTTTGTGTGTGACTTGTACAAGCAATTTCAGGCCAATTTTTTGGTTTCCTGCTCAACACGACATGCCAGCAATACATTTTGAATATCTCCACAACCACAAGGTCCATATACATAAAAAAGGTATCAAATGAAAGCTAACACTCATGGGCTGTCTGCAGAAGTGTCAGAATTTACATTTATTGTACAGTGTAAGAGACAACAGAACTAGAACATGAAAAAAACAATCTCCGCCTAAAGAGAACCAGTTTTCAAAGTGAATATCAGCTTGGAAACATAGCATAGTATCCCAAAACCTCTATCAATCTGTACCCCTATCTATGGGAATGAGTTAAGCCAAGTTTAAAGCTTGTAGGGAGAGACAGTGCAATACTGCACAAGTTATAATTCTTTAATTTCAAGGCGGAAATGTAGAACTGTAGATGGTGGTCTATGGTGCTATTTTACTTCATTAATGTACCAGGTTGTAACACAAATTATATTTAATTAACATATCACTATAGTTATTAATTCCATCCTAACATAACTGCTCTTTCACTTCTTTAGGGTTAGGGGTAAGTAACTAGATAGTAGTAATAACTATAATAGTCGTATGGCAAAGGTATGTTTTTCCCCATTCAAGCAGTGACTCTCAGGTAGGCAGCCAACAGAAGGCACCCAGGGACCATGTCCATGTGCTCAGTCTGAGTCCTGGTCAGGGACACAAAAGAAGAGTTTACTGTTTTGATAATGAATACCTTCCCAATACAAAACATGCATGCATGCATCCAAGGGCATAATATAAATCTAATCTACAAAACAGGAGAAAAAAATATCATGCCAAATAATCTGAAACAATATAGTTGCTAGCCTAGAAATCTAGACGCAAATTACATTTGCTGCCAGGGCTAGTCTAGCAACTCTCCGTTGGCTTGTGAGCTGGAAAAATTAAACTTCTATCAGGCCAATCAAATTGTTAGGCGGGCTTAACATAATGATTGATGGCAGAGTTGCAGCGGTTTGGCTTGAATTCCCTGCTACTTGAAAACAAAGAAGATGGATCTTGCTGTTGGCAAACAGCTTGACACGAGTTAAGCTTTTTTTTAAGTTGGCAAAAGTTTGAACTAGCAAACTAGCTCCGCTGGTGGGAAACGCATGGGACTCGTTCTAGCGCTGTCCTATTGCGTGCAGAGGGAATTTGAAAGACAACCGATTATCCCGCCCCTCGAACTGAGCACTGCGAACGGTGAGTGCCCAGACCCTACATTTTAATGTGGGTCTGGCTCGTCAGGCTATATAGTTGCATAGAATGTGGCAAAACTCAATAATAATGATGTGAGTACCTGAGTATTCTTGCACCGAGCTGCACAGGCACATCCACATGCCCCACTACAAAATATTCCACTTTTTTGACATTGCCTGGTACTGCACTGACTTCCACTTTCCTTGCATCCACATATCATCAGCTCCAAGCACCTGGCCTTTACAGGTTCTTTGGTTAAAAGGTGGGAGACAAGCATTCCATCCTTCATGTGCCAACCACAACTGGTTGGTAAGGGCAGCCGTGGCCTACTGGTTAGCACTTTGGACTTGTGACCGGAGGGTTGCCAGTTCAAACCCCGACCAGTAGGCATGGCTGAAGTGCCCTTGAGCAAGGCACCTAACCCCTCACTGCTCCCTGAGCGCCGCTGTTGTTGCAGGCAGCTCACTGCGCCGGGATTAGTGTGTGGTTCACCTCACTGTGTGTTCACTGTGTGCTGAGTGTGTTTCACTAATTCACGGATTGGGATAAATGCAGAGACCAAATTTCCCTCATAGGATCAAAAGAGTATATATACTTATACTTATACTTATAGAATAGCTGGACTTGGTACTTCATCCTCACCAAAGTTGTAGAGAAGATGAAGGCACAACCTCATGATCCCACAACCAAAGGGTATGAGAGGCTCATCATTCAGTGCAGTGACACAGATGTACTGTGAAATTTGGATGAAAGCAGGAACTGCCAAGAAACCACGCTACATTAAAGTGCATGATATTAAAATGTCAAATGAGATTCTGGATGGTCTGTTGGCATTTCATGCCATCACTGGATGTGACACTACCAGTCAGTTCACTGGAATAGGAAAAAGGATGGCGTGGAAAGTGTTCCATCAGTGCCCTCATCTTCTCCACAACTTTGGTGAGGATGAAGTACCAAGTCCAGCTATTCTATCCTCAGAAGAACAGTTTGTCTGCAAACTGTATGATCCAAAAACAAACAGCACTTCAATCCATGATGTTCGCTGTGCCCTGTTTTTGAAAGTGAAAGCCAATGTGGATACTTTACCACCAACTCAGTGGAAACAGTCACCAGTGACCCATCCACAGTTGCCCTTACCAACCAGTTGTGATTGGCACATGAAGGATGGAATGCTTGTCCCCCAGCTTTTAACCAAAGAACCTGTACAGGCCAGGTGCTTGGAGCTGACGATATGTGGATGCAAGGAAAGTGGAAGTCAGTGCAGTACCAGGCAGTGTAGATGTCAAAAAAGTGGAATATTTTGTAGTGGTGCATGTGGATGTGCCTGTGCAGCTCGGTGCAAGAATACTTAGGTACTCGCATTATTATTATTGAGTTTTGCCACATTATATGCAACTACATTGTTTCATATTATTTGGCATGATATTGTTTTTCTTGTTTTGTAGATTAGATTGATATTATGCCCTTGGATGCATGCATGTTTTGTATTGGGAAGGTATTCATTCTCAAAACGGTAAACTCTTCTTTTGTGTCCCTGACCAGGACTCAGATTGAGCACATGGACATGGTCCCTGGGTGCCTTCTGTTGGCTGCCTTCCTGAGTGTCACTGATTGGAAAGGGAAAAACATACCTTTGCCATACAACTATTAGTTATTACATTACATTACATTCGGCTGACACATTTTTAACTAAAGCAACTAACAACATGGTTAACAGTTTAAGCTTTATAAAGCAATTCTCTCAACACTTATAGGACCATTTTAAAAAGCTCTAGTACAATAAGAATAAGTGCATCAGTGAGTGCTGTTTTTTAAACAATCGAGAGTCAGTTCTAGTCAGGTGGAAAGTGCTAGGATCAGCAAGACTAGTTATTACTACTAACTAGTTACTAACCCCTTACCCTAAAGAAGTGAGAGAGCAGTTATGTTAGGATGGAATTAATAACTATAGTGATATGTCAATTAAATATAATTTGTGTTACAACCTGGTACATTAATGAAGTCAAATAGCACCATAGACCACCATCTACAGTTCTACATTGCTGCCTTGACATTAAAGAATTACAACTTGTGCAGCATTGCACTGTCTCTCCCTACAAGCTTTAAACTTGGCTTGACTCATTCCCATAGATAGGGGTACTGATTGATAGAGGTTTTGGGATACTGTGTTATGTTTCCAAGCTGATATTCACTTTGAAAATGGGTTCTTTTTAGGTGAAGATTGTTCATGTTCTAGTTCTGTTCTCTTACACTGTACAATACATGTTCATTCTGACACTTCTGCAGACAGCCCATGAGAGTTGGCTTTCATTTGATACCATTTCTATGTATATGGTCCTTGTGGTTGTGGAGATATTCAACATTTAGTGTTGGTATGTCATGTTGAGCAGGAAACCAACAAATTGGCCTGAAATTGCTTAATATCATACACACACAAAAAAAAAAAATCAGCTTGACAACCACCTTAATGATCATGCTTGCACATAAATCGGATTATATTGCACATTTGCCCAAAATTACAGTAGGTAACATGGAAGAAAATGAAACACTTTGGGAAAAAAATCCGCTTTTACTACTTATAAGAATATAGTGTTAAAATGGACAAAAAAACATTTTCTAAGCTGACAACCTGGCTAGAACACATGTTAAGGGGTTAAATATTAATACTGGATAGGTTGTATGCTTGTACCAAAAAGTGTCCGACAGAGTTTTAATATCAGTTTTGGCCCCCTGACTACTGCTGAGTCTCAGAAGTTCTCTTGGCATTTTTCTTCAGCTTCTGCCACTTGTCGTGAAGTGTTTCCAGTTGTTTTATAGCATGTTGGGGACGAACGGGAATCCTAGCCTTGTCCTAATACCAAGACTTCTTTGATCACCGCTGTTGCACTTTCATGAAGGTTTTTTTCAATGTTTTATGGTGATATTAAAACAAACATAAAACCTGCTTCTTGGAGGGTAACTTTGTTTCAATTATTTCAGTCTCTTCTGATCCAAGTAACCATATAGTGGATTTGCTTCGTGTTGCTTCAGCCATTGTCTCAGTGTATATTGTCTATTTTGCTTCATTCACATTGATGCCTTGAAAGACATATCACAACTAAAACAGGAGTTGCTATGAATTGCTCACAACAGCATATTGTTGGGATATACCAGAATCAGCAGATGAGATCAGCAAATCAGCATTGCAAATTTGCATGGACAATATGGAATTCTCATTTTAATGTGGTCACCAATAATCAATACACATTGTCATTGACTGCATGGTCAAATAAGTCCATTGCTGCCATAAGCATATATTATTAAACAATTATACATGCTAGCACAATGTATCACATAATACGCAAATAATCCTGAATATGCACACTGCACAGTATGTGTTAAACTTCAAAGGTCTTGAGCAACCTCTAAATATTGATAACATTTTGCCCAATTTTTTTATTTTATTTATTCAAACATATTGGTGGGGTGAGAGCAGGGTAGGAATTTCACGACGGCCACGACGGCCATGGCCGCCGTAGCCCCTTGCATTGGCCGTGAGGCCCCTTCGAAAATCAGAGGTTTACAGGCCACGGTGGCCTTGGTGCCCCGTTCTTTCAATATTCTGCTTTGCGTCCTACTAATAGCGATTTTTATTTAGTCTGTGGCCTGTCAAAATAATCTTAGCATTCACAGCGCAAATTAATTTAGTCTTTTACGCAGTGGAGAAAGTGACCGCGCAAGAAAGAAAGTGCGTCCAAATTCACCCATTCTTCTCAGTTGAACTACTCGCGAAGTAGCCTATTCATCACACAGACATCACAAGCATCACATGAAAGAGCTTTTTCTCAGCTTTTAAACGATGTTAGCCGATAATTGCTGTGTTGAACGGTTCGCGAGAAAAGTAAATAATATAATTCAATTTAATCATACATTCTATTGAGGGTTTTGCGTCCCATGATCTCACTACCCATTCATCTCGGTGGAATACTTCACGAACCCTTCTTTTAACACATGACATACCAGATATCAGAATAAACAGCAGACCTTACCGAACACAAAAGTGTAAAGCAGTCCCCTGTACAGTTAGCCGTTCCAGAGTAATCTAGTTTTAAATTTGTAGCAAATTTCGACATGCATGGATGTCTCCAAATTTGGGCTTTACGTTTTACAATGTGTTTAAATTGTTCCACATGATTTCATAACGGGCCAAATACAAAATAAAGTTACAAATATCGCCTATATTGGTAAATCATAGGACAGCTGACTAAGAGTTTGTGAAAGTAGCCATAATGATCACAAAATGCTAAGCATGCATCTAGGCTATTTGAGTTTCTTAAAGCTGAGCTGTGCTTAAATTGTTTAATACATGATTTCATAACAGGCCAAATATAAAATAAATGTTATATATAGCCTAGATATCTGCAAATATTAGATGATCAGATGATTTACAGTTCTATGTAATATGTCATGTTTCATGTTTTTGTAATGTTTCATACAGTGATGCAGGTCTACTGCAGTGAATAGGCTAAATACTTGATATACTTAATACTTAATTCTTGAATTTCCCCCGGGGATCTATCTATCTATCTATCTATCTATCTATCTATCTACCTATCTACCTACCTACCTACCTATCTACAACTTTGATCATTTGTATAGCCTACTACTGTATAGTTAACTTTGGCCTTGGTGCCCTGACATGTGGCCTTTGTGCCCCCCACCAAATATGCCCAACTGAAGGCCAAGTGGCCTTGCCCCCAGAATGGTGAAATTCCAAGCCTGGGTGAGAGCATGAACTTTCAAAAGTTGAAAAATAAGGACCACCCTAGGCTTAACAAACTTGGGTAGTGCATGGGTCCAACAAGAAAAGTCTGGGCTGACCAATTTATCAAAGCATGATATTATGACTGCTGCGTAGTGGTCATAGGTTTAGTCAGCTTCTTTTCTTCCGGATTTTTTTTTCCCTCAGTAAATTGTTTGTCAAAGATTCCCAGGACACTGAAAGACCGGGCTGGACGAAACTTAGTGGGCATGTATCCCTACAAGGATGACACAGAACCAGTGATTTTCGGTTTGATCCGCATAATGCTTTTTAACATGTAATTGTGAAGAGTGTTCTCAATGTTTTTGGTTCCAAGGACCCCTTTTGGGGGAGAACATTTTCCAAGGACCCCCTCATAACCGTAACAATTAAGCATGCCATTCTCTGAAGTTGTGGCCAGGTCCACTATCCCATATTTTTTGGCAGATGTGCAACGTCTTTTGTCAGTTTTGGATTTTGCATCACTTGACAACATGGACTGACTCAAATATTTCTAAACATTTATCAGCTAGCTGGCTAACAAATAAGCCAAGCTAAGCAGTAGGTTCTTCATGACCTAAGTGAAGTTAAATGTGGGTAGGAGCAAATAGACACAATTTGCTTGTTTTATGGGTGAAAAGGGGCATCATCTGTAGATATTCATTTTTAAAATCTTTGCAAACAAGGGATAGTGCTGAAAAACAATATTGGCACTGCATTAAAACCAGACCTGTTTCTGCAAAGAAAATCATTGTATGGGCTCAGGAAAACCTCTGATAACCATTGTCTATGAGCACAGTTTAATACTGAATTCAGAAATGCTAGTGTAATCTCTAAACTATGTAATTTTTGCTGCTATATGGGTTTACGAGACATGAATATAATCACATTCTCTTTGCATTTTACACTAGCCTGGAGGACCAGACCCAATCCCAAAGATTAAGGGTCTGGCTACGAGTAATGAAAATGGCCCAACTTGAGGGGCGGCACCAAGCATGCATTTGAAAATATCACTCCTTGCAATTGGATAACACTACGACCAATGTTTCTGGACATCAACGTTGCAGCGCTGTCGTCATCTGTTTAGCTCGCCTCTGGCCCACCTATCAAATACACCAATGTGATTGGTGCAGCTCGGTTTCATGGGCATAGTTGATGAGCATCATTACTCGTCGCCAGAGTCACTCACTGGGCAAATTCAAATTTAGCTCTCGCGAGAACTCTGGATTTCCAGGGTAATTTTACACACCATTAGCTACCAAGAATATGCAGACAGTTTTTCATTGAAAGTTGGCATTGAAATCTGAAGATACTGATGAGAGCATCCTTTTACCAACAAAGACCAAATCTGTTTGCAGACTGGATTACGGCCATCAGGATGAAAGTCCTGAAAGACTGAAGTACTATAACAACCTTACAGCACACATTAGTATTTGGACAACATACCCAAAATAGGCTGGGTGTGGAGGCATACATCAACAATTAAAAGTTGCAAGTTCTACCTTGCACTGGAGAGCACAGAACATTCTGATGAGAAAACAGTACAATATTTGCCTGAAAAACTCTAGAATTCTCTAAACCGGGGCAGTGCCAGTGGTTTCGGGGCTGTCTTGGAAAATATATGAAGGCTTAATCCCCAGAGGTACCTTCATTCATGTGAGTGACTTCAGCAGTCCGAAAGAGCTGGCTGATTATCTCCGTGTCCTGGACAAGATATACAAGATAAGTATAACCAGTTTTTCTGGTGCAAAGAAATAACAGTGTCACAAACTTTGCCTTTCCGCTGGAGTACGCCTGTCTGGCACACAGGTGCATGTTAGTCAAGTTTTAAGCAATCTTAGTCAACAGTTCTGGGGAGGAGATATGGACTGAACTAGGAGTAAGAACTGTAACTAGCTTGCCTGGAAAAGGACCCATGGCTATCTTGCCTCTATAGAGGCAAACAATTATCTAAGGATTACAGATGGAGAGATACAGACAAAGCATCTTGCGGTCACCAAGTCTAGAGACTTGACCTCCATGATAACAGATTATGAAAAAGGCATGCCAGGGGGGAAAGCCTTTCTTGTTATCTAAAACAAGTATAAATGGCTGGAGTTGCTAAATGCTACCATCACTTTGCCTGGAATCATTTGTTGGATTTGATTGTTTTTTTTATATGTCATTTTACTCATCTTTACATGGGGTGCCAATAAATATGGAAGTGCTTTATACAGTATTTGCATTTGTTGAGTATTTATCTGCTTGTTTCTGTTACGGTGACCCTGATGACCTTATGTTTGATCCCACTGCTGATCAGAACTCTTCCCTAGGAGAATGTCCATTTTAAACTTGACTCCTGATCCACTTAACAAGAACAATGAATGTGGAGCTTCTGTCATACTTTTTACTTATCATGTAATACTCTATGACATACCATGACTACCATTTAATATGGTTTGTTAGTGCTGTTGACAAGTGTTTCTCTTGGACACTAGATGGTAGCACAATCATTCTTTTCATGGCCTCTTCTTACGAAGGCTTTGTGGGTCAGTGTGTGTTTATCTAATCACAGTACACCACAACATTTTTTTTTGTCTTTTATTTTGAGAACCAGTGTGGAAAGAGGAAATGTTGTTTACTCATTAAGTCTTCAATAACTAGATATACCGCAGAGCGGTACAAAATATGCCGCCGCCCAGTCCAGCACATTTTTTCCACAAAAATAAGTCACATTTGTCAAATAGTGTTCATTAGTAAATTAACTTTGTTCCTTTTTTGTGTTTGTCATTGAGTGTGTGGTTGTTTTTGTGATATATGTGTACTTCTGTGTGTCTTTATTGAGTGTGCCTGCATGTAAGTTAGTTAGTTGTGTGTGTTTTTTTGTGTTTGTGTTTGTGTGTGTGTTTGTGTATGTAGGTGTGGGTGCATGTGTGTGAGGGTGTGCGTGTGCATGTTTGTGCGTGTTGTGTGTGTGCATGTTTTTCTTGACACTCAAAGTGCTTCACAGGAAAGGCGGAATCTCACTAAGCACCACCAATGTGTAGCACCCATCTGAGTGATGCACAACAGCCATTATGTGCCAGAATGTTCACCACACTAGTTTCAGGTGGAGAGTGAAGGAGTGAATTAACCAATTACACACTGGGAGGATGATTACAAGGCCAAATTGAATGAACCAGGTTGGGAATTTAGCCAGCAAATCAGGCACCTACTCTTTGCGATAAGTGCCATGGGATCTTTAACAACCATGGTGAGTCAGGACCTCAATTTAACATTCATGCCCAGGAAAACATCTCCTGCAGTACAGTGTCCCTGTCACTGCAATAGGCCATTGGGATTGATATTTGTTTGGTGGCTTTTGGCCACAGGGAAGAGTGCCACCTACTGGCCAGCCACCAACACCACTTCCAGAAGGAACCTACTCTTCCAAGGAGGTCTCTTATCCAGGTACTAACTAAGCCTGCTTAGCTTCAGTAATTCAGCAATGTCAGGGTATCTGCTGGTCTGGCTGCTGGCTAAAAACAAAAGGTGAAAGGCATATATGATTCTATCTATCTATCATTATGCACATTCAATTCTCACTGGTATCTGCTACTGCTGGGTTAACATGGCCCCTGGTGGCAAACCTACGTAACAAATTGCTCATCCTAGGCCCTACAGTTCTCAAGATATTCACAGAAACTTTTGGTGTACAGTCACTAAATGTACACATAAATGTATTTATTGTATGGCCCCCCATGAACGAAAGTCCATGAAACTTGGTATGCATTCAGAGGGTATCATAATGTTCAATTTTGTGCAGTTTTGACCATGTCAGGTCAGAGATACCTGGGATTACAACATCTCATTTTAGTTTTTTATTTTTAACTAGGTGGCGCTATACATGAAATGAGTGGTTATGGGATGGGTTGACATGCAAAAAAAGATGGTCCTCCTAGGCCCTACAATTCTCGAGATATTCACAAAAAACTGTGTCCGCCCTACCCTCCTTTCGGCGGTCCAGTCCGGCGGGGGGGCGACGGATCAAAGCGAAAAACAATGGTTCCATGCTATCCTTGTGGGGTTACATGCCCACCAAGTTTCGTGCACCCCGGTCTTTCAGACCGCCGCTTCGCTGCGCGGTAGTTATAATAATCTTACCTTCAAAACACTGAACATAAAGATCATTACATCCAGTGAAGCAGAAATGTGAAAATAAACACATCCCATGCATGTATGTCATGCATTGACTAACTTTATGAACAACATTAGTGTTATGACTGATCATTGCTGTTGACACAATTTCAAAAAATGCAACTTTTTGCAGTTTTGTTTTTCCTAAATTGGTTATAAATAGCAAATAATTTCCTTTTAAACAACTAAGTAGTCTTCCACAGATATTTTGCATAGATGATAGTTTAAAGTGTGGTTTCACCAGCATTGGATTCATTCGTTTATTCATCTATTCTCTTGTAACACTGATACATTTGGTAACATTACAATAACACCCACTATACTTGGTATTGGTATTCCACTGTAATTAAGATAAAAAGATATGAAAAAGAAATCCAGTTGCACTGTTCTAATTACATTGCCAATGGCATGCTTTGCATTAGATGCTGTTATCCATTTTGCTGCATTATTGATTATATAATTATGAGGTTATAAGGGCGGTATGTTTTATGTACAGTTTCAATACAGTATTAGGTGTTTAATGGTAATCTTGGGCTTCGTATGATCATCCATAAACAATCTCATTGTGGATTTTCTTTCATTTCAACATTCTCTCACTGAAAAACTCTGGTTTGCTAAGATTATATGTGCAGTCATCAGTGGGACGCTGATTATGCTTGAGGTAGAAGTCGTGTCACTGTGCTGACATTCTGGTACACCTTTTTCATGTGGTGGCCATTGTGTAAACCAAAAGGAGGTGATGGGGTACACTGACTATCTATCTATAAATTACAAGAACGTCTGTCTGTCTGTGTTTGTGTGTTATTCGCATATCTGTCGAACCGTTCATCCGATTGATTTCAAACTTGGCAGGTGTCTTGCTACGGGCACGAGTAAGTGCAGTGCCAAGTGTGATGTTTTTTCGATAAGAAATGCTAAATATATCATTAAATATATTGGTAAAAGAAGCACACATTGGCTTTGCCACTCTAGCTGCTGGCCATTCCCCCTCTCACACAACACAGCGCAGGACCACAGAGGGTGAGCAGAGCTTTGGCAACACTGAATCTGGGTAGAAAGTCATGATGCAAGATGTTGGCTGACACCTCAAATACTCCAGGCTACTTTGGACTGTCTTTAGACTTTGAATAAATAAACGACAATTCCGACTGCAAGGTCCCAAATTAAAACGAGCAATAATGGTCCCGAATTTAAGGACGTTTCAGAATGTCACACATGCAAAGCATGAGCAGCTACGGACATCAAGTGGCAGACAGAGCGTGAGGTCACTTATAGGCTACCAGAAACTGTTTTTGAGTCACATCATTGCAAATTTCATACGATGATGCATCATTCCACAAAATGGTTTGTCTTCTCTAACATCAAGTTATTCAATAAGCTAAATATAGACTTAACTCAAAACGCCTGTTTTAAACCAGGCATGTAACCAGGCATTTTAAACCTGCAGGCATGTAGGGGCATCTGTGGCCTACTGGTTAGTGAATCGGACTTGTGACCAAAGGGTGTTAGGAAAAATGTGGGTGGGGGGAGTGATTGAACAGCACTCTCCCACATCCACGGATGAGGTGCCCTTGAGCAAGGCACCTAACCCCCAACTGCTCCCTGGGCGCCAAGATTAAGGCTGCCCACTGCTCCGGGTGTGTATGTGTGCTCCTAGTGTGTTCACTGCTCTGAGGGTGTGTGTGTTTGAATGGGTGTACACTGTATGTGGGTGTGTTGTACACTACCCCCTGATGGGTAAAATGCAGAACACAAATTCCTCGTATATGCAAGTATACTTGGCCTATAAACCTGATCGATCTATATTTCCATGTAATTGGGCTAAAGGTTGTCTACAGGAATAGCATGTTTGAACACTGCATCATCAGTGTTGTGTGTAACACGTTACAAAGTAACATGTTAAAGTATTGAACATAACTACTTTTTGGGTAAAAAATAGTGTAACACGCTACTACTGAACGCTACTTTTCCCAGGGACAGATTTGAGAGCGACACTGCTTTCTCAGCTACGCGCTTGCACAATAGTCACAAGCTCCCCATGGACTGTACGTGACAGAGGCTATAAGCATGAAGAGCAATCATGCGAGAAGCAGCCAACGCTAACTTTTGAGGGATGGAGGTACCGGTATTCCCATTAGGTGGAGGAATGTGAGTGTAAGGTGTACACTGTGCCCTGGTGAGAAACTTTTGCCCACTACCGTTAACACAACTGCCAACCTATTGATACGATTTGCACTAGCTTTGCACCAATTTCAGAGGAGCCAGTTTAATGAAAGAGTATAAGTCTGTAAAATAAGCCCTTATGTATTTTGTGTACTACTGTACTGCTGTATATGCCCATAAGATGTATCGAGGCTATGCTATTTGATATTATTTCATATGGGTTTAGTGCTGGTGTTGAAGCCTATAATAGCCCAATGTTTTCGTGCTCTGTTTGTGGCATTTTTTATAATAAAGAGCACAAAATAAATACTTGTTATGTCCTCCATAGCAGAACTTTATATAGGCCTACATATTTAGGAACAGATATTGGGTTCTGCCCAAAGTCGAGCAACATAAAAGTAACGTAAAAAGTTACTTACTTAAGTAACGGATTACTTTTTAAAAAAGTAACGAGCAAACACTACTTCCCCAACACTATCATTAATGCGTTCTTGCCACCTACTGGTGAATGCATAGAACACAACAATCCTATGGTTTGTGTGCCCCATAGCCTCGTTTTGGTTTACAATGGCCACTGCATGAATAAGGTGAATTCTCTCTCTGCTTTGGTCCATCACCTTTCCATTCACAACTGATAGAAGTTGCCATGGTCACAGCACTCCCATTCAATCAGCTCTGAGCTTTGGAACCAGAGAGCGATTTCCTTCTGAGCCATCTCAACCGAGTCAGATGCGTGGATCACATTCCTAGAACAAACACATGCAAACCACTGTTAACAGTCTCATGGGGCAGACACAATGTGACACAGGCAAGTTGGTTGCACACAGGCAAGTTGTGTGTGTGTGTTTACATACCTGCTGATGTGAATGCAGAAGTCTCCTCGAATTGTTCCGGGAGGAGCCTCAGCTGGGTTTGTATTTCCAACCAGCATTCGGGATGACCTCACCACATTATTCCCCTCCCAAACCTACACACACACACACAAATGACACGCTCAAACATCCAAATGCATGAACAGATTCAAGCAGTGAATTCAAGCACTCAGTAATGTAACAAACCTCCAATAAATACATGGCGTGTAGTGCAGTGGCAATTACTGGAAGTAGTGACAGGTTCAGTTATGTTCCGAGGAAGGCCAAAATGTCCGAGGTGACCATTTGTTAAGCTTTTGAGAGAGCACCATTGCAAATCATTAATCCCTTTAAAAAAATAAATTGCTGAACTGTATAATTAATTACTTATGTAGTGTACTGTTTTCCTTTAATGAAAGAACAACATTCCAGACAATTTTACACCATTCTATTATTTTGGAATTATACTCAGATTACAATATTTGTTGGATGCGTCATGCTTCCTGACACTGCTTGAGAGAAAACTGGAGAGTAAGTTTGCTCTTTCCCCACCAGCTCTTCACTCCGCTTTTTGATCAAGCATACTAATTAGAGTGTGATTGTATTGTTGACATAGACTGATGACAGTGTTATTGTTTTGGTGGCATCAGACTAATTAGGTTGTAGTTGCAATCGTTAAGCTCAGGCAGAACATAGTTTATTTATACAACATGCTCCACAGAAAATCAGGCTTTTCAAAAACTGAGTCTGATTTGAAGACTTTGCTATAAATGAAAGGACACGACACAGTGAACAATTTAACTCATTTATAAAATTGCCGACTCTGCCATTGTACACATTTTGCTTAGTCGTATTGGACTGGATTAAGAAAGAGGTATGGTCATTAATATGTCTTGCAAAACTTATATTGAAAGTGATTTAACCAGTTTGTAGCTGGTGTAATTATTGAATGTTGAAATTGAAACTGTCTCTTTATGACCGAGAAGACAATAAAGACGGGATCTCCAAACACAGGAGATGAGTCACGTTAAAGCATCCCTCAAGGCAGACCTATGCCACTTTTAGCTCAGCTGCTCTGTCTCCACACATCATCTGACAAAACAGGTCTGTTGTTGATGTGATTCACACATGTCATTATGTCAACTGAAAGTGCTTTTCAACTTTCACCTGCATCATAGGTCACTGATTGAAGTGGCCTGGTTTAAAATTGACTAGGCCAAATTATTCTTGATCGAGGGTTTACAAACTATTGTGAGCTAAAACAGTCTAGCCACCCCAGATGTATTGCCTATACCTACTGTCTGTTTTGAATTCTGTATCTTTTAGCTACACGGTCAGAGAGACTGAATTCATCAAATCAATAGATGAACAGATACTGTGAAATGTAAGGTTATTCCCTAATTCC
This sequence comes from Alosa pseudoharengus, assembly GCF_046254945.1. Classification (NCBI taxonomy): domain Eukaryota; kingdom Metazoa; phylum Chordata; class Actinopteri; order Clupeiformes; family Clupeidae; genus Alosa; species Alosa pseudoharengus. The sequence goes on along the minus strand of NW_027468774.1, from coordinate 26,180,418 downwards.
ATGATAGGAAGTAACAATCACATAATGTTTGTAGGAATAGGAAATATTCTGACAATTATCTAGATTCTTGATTCTTGACACATAGTTTCTGCTGTGCAGCTCTGATTGACTGCCCCTCCTGACTGCCAACTGAAGCGTGGTAAGATAAATCAGTTCTCACCTTTCCCAGTGATGTCTGAAAGGGACCCATGGTTTATTAGAGGTGACTTAGAGAGGACTTTCTTTAACCATCAGAATGTACCAAGCACTACAATTGCTCCTCAGGTAGGTCCAATTAGTAAAATTATTTATTGTTTGATTATGGGACAGCTCATAGCTGCAGCATATGACAAAGCAAAGACAGACAAGTATGCCTTTGTTTAGATTTGAGTACATTTTTACCTGCCACAGATTGTTGTACTGAACTGTGATTGCAAATGTATTTTTGGGTGGAATGTAAAGTGACCTTTGGTATGTGAATGTATGGTGCTATATAAATGTAACTATAAATGTAATTATTATTAGTAGTAATAGAAGTAAGAGTACCATATTCTACAAGCACCCAAGTGTGAGGAGTGAACAATTTGCTGATAACCAATATCTCCTCACAACATTCAAAACATGCCACTGTATTCTACTGACAACATGTCAATGCATGCCATAGCCTAGAGTACACAGTATTGGCTGACAGACAAGTGAAGGATCTCTCACCATGGCAACCACAGGGCCGGAGGTCATGTAGTGTAGCAGACTGGGATAGAAGGATTTCTTGCACAGGGACATGTAATGCTGTGACAGCAGCTCATTGGACACCTGAGAGAGACACAAAACAGGTTGGAGAGAATGTGGCAGGACATGTTTTCCACACTCAGGTGTGCACGTTTTTTTTTTACCTGCAGCATTTTCAGACCAACAAGTTGGAACCCTCGGATCTCAAAGCGCTGGATGATCTGACCGATGAGACGTCTCTGGACTCCATCAGGTTTGACTGCTATAAGGGTGCGTTCTCTTATACCTACAATAAACACGAAAAATCATTACACAGACAAAGCAATCATAGATACTGCTAAGCATGTTTCTATTTCACTCTTACACACACACACACACACACACACACACACACACACACACACACACACACACACACACACACATCACTTGGATGTTCTCTGGAGTAAAACTAATCTACTGATGTAATTCCAAAGGGCCTGACATGCATGTGCTCCCCACACTTTCTGTAACACAATTAAACTAAGGCATTCCCACACACTAAAAAGGCACCACTACAACTATCCACAGCATTAATCCCAGGAATCTAGTAGAAACTGTATTGTACAGCTTGGGGGGGCGGGATCAACAAATGTAAACAGAATATTTTCACAATATTTCAAGGCAACAAGCAATCACAGACGCATGCACGCGCAGGCAGACACAATAATAGAAGACTTAACAAATCCTTTGTGCAGTTACTTAAGACAACACACTGAGAGCACCTGGGGACAACCGACCTAACTACAGAGGCGAAGTGTAGCAGGTTGTGGCCTGTTTAATGAGTGGACGCCGAATGAAAAGCGCTTGTGACGGCTCAAATATTTTGCTCATTGGCATCGGAGTTCCTAAATGGAAAGTGTTCCATGGAAAGTGCTCTCAAGCAGTGCGTGGCCCTAGTTCCCACAACACAAACTCAGTAAAATGTTAATGCTGCAAGATACAATGTGGACATGACAACTTAACATCAATAATTTTTAGGAGTCGATACATTAGAAAAAAGAACAAGAGCACTCAATTACCTGCAGAATTACTGTTGTAGCGAGCGTACTCATGTATAGTTATGGATTTGGGGATCACTCGCAGTCCATTCATCTTTTTGACCGGAAAAATTACACCGTGAAGCAGACATCTGGGAAATAGTGCCATTTAAAAAATAGTTTAATAAAAGTGTTGCTCTATAAGCAGCTAAACGTTTTAGCTAGAAGTGAATTTCGCCTTCACTACAGCACGCAGTTTCCCGTTAGTTTGACAAACTTTAGTCGCGTGCACAAATTATATAGGGGCGTAACAAGCTCGTGGTATTCACCTTATTCCGCGCGCAAACATGGGGGCGCTAGCTTTGCCCACATTGTCTCCGAACTTCCGATTGAGCAGTACATCCATTGCGATACTTTGAGATAGCAGAGCTCTATCGAGATGACTGGCATCATATATCATGGGTCATCCTATAGTTAGGAACGTTTATTTAGGATTTTGGTGACTTAAGACATTTCTGTTATACAGCTTTCCTATCTGAAGTTAGGAAAAAAACTGACTTTGGAGCGGCTGTTCTGTAAGTTAGCCTCTCTATCCTCTTCTGCCGTGTTATCCCAATGAAGCTAACTAGACGTAGCTAGCCGACCAGACGTTTAAAGACAACGTGGAATTTAAAAAAATGGGCGGGGCTGAATAAGGTGAATAGAGCTGCACAGTCCCGCCCACAGCCGATGCCGGATGTAAAAATCCAATGCAATTTCTCCATTGACAATTGCGGTATAAGCCATAAAAACTTAACTGCACGTGGTAGACTTAAAACCAGCTATGGCTGTACTAAGCGATTGTATATGCTCCTATAGACACCAAGAGTTCATGGGGCACTAACCTTGTTTTGAGATAAATGCCTTTTATTCGCGATCTCTTGGATAAGTACTTCATTACCCACAATCCTGAACAATCCCACAATCCCACAGTGATGCCTCTGATTGGTGGAAAGGCTGTTATGGTCATAGTTTGAAACTTTCTCTGCGAAAAATATTGACAAAGATAGCGGAGTCTTTTAGAATCTACTGCCTATGGCGAAAATCTTAATGTGATTAAAAACTTTCTTGACGAATATTGGTACTTGTATCAACAAGGATTGGGGTTTATACATCACACGAACTTAGTCAGGGCCAATACACTATCACAGTGGTTTTCAAAGTGGGGGCCGCGAGGGGGTGCCAGGGGGGCCTCAGCAAGTTGGAAAGAAAAATAAAAGCAACAAAAAAAATGTAAAATATACCTTTTACTATGAGGGTTGTTATACAATGCCATTATAATAATGTGAGGCATATCTGAACATTATATTTCCCATGATAATGACTGGGAATAATAGTAGAGTGATAGCTCTCATATAACAGAAAGCCCCAAATACAATTTTTACACACTGTATGCTCCATAGCGAAGTGCTTGTGGCTAAAATAATGATTAGGAATAGCTTAATGTATTTTTACATTTGCCGTAGTATTGTCGATAGGTTTAATAACACATCAAGGGGGTCCTTGGCCAGAACCTAGTGGTATTTGGGGGGCCTTGTCGTGGAAAAGTTTGGGAACCCCTGCAGTATCAAATAGACCACTGTAAATTAGGGCTTTGACTCCGAACTTCGTTATTTGAATATAATTCGATTATTTAAAAAATTAAAGATATTCGAAAGAATTTTAGGGATCTCTTAATATTCGAACCTGTAGACTATGTAAATAATTTTTTGTAAATGTATTTGCTTGTAAACGTTGTTTTAAATTCAGATTTCGAGGGTTTTTTTTTCACGCCTGGTGAAGTAAAATCACGAGCTCATTAGCAAGGCTATTATTGGTCATCTGGGCTCCTGCAGGTGACGTTAGCATCCTGGTTCGCGCTTAGTGAGCTCCCACATACAGACACTTTTATTTTAAACTTAACCTTCCTCTGATTTGAATCACCTCTGTTATCAATCAAAGCAAACAGGGAAAAGAAACAGCAGCACAATCATGAAAAACACTCAAATAAATACATGTCCACATAAGTCTGAATGAAAAGCAGCACTGGTTGAAGCCTGGAAATATTGTAAACAAAGTAGCCTAGCTTAATTTGCTAGTTTATCATAGTCTACTGGTTAGACTGTTCAGTTTCCCCACGTGTGTTTAAGTTTCAAATAAATACTTTTTCTCCTTGGGACAAGACTGTTTTTTCCATTTGCATCGGGATTGAGATTATTAGAATTTAGCAGTCAATTTGAATGCAACAGTTTTGAACAAATTCGTGCAGCGTGCTAATGATGCTAACCGGATTTATTAGTAATTTAGCCAGTCGTCTTGCACGATTGTGAATGTTTGGATTATATGTGCATGCTGAGGAGGGATGCGCCTGTTGAGAGGGAGAGAGAGAGAGAGTGCACGGGGAAAGAGTCTGTGTTGTGGTAGGCCTACTTCTATCGCCTACTCTGGTAGAGTTGCACATAGCCTGCTACTACAATGCAAGATATATTTAGCCTATTTATTTATGGACAACGTAAGCGGGAGGTGTGTGTTGCTTTTAATAATCGAATGTTCTATCGAACATATGTTTTATTGATATCGATTACATGTCTATTGCGATACATATCGCTATCGTTTTATCGCCCAGGCCTATGCTCAATAATAACAATTTTAACACACGCATAGGGAGGAAAAGTAATCTCATCGCCATCTAGTGGTTGCGTTCCTAGAGTTTAGCGGAGGGGATGGGATTTTTTTTTTTATAACCCAATTCATTCAAATCTACTATTTGTTTTTATATTTCTTTTCGATTTGGCATATTTTAAACATGTTAAACACTTGTCCCTTGGGTTCACCGTCATTTCCACACCTCTGCATAAAATGCAATCCCAGGCTCAGTATTCTAGATTTGTATACTCAGTAACCATAGCAACTGACACTCCAGAGGGATCCACATGGCTGAATGAAAGAATGATCCCAGCAGAGGTTAATACATAGGAGATATATCAAGGTAAATATGAGAAATACCGCGAGTATGTTTATTGTACGTCATTTCTGAACCGCTCATAATTCATTCCGATGGGAAAAATTCTGGATTTTTACCATTTCATTAGGTGTAATTTGAGATTATTTAATGCTAACTCTAAAACTAACACTAACAGGCTAGTCAAACATGAGATATTAGAGGGAAAGTGGGAAAATGTCATTTCCACGACCGTCTTTTCCACATCTGTCAGAAAACAAGCTGAAACAAACGATTGAAAATAACAGAACTCCCTGTTCATCAGTCAATTTCTTCAGAATCATCAGCAGTCACCACATGTATTTATCTCAAATAGTACATGTGCAAACAACAGGTCATTTACCCCAAGGGTCAGGCTAATCAGCCAATCAGTATGTCACTACCAGTGGGATGACAGTTCAGCGTGCATGTGTGTTAGTATTAGATAGGGTCAGTGTAACCATGGGGAAATAACCCAGGATTGTCCCACACTACAAACACACTCCCACTCTCTCTCTCTCACACACACACAGTACAGGTTTTTGGTTTGTCATAGGCTACATTTAAAATCAGTAAGTTCATGGTTTTGCCAATAAAACACAGATGGGGATGTTTCATAGCAACTCCGAATAGAGAAGTCATATTAACATAAAACCTTTTTCAATTGTCAGGTGCTGCGCCCAGGTGCCAAGTCTAATAATATACAATTATCCAACATAGTAGATAGATAGATAGAAAGATACTTTATTGATCCCCAGGGGAAATATATTAGTCACATATTCTGAGGTACACAAACATGTATGTAGCTTTATTGATGTCAAGCACTTACCCTGATTGTGAAACCATCAATATCTGAAGAATCGCTTAAGCCTCAACTGTGGAATTTGGTTTGTTTATATTAATTTGATCACATCTCTTAAAGTTTAATTTGATTCTCTCAATAAAAAGGCCGCCAAATGGCCAACATACATTCAGCAGCCAAAACAAGCCTGTGCCAATATCTTGTGTGATGTGAAAGTTTACCAAATTTGACGTCTTGGGATGCACAAAGTCTGATGTGCTGTCAAAGCACTGTTGCAACTTCTTAAACTTGAATATGTTCCGCTAAACTTACTCCTCTCCGGCAAACTAAATATCTTTGGTTTGCGGACATAACAAGGCTTTTCAGGAAATGATCTTGGGTTATGGGAAACACTGACAACTTTCCCCACCATTTTCTGACATATTATCAACTATCTAACTATTCAACTATCTAACTACTAACTATATTATCAAGAAAAAGGTTAGATAGTTGCAGCTCCAGTGAGCAGATGGGCTTAGGTGTAGAGATACATGCAAGCCATTTAATGGCCATGATAATGTTTTATGAATATGTAATTTGAGGAACAAACAGGGGTTCTCTGGGGTTGGAGTAAGGTCTTTAAGACTGTTTAGTAAGTGTGAGTAAATACTAACATTATCCAATACAAATTATAACATAAAATAGTTCAAAATCCTTTGTGCACAAAGTGATCACGCAGTGAATCTTGCAACTTTTACAAAAGAACTTTATTTGGGCCTATTTTTCCTGATGCATCAGGAATGGAATGATATGTAAGCATGTGAGTCCGTCTCCATGGAGATGAAGTGAAGTGATATCTGAAAATTAAAAAAACATGGCTCAGCCCCTTAACGCCTCATGGAGCCTGCGTCAGTCCACACATCACACAATAGCAGACCAGGAACCGCTACTAGAACCATTATCAGTCCGCGTCTCACAGCAACACACCAGTCCAGCTTGGGGCAGCAAAGTGTCATCGGGCTTTGGCCACATGATCATTGGCAACATGTGAAAATACACAGGAGACAAATAAAGTCTAAAACAAATAGTCCCCTGCAGCAAAAGGGGTGTGGCTCACAGATAAAAACAGTCCAGACACGCCCTCTTTGGACACACCCTCCCCAGACAGCTCCTACTCTTGGTCTGCCACTGCGCTGAGCTCACTAAGAGGGGCTGGGCTGTGGGAGGGGAGGGGCTTAGCCACATTTAAGGCGGAGTCTATGCAAGCTGTTGCTATAGTTTCAGTGGCGTGGGTGGGGCGTGTTGCTATAGCTTCAGCGTGCCTGGTGGCAGGCTTCCATTACACAGTCTGTAATAGCGCAGGTCATTCACCAGCCGGTAGACACTTTGTGTAAATGATGGCAAATCCTGCAAGGACAAACAGTTGATTAATAGACAAATATAGAGGACTGGCACAGAGCCTTCATTTAGTACCCTCTCCAATACCATAACTGACATGCAGCCTATCGCCATGTTGCTAGTGACAATCTCTTACCCTCTCAGGAGTGAAGTTGCGGGCGAGAGTAGCACGCTGGTGGTGGTCGAGGCCCTGGCAACCGTTCAGGAACTCGGGCAGGAAGGAAGAGTAGAAGGTGTGGAAGTTGACAGCGGCCATGTTGTAGACAGCCACCGTGATGTCGTCCTGCAGCAAGTCGTGGCTTTTGTGCAAGAGCACCTGCAGCAGCACGTTGATGAAATGGAACAGCATGGAGCTCTGAAACAGCTTCTGGAAAGTCAACACACACAAACACACATGAAAAAAACATGTGCGAGTGTTTTCGGTTTAGGTCCTTTATGTCCATGTTTAAACATATTTTTTTTTTTTGTTTTGTTTTCATGGAATAGTATGTGTTTCTGAAGCCTTCAAAACACACCTTGTGGTATAGTTTGTGCTTGGTGTTGAGAACCTCCAGGTAGCTCAGGTTCTGCTTGAAGATGTGGATATCTGGCTGCAGGAAAGACTGGCCAAAAGCCTACCACAAAAAAAAGAAAAGCAAATTACATATGGACGGAAATATCACAAAATACAGAGAAACCAAGAAAGGCACTGTTGGCATGGGGATCCATGTAAAAAAAAACCTTGAACCATACAAGGGCAGAACAAAATATCAGGACAAATTACTTTGCCTTTGGAGTAACTTAACCTTTACAAACATGCACATGTGAGCTGTGTACAGCTGAATGCAAACTAGCTGCATTTACCACCTGTTGGGTAGTTCTAAAAATGGGTGCCTTGATATTTAACTTCTCAAAGCGATCATACATGTGACATGTTTCAGATTCTGTTCAAACCTTGTCTAAATCATGAATGGGTCCCAAAACCAAAGAGTGTAAAATATTCCTGTTCAAATCTTATGTCTTCATTTTGTTAGCCTTTACAGCCTGAAAAACCCATGATCTGGGAAGCCATGTTTGGCCATTAATATGTTGAAAAGTATTTCTCATAGCCAGCCCAAAGTTTGCAAGTTGGAAGACAAATATGTTGTCAGTATGACTGAAATCACAAAAAGTTTGTACGACATGCTCATTTATTTTCTATACAGCCCTAGATTGGAGTAAAAAGACGCAAAGAGAGTGACATTGAAGGTCTTATAAAAAATGTTGATACCAATTTAGTATCAGTCTTTACTTTGTGTTTGAATACAATAACTCTGGAGTACAAGAAATAGATTTGCATCAATGTGCAAAAAGAGTTTTGAAAGGATTGAAAGGGACAGCGGAGTACACATTGCATGCAATGACGCAAAGTTAACTCAAATGACAACGTCAGGTTGAACTAAAAAGATTGGTTTGGGAGAGGAGGCAACCGAAGAAGCAGTGTAACAGGACAAATGAATAACAGAGAGAAGGTCTAGCCATAAAGTAAGCAGAAGTTGCCTTCTACTAGGATCCCTTTACGCTTGTGAAGTCATTATTCACTAAAAAGAAAACAGGAAGTTTGAGGGTTTAAAGGAGTGACATAGAGAAGTATCTGCAACAGGTACATATGGACGATCAGAGGCATGGGGTAATTTAACACCATGGGCAAGACCTGACTGAGGAGGCAGCTCAATTGCTACCACACTTATAATCCATAAAAAATCTAACAAATAACAAATGTGCCATCTAGTCCATAAAATGTGCCTTGTTGATAGATTTTGCACTTTGCCCAACTTTTAAAATAGTCCTAATATGAGTCATCCAGCTGGAGAGCAACCATTCTGAAAATAATGGCATCACTGGAGTGTCTTATTTGAGAATGGTCAAAATATGCATTGAAAAGCTGGATGGAAACCAAGCTGTAAACACAGTGTGCAGTCAGTGTACCTGCATGGCGGCGGTGAACTGGGCCTCGTTCTCCATCAGCTCCCCGGCTCCATCCCGCTGCACGCTGCTCAGGACTGAGCTCTTGAAGAAGAACCTCCAGTTCTGATGGAGAATCTGGAACAGCAGCTCAAACATCTCTGCCTTCACATCAGGGCAGGAGCGCTACAAAATACACACACAAAAACACAATTGTATAGGAAATGTACAGGATACAAACAAAAAAACTCCCACCCCCCCACACATACACACACATAGCTCCAATTCAATAATTCTGATGTTTGATGTGAGTATCTTGGCAGGTCTCACCTCTGCCACAATAGGATAGACTTGCTCCATGCAGAGGCTGAGAATGCTGGGCAGCAGTGGTTTGAACGTCTGTCCAGGCTCCTGAACCACCACCTACAGGGAAACAAAATGCATACACCCTCTTGAACTGATACTGGTAGTACAAGCTACTTTATGACTTTGTGGGGAACTGCATAAAAGCTGACACGACAACATGTTATTAAATGTTGAACATCAGGAATGTGTGGTTACAGTATATTGTACCTGTAAAATCTTGAGAAACTTCTGGACCACTTTTGACCCAGCGCTGCCCTCCTGTAGGATGCTGATGGCCAGCTGCTCCCTGCATCACATGACACAACAAACCACATCAATAACCACCACCAACGACCAATTACATGACTTCCCTTACCGGGACATGTGACCCCAGTCAGTTAGTCAGTCACATTTCATCCAATTTAATATGAAACTGACTCTGTAACAGTATCATCTGAGTGGTAATCAGATCTTACAATGCATGGTTCCTTAAACCCCCTAAATTCAAAAAGACAACCATTCTTTTATAGTGTAGTCATAGAGACTGATTATGTTTTGAACATCCACTTATTAACTACACAGTGCACTCTATAGTGAAAAACTATATAGTGGCTACTCAAAATATAGTGCACGGTGTAGTGAATGACTGGTTGCCTGGACACAGGGTCTCAGTACTGGACACCTTAATGCATGTCATACATCAAGTGGTCAATTAGTTCTGAACACTAATTTAACTAAAAAGTAAATAGAATTGTACATGTGAGTAAGTGTGTGTGTGTGTGTGTGTGTGTGTGTGTGTCTAACCTTGTGAACATGTTGAGGAAGGTCTGTATGATCTGCTCTGTGAAGGCCACCCCCATCTGCACACGCAGAGCCTGGAAGAGCGTGAGGAAGAAACTCAGCATCTCATCTGTGATCTCTGAGGGGGACAAAGGGAGAAAGAAAGAGAAGTCAGTACAAATTAACAGTAGTCAAGAGCACAGCAGCATCTCTAGACTGTATAATTCTGATCCTAGACAAAAGGCTAGTGTGTGCGCCATTTCATACAAAAATGAAATGAACACAGATAAAGATGGAGCCTTCTATCCATACTCCGTTTTTGATGTTGAGCATAAATCGCTTTGCTGTGGTCTTCCTGGCCTCCTGTCACCGTTATGGAATTAGCAAACCGAGCAAGGATGCTAGCAACTACTTGCTGCCCCTCAGCCACAACTTTCATCAAATACACCGCAGTGGAACTCATGACTCAGTGGAACTCACTCAGCTCAAATACATCTCCGAGTTGCCTTGAGGTGATAAAATCTCTCCACCTCCTGCGTCGTTCCCCCTATGTCCATAGGGCTGCCCGTCATAAGTTTGTTTACTCTCAGGAAACTTTGTCTGTCCCAGCTGTTTGGTGCCAAGCTTCCACACCCATCACATGTAAATCTGTGATACTTGGTCTGTGTGGACAACACGGTCACCCCTGACACCCCAGGTTGTCCTAATCTACTGCCCCCCCAAAACCTCTGCCTGCTTCCTATCTGAGCTCACTGAACTGCTTGCCACTGTTTGCCCGAAATCCCCGTCTACCATCCTGGGTGATTAACATTCATGTGGATTTCAGTAATTGTTCTCTTGCTACGGATTTTCTATCACTGCTTGACTGCTTCAATTTTTCACAACACGTACATGGCCCCACGCATGACAAAGGGCACACCCTGGACCTGGTGTGCTGTGCTGGCATAACCCCCTCCAACCTGCAGTGCACTGACCTGGCTGTCTTTGACCACTATGCCATCCTATTCTTGGTCAAACTACAAAGAAGCCCTTTCTCAGGCAAAAACAAGGTATTACTCCACACTAATCAGTAACCAAAAAAAAAAAAAAAAAAAAAAAAAACACCCCACATTGCTCTTCTCCACCATCAACCGTCTTCTTCACCCTCCTGATGCCGCTAAACCCTCAGATGCAGCTGACCTCTGCTCCAGGTTCCTGGATTTCTTCCAGCAGAAAGTGGACACCATCCACCGGCAGCTCCAGTCTCCTGGGCGCTCCCCCTGCCCGCTCACCTCAGTGCTGCCTATCCGCCTCCTCTCCACTGGATGCCGACCAAGTAAAAAAACTGGTCACCTTACCTAAGACTTCAACCAGCAGTCTTGACCCAATGCCTACCACCCTGGTCAAGGCCTGTTTTCCCATTCTCTGCCATCCAGTGGAAAACATCATAAATGCATCTCTTGCCTTTTGTGTGGTAGCATCCAGCTTCAAAATGGCAGCAGTCATCCCCACTCTCAAAAAGCCAGGCTCAGACCCAGATGACCCAAACAACTATCGTCCAATCTCCAACCTCCCTTTCATCAGCAAAATCCTGAAACTACTGCAATGGTGTCCTATCTGGACTGCCCACCAAGGCCCTTAGCAGACTCCAGTATGTCCAGAACTCAGCTGCCAGGGTTTTAACCCACACAAAGCCCTGGCAGCATATCACTCCCATCCTCCAACAGCTCCACTGGTTGCCAGTCAAGTCACGCATCGCCTACAAGATCCTCCTGCTCACCTACAAATCTCTCCATGGACTCTCACCACAATACTAAGTTAGGAGGCGTGCACATCCGAAAACTGGCAGGTGCCGAATTCCAAAGGTTTAGAACATAGAAGAACAAAATTGAATCCGCACACTGAGCTCCACGTTGACTATTTAAATCACCAAGAAGTAACGTTTCGGGCTTCTGCCCTTCTTCTACTGCCCCTTAAAGTCTAAAGAAGGGCAGAAGCCCGAAACGTTACTTTTTGGTGATTAAATAGTCAGAGCTCAGTGTGCGGTGTGCTCAGTGTGCGGATTCAATTTTGTTCTTCTTTGCTCTCACCACAATACCTCACAGACCTCCTCCACCCCTAGACTCAGTCGCGTTCCCTGCGGTCCTCTGACAAGGACCTGCTGGCCACCCCCCGCACCAGGTTGCGGACTTTTGGGGACAGGGCTTTCTCTGTCAATGCTCCCACACTCTGGAATACTCTACCACTCCATGTCTGCTCTGCCCATGTTCAAAAAGCACCTCAAAACATTTCTTGTCACTAAGTCCTTTGACCCCTAACCACATTACAAGATCATGTAGCCTATCATAGCCTGTCTTTAATGATAGCCTGACTTGTCGCTGGTCGTTGAATATGTCACATTACATGGCACGTTCCTCCTTCGGTGTCATTCCCGACCTTTCATATTCAGACACAACTATGGAAATTTGACAAATCCTTGACAAAATCAGCCTGAATTCGTTTAATCTGCACAGACCATTGTGTTGATGGAAGGCTGACACAACATACGCGCATCAGAGGACTGCAGTGGGCAAGAGGGGACATAAATAAAGCTGGATCATAGAATTACAATAACAAGGTCCAAGCACATCCAGTAAGTGTCCTGTAAGCCAAGGTGAGGGATATGAATTTAATCATGTCTGCAGTAGGAAGCCAATGAAGAGTGACTAACAGAGGAGTTACATGTGTCTTCTTTGGCTGATTAAAGACCAGATGTGCCACTGCATTTTGAATCCTCTGCAATAGTCTCACTACATAAGCAGGAAGCAGGAAGTTATGTGGTATATGCAAGAAGTGGATAAAAACCCACAACTGTCCTAGAAATAAGCACAGGATCAGGCTCCTATTTGGCCCACAATGGCTGTGGTCACTCCAAAGACCCCCCCCCCCCCCCTTCCAAAAGAGAAGAGGCCCAATTCTTCTCCATCAGATTGATACTGAAACAAATTGTGTTTGTCCCTATCTGGATGTAGAGAGATGTAGATGTTAAAAACAACTCAAGTTGTGTTATTTTCAACTAATACTGTGTACAATCTTGAAACAAAAAAAAACAAAAGCAATGTGTTGGAAACAAACCCAAACTGTGTTGTTCCTACCTGGACATAGATGTGTTGTTTTTCAACACATTCGTTTTGTGAGTGTGAGGTGCAACTGAATTGAGTGGATGTGGATGTGGATGAGATTCTGACCTGGTTGCTGGATGTAGTGGGGAAACAGCGCCAGGGAGACCTGCACGGACTCCTGCAGACTCTGGTAACAGATCTGTCGAGATTTTGTGGACTCCCCAGAAATACTTTGGACCAGGTCACGTAATACTGACAGGGTCTGTTGCATGACTGTTTTGTCTGCGAGAGGGTAAACAAAGAAACAAAGCTTGTAAACACACCGAGTTTTAGGGGGCAATTGCAAATGATGGGGGAGAGAGAGAGAGAGGATAGGATAGGATAGGATAGGATTATTATGTAGGTGGCAGCTTCGAATAAGCCCATTGCACTTTCTGCCTCTACATGCCCTGTACTGCTTACTTTTGTTTTGGTTATTTTGTGTAAACCAGCCTAGGACACAACCCCATATATTAATGTGTAATGGAGGGCAACAGTGTGGTGGTAGGAGAGCATTCTGGGCTTACTGTTGTGGTGGTAGGCAGGCGGTCGGGGCAGCAGGCGGTACTGCTGTGTGAGTGTGCTGACCAGGCGGCCATGGCTGGATGAGCGGCTGGACCACTGCTGCTCCGACTCAGGCAGGCATGGCCAGGGCAGCAGCAGCATGTTGGACAGAGCTCTGCACACCAGCACATGGGCCTGGGAAAAAAAAACAGACAAGTGTATAAAAAAAGATAGGTCAGGAAAACAAAAACTACCAAAGGAAATCATTACTTCTAAAACAACTTTTAAAAACATTTAAACACCCTTCCTCAGTTGCTTATAGTTTATAACTAGGCAGCAACCTATTTTCTTTTTTAAAATAAACAAATTCAATTCACTTGTGTTTCAACATTGGTTCCTGTAGTCTACATGTACTAGTAATAATGTAAAATAGAACAGGCATTAGGCAATATTTACTGCACATAAGTAACTACTTATACCATATCAAACTTATCTTTGCCTGCGTGATTTTATATTCTCATGTGACAGACGCACACACCACATCCGCCTACCTCATGGGGCAACTGGTGGTTGTGGTTCTCAGTGATCAGGTTGAAGATGTTCTGCACTGGTGGCAGAGACACCAAGAACACCGGCCGCACCGTGGTTGCCATGGACACAAGGAGGTGGCATGCCGATAGCAAAAGCTTCTCTGGCACCTAAAAGTATGAGGAAATTGACAGACAAATTCAGACTGAGATATCCTCAAAAAATGAAATAAATAAAAGAAAGGCTATCATCTGTGCCACAGCACCATCTACTGGACAAGCTGGATAAAACCTAGATTGCACGGAAGTAAAATGATAGCGAGGCTGTAGCCACAAACCTGTTGAGTTCTACAAGGCAATACCTTGGCACTGATGAGGGGAGTGGTGGCGGCCATGCTGGATGTGATCAAGTTGGCAAATCGTGTTTGGTCCTGCTGTCGCTGCACTTCACTGCAGAACTGAGCCAGCCAATGGGAATAGGCCTGCAGAGCCGCCAAGGACTGGGCATGGCTATATAAAGAAGCAAACAGATGCACTATAGAGACGGGAGAGAATAGACACCCCAACTGGCCCTCAACCCCGAGTCTACAGAGTAACACACCTATAGCAGCGTTAGGCAGTCAGAGTGCATACCCAACTATAGTGACAGCTCCCAGTCTCTCTCACACTCACACTTTGTGTGGGTTGCAGAGGTGTGTGTAGGCAGTGGGCAGACAAAGGTATATGTGAGTACATGCTGATTTGCATAGATGCGAGAGTTTGTTACTTACACATCGATGAGGTCTGGTTTTAACACTGAGGGAACAGCTGTCTCCACATCATACAAACTGATCTGGGAACCATAGCATGTGACCTCCACCAGCCTAAAAGGACAAACATCAACACGCTTTGTATAACAAGTCAAATCAACATTGCACATGTACCAAGACACAAGGTAGGTGATTATTTAGGTCAAAATATGCTAACAAACTTTGATGAAAACATGATAAATAGCTGCTTTGGATTCTTTTCATACAATTCATAATTGAGATCAACGATAACATGCTGTGGTACGGTATTCTACATAAACAGTGTTGGTGCAGATCACGCACCTCTGCACAATGGCCAGGGCATCAGAGAAGCGGGCAGTGAAAACATCTCCAGTGAAGAACTCAGCGAGTCGCCCCACGGCCTGCAGCAGAGAGCTCAAGTCCCGTAGGGCGCAGTGCAGCTTCCTGCAGTCTGCCTCCGCCGTGATGTTCAACCGGCGACCTGAAGGAGGGGTGACGCAACACACACACACACACACACACACACACACACACACACACACACACACACACACACACACACACACACACACACACACACACACACACACACACACACACACACACACACACACACACACACACACACACACACACACACACACACACACACACACACACACACACACACACACACACACACACACACACACACACACACACACACACACACACACACACAAATAATGCTCATGATGACCAACACAAATACACAATTAAGAAAATGAATGGTGAAATGACAGTTGTAAAGGTAACTCACTTGATCCATTGGTCACAATGAACTGTTGCAGACCAAGGTAGATATCTAAATCTTCTTGAAGCACTGGGAACTGTCCATTAAGACAGAAAAAAAATTGCAGACACAAAAATTAACACATACATATTTATTCACATTCGCATCCTGTTCTTAATGGAAACCAACACTTTGCGACTTCCAGTTTTTAAGTTGTCATGCAATAATGTGAGTATTCAGAGTAGCTGATACGAAAACTGTCATCTATTACAATTGTAAATTGTAATCTATTACTTGCTCCCTCAACCTAACAAAATCCTATTTTTTGGAGGCCTGGATGTTACCCTTGATTATATCATCTGGCTGCATAGCTACACTAATTACTCTGTTAGAGTTAAGCAACCCCCCACCCCGCCACTAAACAGAGGCGATGTTGACAAGTGTTACAGGTGGTGAAAACTGGCTGCACTAGTAAAAGTTTTTGTATGAAAAAGCTATTAGGCCCATGACGTCAGACCTAACAACCAGATTTGACTAAATGCAAACATTTATTGTAATACTCAGATCTACCCACATATTCACATTAAGGCCTAAATGTCAGACACTTAACTTAAAAAATAAAGATGCACTTAATTGAAGTTTTCTTGTGCTGATTTTAAGTGCTTTAAATTCTGCATGCACATGAGGGAAGTGTATTTTCAATATATCACCAAGACATTGACAAACGCATAGACCGAGACACAATACACTGATGAGGATGGGAACTCACCAGAGTGGAGAAAGTCTGAGAGGGAAGTAGCTCCATCACCTTGGCGACCACCTCCAAACTCTGACGCAAGTACCGCTGCCACTCCGTCTGTTTCTATAGTGACCAACATTCAGTTCAAAAACAGAACAAGCCACAGATCACGTCGCACAAAAGAGGATCAAGGTGAGTGCTGTCTAGATGAAAAGCGTGTTTGTGTCGCATCACAAGTGGCTCTTGATCAAATGAAATCTAGGTCTATTCCTGATAGTGATGCTTGCTACTTACATCATCATCTAGAGTCTCATCATCCAGCTCCTCTAGTTGGGTCTGGTTTGATCGAAACTGGATTCTGTTTAAAACTTCCCTGAGCAGCAGCACCAGAGCATCTTTATACCTAAACAGCATCAAGATCAGACAACACAGAATTCACTACAAACACAACCAGAGGGAACATTTTGACAAAATTATAAACAAAAAAAACACTTAAAATTGACTACAATCTTTTCAGAAAAAAAGCAGGTCTGTTTGGAGTGCTGCAGGGGGTAAGTCCTTTTTGGTGCTCTTCGATGCAGGGATTCCAGTTTTAGTAAAAGTAAGACAAATCCGAGGCACTCAAGAAGGATGCATGTAAACATTTATTTTCTATTTGGCTACTTAACCTACACGTTTCAGCCAAGCTGGCCTTCATCAGAGCAATGCATTGCTCTGATGAAGGCCCACTCAAGCCTCAGATTTGTCTTATTTTTGACTACAATCTTTGCAAATTTAGAAGGGATACGTGGATGAAACTGAAAGATAAATATACACATGACAAAAATGCTGCCTCTAGACTATGAAGTGGCTTTCACAGACTTCCTGTTTTCACACAGAGAAATCAGTGTTTCTGTTTCATCTAAAAATGCAATAGGTTGACGTAGATGTTTATAACGGAGATGGTTTAGGTGGTGGACAACCAAAGTTTTCATTCTGGAGAATATTAAATGGTATGCCATGCTTTGGCTCGGCTAGCTCATATGCTGTCTGCTTAGTTTGTGCTGAAGTCTGGAATTTCTCAAATGAGAACTTCTAGGCCTATCAGTAAAATCTGACTGGCTTCAATGAAGACAAAAAGGAAGTGCCATCATTTGCAAGCCAGAAAGAGCATTAGCCGCAATCATCATATCTAGCAGATGCAGGTGGATTTCTTTCAGCAGAAGCTTGGTATATTAGCACTTGGCAATCTTGGAAAGACACATACAGCGGAGAAAATAAGTATTGAACACGTCCACATTTTTCTGCCTCTCTGGAAGTATACTTACTGAAAAAATGTTAACGTGTTCAATATTTATTTTCCCCACTGTACATCTTTCTTGAAGGAAACCTAAGTTATGTCTCTACTACCAACTGGGTTTGGAAAGTTAAAGCAGCAAATATGTAACAACTTTATCTTTAAAAAAAAAAAAAGGCTCCAAAATCATTTTAACAGCGCACTTATTCTTAATAGGGAAAATGTAATTTCTGCCATTGTCATTGTCTCACCCGGAACTCCTAGTATTGCACTAATAACAATTTTAGTGTACCGGGCAGAAAAAGCATAGCCTGGCCATGCCCACCTATAACCTCCTTTCAGTGAAATACTAGTCTAGCACACAACAATACACTAATGTTTCCCTCGGTCGCAAATGGTGACAGGCCAATGAGATGAGAGGGGATGACTCATACTTCAGAAATTGAAAGTGGCAGTGGTAAACAGCAATATCAATGCTTGCAAACATAAAACATAAAAAAAATTGTAAATTTATATAGAGAAAGGGTTAGGGTTTACATAGATTGTTTCCTGACTGCTGATGTGGTTTATTGTCAGTTTATTAAGTGTAGGAAACCCCGATCAATGTGATTTAAATAATTGGTCCAAACTAACCAAAGTTAACGCAAAGTCTATGCCCCTTGGGATGCTAGCGTTGGAAAAATGTCCCAATCATCAATCACAAATTGAGTCTGGTTTTACCAGGTTAGGAAAAGCAACCCTTTTTGCCATTCTTCAACATCAGCTATTGCGCCTAATGCAGGTCAGTCAAATGTTTTTTCATGCACATTGAAAAATTACCCTAAAGATTTCAGAACTATTGCTACAATGAGGAACATTAGGTAAATCATTTCACCAATGAGGAATCACAGAAGACTAGAGTCTTGACTGGGACCTCTTTGAACTGTTGATAGAATAGCATAGCAGACACATCAGAGGACTGTGGTGGGCGAGAGGGGCTGTAGAGCTGGATCAGGGCATTAAGATAGAGGACTGTGGTGGGCGAGAGGGGCTGTAGAGCTGGATCAGGGCATTAAGATAGAGGACTGTGGTGGGCGAGAGGGGCTGTAGAGCTGGATCAGGGCATTAAGATAGAGGACTGTGGTGGGCGAGAGGGGCTGTAGAGCTGGATCAGGGCATTAAGATAGAGGACTGTGGTGGGCGAGAGGGGCTGTAGAGCTGGATCAGGGCATTAAGATAGAGGACTGTGGTGGGGGAGAGGGGCAGTAGAGCTGGATCAGGGCATTAAGATAGACAGGTGCAGTATTCTGTAGGTCAGGGTGAGGGATTGGAGTTGAATTCTGTCTGCTATGAGAAGCAAATTAAGAGTAATTAACAAAGGAGTTAAATGTGTCTCCTTTGGCTGAGACCAGACGTGCCACTGCATTCTGAATTATCTGCAATGGTCTCACTACACATATAGGAAGATCAACTGATAAGTTGCAAAAGGCTTATGCATTGCAATAGTCCAGTTTGGAAAGAACCATGGCCTTCACAAGATGTTGTGTGCTATACTATGTTAGATAAAGTCTGATCTTCCAAATATTGTAAAGGATGAACCGAAATGACTTTGTGACTGAGGCTACATGCTCAGAACAATTGTGACACCGAAGTTAGCAGGGGTCAGTGAAGATGTGCCAAGCTGGATGCTGATCCGTTTGGGAATAGCCATATTAACAGGGAATACCAGAAGCTTATTTTGGCAGAGATTGAGCTGAAGGTGTCGATCTTTCATGCAGACTGAAATATCCCTGAGGCATGCAGTAATCCAAGCAGACATGTGCCAGCTATCAGCTAGCCCATAATGACTAGTTCAAATCAGGTGTGAAGTATTATATTACTATGTTGCTTATTTACCTATTTGACACATCTACATTACATTTACATTTATTCATTTGGCAGATGTGTTTATCCAAAGCGATTTACAGCAATAGATTAACATTTAAGCTAATGGCATTTAAGCATACACACACACAAACACACACACATTACCTGTTTAAAACACTGTCACTGTCCGCCAGACGGCTCCTGATTTTGGTGGTCATGTAATCCAGGAAGATGCTCCAGATGTCCAGACAAGCCAGGTAACCTTCATGGGTTGGCTGAAAAACAATGGGCAGTAAAACAAAGGCTACGTCCAACAGCAGTGAAAAATAATATGGGGCCTGTAGTTTTAACACAGCATAGGTTTACTACCTGATTAAAAGTGTACTTGAAAAGAAGGCCTAAGAACTCCACGAGGGGAAACTGAGCATTGGACTCAATCCGTCTCAGATGAACGCTAACAAACAACCGCAGAAAGTCTGTGAACTTCTCCAAATAGCTGCAAAAAGAAAGCAAGAATGAGTGTGTGAAAAGGGGCAGTTGCATCCTGTTTGTGTTTGTTTGTGTGTGTGTGTGGTGTGTGTGTGTGTGTGTGTGTGTGTGTGGCCAGCAACAGAGAGGTCAAAGCCTGGAGCCGTACCTCTCGTCTAGTTCTTGAAGCCGGTTCTTGACCGTGTGCGTGTTGGTGTTGGTTGTGTTGCTGTGTGAGTTGGTTTGCGTGAGTTTTTGCAGCAGGAAAAAGGTCTGCTGTGATATCCGCAGCAGGAACTCCTCAAAGTCCAGAGGAACGCAGTTCTTGCACATGAGCTCATTGATGCAGCTCATGGCCAGCACGCCAAGCCGTGCCCGTTCCGACTGGCCGACCGGCTGTACAGCCCGCGGCAGCCCTGTCCCGCCGTTGGCCGGGAGTGCCGTGTTGCCACCCGTGGTGGTGGTGTCCCCATTGGAGGTGGGCGCTGGCTTGGCCTTGACGGGCAGCTGGCAGCCGAAGCGGGCGAAGTGGAAGATGGAGGCGAGGAGTGCGGGCGTGATGGAGGAGGAGAGAGGGATCCAGCTGAAGAGGTGCGCCAGACATTCCAGAGCCAGGGAGCACATGGCACCGCTCTCCGAACCCAAAACCACAGCTGTACACCAAGAGAGAAAGACTTCAGTACCTAATACTGCCAGGCCATCACATGCCCATGTCCTGCTGTTCTGACTGGGGGCTTGTTAAAGCAACACCTTTCCTCTGTCGCACGCACGCTATTTGTTTATCCAGCACCGGCTTTGGAAATAACGATGTCCACAGATGTTGCAGGATTTTATGAAAGTATTGCGACTAGGGCTGTCAAAATTAACGTGTTAATCGCCGCAATTAATTTTGAAATACATAGCCTAACTGGTTATAAAATATTAACGCAATTAACGTATTTTGTTTACCCATTTACTTTGTGGTTGGTGTCATGTAACATGAAAGCCGCAAAACCGGAAGCCGCAAGCCTGAGAGTTTATTTTACTGTCTATGGAGTTAGCTGAAGATGGAGAGGAACCGTGAGGAGCTTGTAGGTGAAAAGTTTCAGTTTAAAAAAGGTGCCTGATGTTAAAAACCACAGTGATCAGCCATTAAATAAGAAATAGTAGCTTTACTGCAAACTGCTTTTCACTCTTGTTAGAGAACATTTCCAACGTCAAAATGCACCAACAGCATGTTACATAAACATGATATACTTTTCGAGTCCTCTCCATTAAGATCCAACTTGAACGTATGCTATTCCATTCAATTGAGAACGCATCTGAAAACTAGTGGCAGGTCCCAGCTGGCTTGTCATTGTTGATGATAATTGATATCTCCATTTTAATATAAGAAATGTATAAAAGGAAATCATGAAGGCAACAAGGACAAGGTTACAGGAGATTGCGGATTCATCCAGTTCCCACTACTGACCAGTTATAAACTGTGAGAGCCAGGGCACTTTTACATAGGCTGCACTCACTGCGATTTGGAAAATGGACAAGATTAGTTGTCTTTGCCTTTGTGTAATGGAACTGCAGAGTCTTAAAAGTCTTCAATAATTCGTTTACATGAAGTATATGATATGCAAATTGAAATGCATTCCACTCAGCTAGCTAGGTGGCTACTGGCTACCAGGCTCATAATTCACTTTTATTTTGCAAACAGAAAATATCTGGCTAGTATCATGTCATTACATGTTTCTATTTCTAAAGGAATGAAAGCTGTTTATACCAACTTAATATCATGCATGCATTGTTAATATTGTGCTATACATGTGGCACAAACAATGTTAGTTTGTGGACAGGCTATATTTGAATGGAGCTGGTAAAAAAGCTAATTATGAGAATGTGTGGACACAATGGGCTTAAAGTGACAGTGCACCATTACAGCATCAAATGAGTAGTATTCCTTAATAAATTAATACTAAAAGCTACCGAATTGACCTGTCGCTAAGCGCCACCCTTAGAACACTGATGAGACCATGACAGTCCAGCCTCAGCGGGACTCGGACATCAGCTCGGACAACTCCATAGGAAACAACAGGGAGGAGGCATAAAATGACAAATTAATGGTTATTTATGGAGTTTATTAACTCAAAAAACCCCGACGGATAACCATGGTCAAACGTTTTGCATGGGGGACGTGTAATACTGATAGCCGGTACCCCGAGAGGCTAGAAAACGGGGTATATTTTCATCAACAGTACCTAAAAGTTAAACACTGATGAAGATCTTCAAATCTTCTTCAATCATCAGATCTTCAAAACCCAATAAAAGGTATAAGAACTTCATTAGCTTCAGTAAAATGACAGTTATGTAATTAATTATGATGGTAATTATACACGCAATTTATAGTGTGCAAATTATAATTTCACAAAATGCAACATTAGGTCAAAACATGTATCTCTGATAGTAGCAGGCCATCACTCACCAGTTTCGCCGGATGTGGGGGAGGGAGGTGGTGTGGTGCCAGAGCCACTGTGCTTCTCCCAGACCGACTCCAGGATACCTGCAAAGAATTTCACCACATTGCCACCATGAGAGGGATGGTGTGAGGGGAGTCTAACATATTTGTTACAACCATTCACTAAACCAGCTGATTCTAATTAGCAGAACCCTTTAGTCAGGTAGATGAGAGAGAGAAAGAGAGAGAGAGAGAGAGAGAGAGAGAGAGAGAGAGAGAGAGAGAGAGAGTGAGTGTGTGTTGCTGCCTCACCAGTCAACAGGTTGAGCATGGTGGGGATCTGCTCTAGCAGGAGTTTGCGGAGCTCTTCCTTCCTGGCGACACTCAGGTCCTCCCGAGGGCACACCAGCTCTTCAGACGTCATCTTCAGCAACACAAGACCCAAGGGAGCCATGGCCGGGGTTTGGACCAGCTAACACACATGCGTATGCGCGCACGTACACACACACACGTACACACACGTACACACACGTACACACACACACACACACGTACACACACACACACACACACACACACACACACTGTGTGAATACTTTTCACCAACTGAGTGTATGGATACATACTGCAATAAGTAACAAAAGGCATTACAGGAAAGTCATGCTTTATGTAAAAAAACATAAAACAAGAGTTGCATTATAAAATGTTTTCTGACAATTTTAGATCCTCTGTTGCCCTGTTCACACCTGACATCAGCATGCATATCATGTCTGAATGTGAATAAATGTTAAATTTAAACGGTATATTCACAGTAAACCAATACAGCGTGGTTTTGCATTACCACAAGCTAAAAAAGCCGTACACAAGTAATTCCCCTATGTAGTTACAAGATGGTCAACAGACACCCTAATCAATTCTTATTCACCCAAAGAGTTCACCCAAACACGCCGCAAGAAACTGAACAAGAAACTCAAACCAAGCCCAGGTGATTCAAGTGATTTTGAACACAGCCTGCATGTCAGAGTTAGGATGAGAACCAAACAATAAGTGCGTTTACATGGGCACTTTTAATCCGATTAGAATCGGAATAATGGCTCAATCGGAATAAAAATGACACATATAAACACCTTGATTGGAATAAAACTGCCGATCCGATTCGATTTTCTGTTCTTATTCCGATTGAACAGCCATGTTTATGGTCAATCGGGTTGCCTCCTGTAGCTTCACAAGGAAAAGCAAAGCAGCTACGGCTACTCCGATCAAAGATTCTCAAGCGCTTGTAAGCACCTGATTGGAATAGAACATGCAAATCAGTTTATCTTCAATGCAAACAGATTTTCAGACAAAATTTTCATTCGGAATGGTTTAATTGGAATGACAAAAAACTGTTCCTGTAAGCATGGCTACTGTGAAGGGATAGGTCTTTAGGTGGACATCAGTATAGGGAGGAGGGGGGTAAAATGAAGAGCTCACCGACATTGGCAGTGTAATAGGGTAGGGTTTCTTGACAGTACTTCCGACTCAACTGCCTCGAGCTTGTAACTGGTTTTAAAGGTCAACACTGAAACATGAACACTGAAATCCCCTGCCTCTACTAGCCATGGGCACTCATTCTGCACATGCAAGCCAAATCTTTGGCGTTGTCAGCAGTCACAGTGTTTTTTTTTGTGAATAAAAAAATACGAAGAATTTCATAGCCACCTATCATGACATTGAAGATAAACTAATTTGCCACTGTGGTACTCTAGGTGGGAAATATTTGCCATTTCCAGGGCAGTGCACTTGGATCATGCTCCAGTAGTTAAAGGGACTTGATAATCAGCAGCCAATTCTTCATGCATTGCAGCTATAACCTTCTGCTGCAACACCAGGAAGACACAAGGAGGAAGCCAAGTGGGAGAGACACAGAGGCTAAGACATTTTATGAGTGCAAGAAAAACCTTTTAAAGTTCATATGTGTTTCAATGCCCTGCATCTAAGGAGCTGTATAGTTCAAGTCTGATGCGGACTTAACCATACTAGATGAAAAAAGACTTTGTTGTCTTTGCTAAACTAAAATGGTGACATCCACAAATATATCAACAAAACCAGAGTGTAATTGACCAACAACCACTTTTGTAACACATGACTCAGTTGTTGTGCTTTGTTCCCAGCACTAACATTCAGGCAATCGTGAACTTACAAAACTAACAACATAGTCAAATCGATTGCACAACTTCAGCAAAACACAGTTCCATTTAAAATGCAGAACAATATGTTCTGATTAAAGTAACTTCTGTGTAGCTGATAATGACTATCAACGCATTTTTAAAATGTATATATATATATATATATATATTTTGTTCACAATATGTATATGTGTATGTATGTATGTATATAATATGTATGTATGTGTATGTGTATATATATATTTAAACTCCACATAAATCACAAAGGAAGCTCATACTGACTTAACATGGGCTTGGGTTTATCAAACATACCTGTAAAGTGTTGCTGAAGAAGTCATGGTAGAACATGGGCCAGTCTTGCCGGCCAATGTCCACAATGACTTTACACAACTTATTTCTGATGAAGAACGGCAGTACGGCATGCTGGGAGAGAAGCAACTTGGGAAGACAACTCCGAAGCTCAACCTTCTCCTCACTTGCCACTCCAACCCACATCTTGTTCACCAGGTTCTGCAGATGAGATCAATTGAAAGTGCACTCAAAACATGACCAGACAAAAAGGACAAACGACCTGTGCATGTACCATTCTACAAACAGTGTAAAAAAGGTGCATTACAGATAGGGCTTTAGTCCAAAATGGGCAAAAGAATGCACCCAACATTTTCAGCAAAGTGAGACCATGTGTGTAGAAACTACATGCAAAAGAGTTGTAAAATTATTGATTATTACAGCTGGGGAAAATCCACCCAACCCTATTGAGCTCCAACCCTCAACCTATGAATTTTGCCTTCGAAGCAGGAATAGATAGGGTACTCTTGAAAAAAGGAGAACTTTAATCTCAGTTAGGTTCCACTGTTTAAACAAATGTGTCTATTCTCAGCTGCAGCAAACACAAGCTACTAGACACAGTGGCATTCTACAGTCTGACACACGCTAGCTGACTCTTTGCGTACCTTTACTAGTAAACTCTGCAGAGCTACTAGATGTGCTTCATGTTGATTTACTGCACAGTTCCAGGACAAAATCCTGACCATTGTCAGCCTAAAATGTGAAGAACAGTGTATGTGTATCTATTAGGGCTGTCACTTTTGTGAAAAAATCCTGTTTGATTCTTGAGACATAATTGTTCATTAAATCGATTGTAAAATCGATTTTTCATGTCTAAAGACGTTTCAATTTTCAATGCCAAATATAGGCCAATCCACGAACAACTAACGGTCTTTAGGATGGACGTAAAGGGGGCGCTTGAAGACGCACAAGCCAGCAATATTTCTGATGATTTCTTGGCGTGAAGTTTTGTGCACAATGACAAACAGGAGTGCAACATTCTCGAAAAACAATAAGCAGGGTGGACTGCCATAACATCAGTGAAAAACATTACTGCAGGCTTCAACGTGGCTGCGTTGACAATTAGAAATGTCAAACAAATTTCGCCTACGTAGAACTCACGACTGCACAGTTTGCATACCTCTTTGTCCTTCTCCATAGTTTGATATACCCAAACCCCGAAGTGCTTCCATATTGAACTCCTCAAGTTATTAGGGCCTATCACTCGTCTCTCTCATGTCGCACAGGTTGATCGCGTTGTCCTCAATTTTTTGGCAAAACACCAGCAGCACAGCAGCCGATTGAAACAGCTGTTTCCGGTGCGTAAAAATGGGTGGGAATTTTCTTTTTAGCTTTCGCAATGCTTACTGCACTTCGGAATTCTTTGTTATTTTTCTGCTTGTTTGTGAGCGTTTGTTACATCTAGATTTTTTATTTGTTTAATTCGTTTAAAATTAATAGTGTACATATTTGGTTAAAATTGATTCCCTATTTTAGTTTTCGAAACTTGTGTTGGTTGGTCCAAATGATTGTGCAATCGCTTTTCGACGTAAAGTGACAGCCCTAGTATCTATGTGTCTAATTGACTGTCAGCAGATTATGTATGCAAGTGTAATGGTAGCTAGCTGGTCTGTGGCTGTGCAGTATAGTATGTACTTTGTCTAAAACCTCCCTCCCAACACCTTAAGAGTCATGCTAGTGAGAGAACTAGCAGCCCGGGCTTTTAGCTCAATTGCTAGCACGCTCGACCACTAATCCAAGGTACTGCTGATTGTGGGTTTGAGTCAGGATGAGTGTAGGGCTAAGCCGCACTGTTCAACACAACGCAGGTTACATTGGTGCTGTGATCGGGATCGGGAGTGGGGTTTAGAGGAGTGAATGTAACAGTAGCCAGCTGGTCCTTAGCTGTGCAGTATGTATGTTGTATAAAACCTCCCTCCCAACACCTTAAGAGTCGTGCTAGTGAGAGCTAGAAGCCTTGGTTTTTAGCTCGGTTGCTAGCACGCTCAACTCCCAATCTGAGGTGCTGCTATTTTTTGGGTTCAAGTCTGGGCGAGTGCAGGGGTCAGCCGCGTGGTTCAACACAATGCAGGTATGCACCATATGTCAGTCCCTAAAGTGGGAGGTCAACACCAACCTCATTATAAGCAAAGCCCACCAGAGGCTTCACTTTCTGCGCCAGCTCAGGGAGTTTGGTGTAGCTAGGGATGCAATGCTCCAATTTTATAGAGCTACAGTGGAAAGTGTGCTTGTCTTCTCCATTACTGTCTGGTATGGTAACACCACCTCTTCAGAGAGGAAGCAGTTGGAGAAGGTGGTGCATTCTGCATCCAAAATCATAGGACGTATCATCCCATCTGTAGCCTCTATCTATGCCACACGGATTAGCCATAAAGCCCAGAAAGTACTAGGTGACCCCTCCCACCCTGCCAGATACCTTTTCCAACTACTGCCCTCTGGTAGGAGAGTCCAAAGTCTCAGGGGTAGAACATCTCGCTTCTGCAATAGTACTTACCCTGCCACTATTAGGCTCCTTAACGTTCAGACACCTTGCAGAGCAAACCTGTACTAAATGACCTCTTTCATATGCAATTTATAGACTGCACAAGACACTTAATAGGAAGATTTTTACTGCTTTTTACTGGTTGGTTTGAATGCTTGTCTATGTGATTGTCTTTCATGTTCTGTATGTGTCTTTCATGTTCTGTATGTTCCTGTGTATGTATGTATTGTCTTGTGTATTGTCTTGTATTTTTAACTGGAATGGCACCAAGACAAATTTCAATCAACTATGTTGACATAGCAATAAATTATTGAACTTGAACTTGAAGGTTGCACATGCTACGAGGGACAACAATACACTAACCTCAAGAATCTATACAGGCTATGTGGGAGAATATACTGACCTCAAACACTGTAAGGCTGTACATCATGACATACTCATTCCTGCTGTTGGACAGGAAGTACAGGCAGTGCCTCCATGAGCCTGCCTGTGATGCAAAGGTATTAAGCAACTCCTCTGCAAAAGAACATAAACATGGAGAATGAGAGTAGGTTCACAGAATAACTAAAGATTGCAGTGTGATTAAAGATACTGTGCATGTTTATTAGTTTGTCTATCTGTATTAAGATGGACCATTCAGACATTGGATAGGATTACCAGTGTAACAGTCACATATCCAGACAGACCTGGGGTACAAAGTGGAGGGAGGGGTGGCATTGGGACTATCTGTGTTTGCTTGTGAGGGGAGTGATTACATTCCCTTAATCTGTTTAGTAAAGAGGGAGGATCCCTCTGTCTTGGTATGAGATTACCCTACTCTTATTCAGCTTTGATAACCAAAACTGTCCTTAAGATGCCACATAATTTATTGTAATGTTATTTTTTGGATTTTGAAGTGTAACTATAAGTGAAGAAGGTTGTGTTCCTGATTCCTGCCTTTCATGAGAATATCTCAGAGTAAAGGTATGACTTTACCTATCTCTCTCTTCCGTTCATTTGTAGTACAGCTGTGGAAAAACTCTGTCATTAAGCTTTCAAGAGCACGCAGGGAGACCTCCTCAGTTGCCTGTGAGCAGGACAGAGGTTAAAAAGTGAGAGAAAGAGGAAAAAACAAACAGGCAGAGGAATACATTACATGAAGGGTGCCTACCATAGCAACCCCCAAAATGTAAGTGAATAGCCATGTCTTGTGGTTTACATCTACACAAAGTAAAGGGAGTTGAAAAGGTTGAGAAGTTAAAATGAGGAACACATGGGTATAGTACGCAGCTCATGCCCGCTAGATCATGCGCGCTCACACTGATGTACATCTGAATCGCCCTGGCCTGACTGCGCGTGAGACTGAAATTCTTGAAATGAGTCACAACACGTCGTGAGTTGCTCAACAGCGCGCATTCTTTGGGGTTTATGACGAGACAAAATGGAATCACCATCGATTAGACTACATTTCCTGCACCTATGAGCTAGAGTGACACATGAACCGTTTGAAACCGAGAAGCGAGAAGAGTGTCATGATTTCTACAGAAGTCCCGCTCCATTGTGTGACAGAACACACCTGTCAAGAATCATGGCGATATTCTGTCGGAGCCTTACGACCAGTAGGCTACCCAGATGAAGATCTTAATTAAACAAAAGCATTGCATCGACAATTAAACATAGACTAATTCATCTTGTTATTGGCCATATACATACAGGGGCGCGGCGGGCCACAAAATGGCCAGCACACAAGACAATCAGTAACATTTCCATATCAGACACAGCAACCGATACAGCAACCATTATGTTAGCAAACAGGCCTAACTTGTCACTTTCGGGTACTCACCATGACCGGGTTCAGTGAAGTTCAGCGCCCGGTCGCTGCTGCGTGTCTGCGGCTACTGAATAGACAGAGAACAGGGGCACTGTCTCATGCTGTGCCCGAGGCGTAGGGCCCTTTCAGCGTCTACGAACACCGAAATTCCGCATCACGGTCGAGACGTATTGTAACAACAGCTTACGGATACACAAAAAAGCAACCGACTCGATACAGTGCTGCCCTAAGACGGTCGCTTGCTGATACCGTTGCAACACGGGGCTGACTAGGGGTGACAACAAGACCCTCTGCAGCACAGCCCGGATGCAGTAGTACACAGGGTAACTCAGAAACACCATACACCCGCTGCTACTCTCCTGCAAATAGATAGCAGTACTTGGAAAAATCAGTAGGTGTTTCTGGTTGCCCGGTCGAATGTTGTTGGTTGATGCCTCCGCTGTGAGCAATTCGCAGGGTTCGATTAGCTTTCGCAGGCCTCGAAACAGCAGCTTCCTCTCTCTGCTAACAACTCCTCCTCGCCGGAAGTGAAATCTTAATCTTGGGCCGGATGGAACCGGCCGTAGCGAGACGTGTGGCAAAGAACGCCCCGTCGTCAATTTATTCACATTTTATAACTTCAAAAGCAAAGTCAACATAATTGAGACGTGACATATCAGTGAGTGCAACATTGTCATAGTAACATATGGAATGCAATATCACAGCCGCAAGGAGCAAAGTAGGCCCTTCATCGTTCTACTTTGCAGCTTTCATGCTTCTTTTACAAATCAGGAAATAACATAAAACGTGTGGTATAGAAATGTTTTGTAAAATATCATGTATATGCAGTTTCTCTATATACAGCAAATTCATGGAATTTATACAAAAAGAAGGCTTTTAATTTTCCCACATCGAGAGACATATTTTATTGGCCACTTTTCACATCAGACTGGAGGTTTTTTTTAAAGAAATATACAAACATTATAACATGTACAAACAGTTTTGAATGTGCTCCATTTTTGGCTCGTTTTTCTGAGTCCTCTGTTGTTTCAGAGGAAGTGGCTAACCCAAGGTTGCAGGCACAGTGTCAAAGGCAAGGCACCACATGTATCCTAAAATGAAACTCAATGTATCCGAAAACAACACCATAGGTTCTAACAGTTCATTCTAAAAGACTGATAAAAGTTAATAAATATATTTACTGAATAATTATAAAACATGCTTGAAAACAAACAATAAAAGAGCTCACATTTGGCTGACAATTAATTTCAGAGGAAAAGAGAACTAGTGGAAGTGTCATAACTCTGTTTGCTTGCACAAATTCTGACTTAAAACTTCAAACAACTGCCTCATGCTCTGTGACCTACTACATTCCATTATTGCTGGATGTTAGCAATCTGTTGTTACATTGATCCGTGACAAGCTAATATACATCCTATTTATACAGAAGCTGACACTAGATTCATCTTCTGCTTCAGGACTGTAAAGAGTTTTTGTCCTCTCCGGGTATGTGTTGTCTTAAGGCTTGCATATTATAAGCCCAGGCCCGGTCAACACCCTCTCCCTCCACTCGAATTGGTGTCCAATCACGGAAAGGGAAGCGGCCAGCAACAACCAAGGCATCATCAGGAAGTTCTGCCAGTAATTTCTCCTGCAGAAGAGTGAGCTGCAGTACATCCCAGGTATAAGTGAACACACACACACACACACACAGAGAAAGAAAGATAGGGATGAAATAAAGAATGAGGAAGAGAGTAAAATATGGATTTGAAAAAAAAAATTGAAACAACAAAGGAAACAACAAAGGACTTACTACACTTGGAGCCAGAAAGACTGTGACATTCTTACATCCGGAGAGATCAACCTGCAAAGACATACACAAGGAGAACAGCCTCCAGTAAGTCACATTATAGTAACAACGACCAATGATATTATCAACAGACAGAGATAGGTATATTTTTTCATTTACTGAGGCTTTATGGCCGAATCATACTAACTGTGCCGACACCCATTATCAATGCCCCAAAAGTCAAGCTATGTAGCAGCCTGGCTCCTCCTGTCTGTATCCCAGTTCATTTTTCTAACTAATATATCAGTCTGGAAAAGCTTTTTATATCAATGTTTCCCAGGAGGGTGACTCAGTCAGCGACCAGAGGGGATAACTTACAGTTTTGAAATTGAAAATGGCAGTGGTAGAGCTAAATAAAGCTATAAAACAGTACTAGCAATGCCAGCAAAGATCAAAGAATTGCAGCTCGGAGAATATGCCAATGTATACAGCAAAGGTAAATATATTGCTTCCTTACTGACAGAGTGGTTTATTTTCGCTTTGCAAAGATTAGTGGCAAAGTAGGAAATAACATAAGTCAATGTGAAGTTTACGTTCATTTAAATGCAATGGTCGGAAACCTTCCTCAAGCATTCCCAGACCCTATTCACAAAGTGAATGGGTTTGGTGAAACCAGGCTATAGGGACACCATGGTGGATGCATAGAAAAAAAAAGGGAGCCATCACAAGATATTGACGTACCTTCCATAAATCCTCCCGGCGATAGAATACCTTCCCAGAGTACCCTGCTCTCCATGCATGAAAGTTAGCCAGCCGCACGAGCCAAGGATTCAACTCATAGCCAATAGCAGGAGAAAACCCCGTTTTATAGGCTTCCAGTACCTACACACATGTGCACACACGCCGTCGCACGCGCATGCGCGCGCACACACACACACACACACACGCGCACACACACACACACACACAGACACTAAACATATACTGTATCTACATAGGTTGCTATTCAATGCATGCAGACTAAATGACAACCTCATACTCACAATCCTTCCATCTCCAGAGCCTAGATCAGCCACACCTCCAGATCTTCCATGTAGCAATGTCATGACATTCCGCACTTGCGCCCTGCTAGCTGGCAAGTAAGGCACCTGCCAAGGGAAAGAGTGTGTGATTATACATTAATACATACAGCTAGCCCTATGCTCAATATGCAATTACAAATGTGACAACCACCTCATACTGTACATTCATCTCACATAACCTTAATGTAACTTTAACGTGTCACATAACCTTGAGGTTTGTTGCATAGTGAATCGAGTTACCTGCAATTTTAAAGGAACTTTGCGGAACCCTGGCATGAGGATCCCAGCCCACATGCCATAAACAGCTAATCCTGTTCCCGCAGTGACCTGCAGGATACCCCAAACACCCAGACGCCTTTCTCTGAACTCTGAGAGCAATTCATCTGGGCTGTCTGTGTCCATGTCTTAAATACAGGCAAAAGAGGAAGAACACTTTGAATGGCTCAGTTAAACTGTAGAGAAGCATGTCAACAGGATCAATGTGTTCCTTGCTTAGACAAGCCGTTCGATCATTTTGAAAAGACATTGGAATAACATGGTAATTAATTACATTTAACGTAATAACACGTACCTTTGCACGGTTACTACCATGGTCACACCGCAGTGTTTACTCTGTGGATGAACATGCAGAAGATTCGCTAACTTCACAGTCATTTAGAAAATTATATTTCATACATTTAGTCATTAAATTAGTCGGTGTACCAGTCTCTATATTGTACAACATTTGCAGGAATAGGAATAGCCTATCTGCATATCTGAAATCTTTACTAACCTCAGAGAATGTCTAATAGACGGGCTCTGCTAACCTTCAGGAGCAAGCTTTTCGGTCCATCCCTAAATCATACCGTAACTGTAACTCCCGACAGAGTGAACCCAGCAAACACACTAACGTGGCCATCACGTGGCCGCAACGTGATTTTCCAACCAATGTTTACGTTGCCGCCACGTTAATTTCCAACGTGGCGGCAACCGGAAAAGTGAAAGACGCCTTGATGTTGCCGCCACGTTATTTGACAACATTACCGCGACATATAGGCGACATGCAGGCAACCTTCCTGCAACTTAATGGCCACGTAACCGCAACTTTATAGCAACATTGAAACCCATGTTGGAGGTCGCCAGAATGTTGTCAGGATGTTAAAAAAACAGCTCTGGGCGGATCTGCAGATGCAGTCCTCATTTGCCCACTCACTTGGTTTAGGAAGAACAGAGCGACATTTCACATTTGATTACACCATTTATTTAAATTCATTTAATTTGGGAGTTCCTGCCGATGACTTGATGTGCTGCTGCTGCTGCTGCTCCTCCTCCTCCTCCTACTGCTGCTGCCGGGCCTGCAAGCAAAGAAGAAAACCTTTAGCTTTCAGGTAAGAGCTGCACTTTTTTTGAATTTGTGCAGACTGTCCCGAAGTTTTACTTACGTTTTATTGTGCTGCATACTCCGGGTTCCGAGTAGTGGCAGCTTCTCCTTCCCCTTCAGGTTGCTGCCTCCAAATTTAGTAGTGTGGTCTACAGAAAACAACATTTCAATTAAGAGAGGCACAACATAGCCAACGTTTTCGGTCACCAACCATGAGAGAAAGGGTTCCACTTTCATCTCACACACACAGGCTACTAGCTCGTGTCTTAAAACATGCCAAACTAACGTCTTCTCTGGGGAGTCCGTTACTGCATATATTTCATATAAAATCATAGCACACCATCTACTAATTACACTTGTCATATTCAATAACATTCACATATCATATTAATATTAAAACACTAACATTACAGTACAGTAAAGTACAGTAACAAAGCAGTACAGTAAACGTAAATCTCCGATTGGTTTTTTATATCATTCAATTAGCTCAAAGTTATCCTAGCATGCTACATGCTAGCCCCATTCTAATGCAATTGCTGCTACGCGATGCTAATCACTCGCTAGCCTTAACAATCTTTGCTAGCAGATAAATTACTCACCGGCGTTCAAAAGAAGTGGATAAAGACGTGAAAACAATGAGGGAAGATTAAGGACAAAGTAGAAATAGTAAAACGACTTAAGAGGTATTAAAAATGATTCACGATAGAAATGTGTCAAGGAGTAAAAGGTTTTGATTCAAAGTCTATTCAAGTGTAACGTTATCGAGTAGAACGTAAAATAAACGAATTCTGGTATCCAAGCAACACGCTTGTCAAAATAAAAGCATTTCCCGTTGACTAGAAAATCGTATGTCCTTCTGGATTGTTAATTATTTTGTTATTTATTCAATTTATGTACCTATTTATTTAACATTGGCAACTAATTTTGGGTTTAGTAACCAATGCGGTTACACCTTCACCCCTTCTCCATCGACTTTGTTTGTGCATGCACATAAAAATGTCAAAGCAAAATAAGATTTAGGTAAGCATAGACAATTGACTCAACCTAATGTTACATCTAAAAGGCAAGCTCGTATTAACAATGTTTGGTCTCCTCATTGCCAATGCACAGGCTGCAGAGGGCAGCATGGTGGTACTCCTCACATCTGGTGTAGAGTAGAGTTACAGGCATAAAAACAAGATCGATCAGTCAGAGACTTTCAAATGAGGAGACAGCACTCAAAAAATCCTCCATAGAAATGCATGGGGTTAGTTTGTAACGCCAATGGCGTTGTCTACACATATCCCACCCCTTCTTCGCCAAAATGTCGACATGTGTATACATTGAGCCAATCATGTGGTGTGATGTGACTACATTGAGCCAATTATGTGCTGTGTTGTGCAGACATCATGCCGTTGTGAACTCGCCACTGGAGCACACTGGTGTCGTGAAGCCTTGTGCATGCGTATTTCTGCCGAATAGGATGCCCGATGAGTACCCAAAAAGCGTTGCAATATGACTGCCGAGTGGAGGGACTTGCCTAAAAGGACTTTGGAGCAGTCAAACTCAGCTAGCTAGACACAATTGTTTTTGTATAGCTGTCTATGCACACTTTTTCATTTCTCTTGATATTTTATTAAACTGTGAGTGTGTGAACAGAAAGTATTAAGACATTCTTACCTTTTTTTTCTTTTCCAGGGACCGAACTGAAGAGGGATCGATCCACCATTTTGGAGACAACCGGAGGCAACATTGATAACCCTGACTCAGTTGCGACAGCAGAACCAGCATCTCTACGGCTTAAGGACAACTTCAGCTTGATAGAAAACTTGCAACACTTAATTGACATATGAACTGATGTTGGATTGGCACCACTTAGCCTACTTGCTGATCAAATAATTTGGTGAATACAATAATAATTGAATTATAATTAAGCTGGTGTTGTAATGTAGAATTATTTTCTCATGCTATGATTTCATACAACATTTGGGTTCTATGGAATTATTTGTTTTCTTATTGGACAGGAGACGGCTATTCCCAAAAGTGGGAATATCCCAGGTCAATAGAATAATCTGGTGTTTTAAGGTTAATTAGTCGGCGGCAGAATTAATGTATTGAATCAACACAGCATTTGTGATCGCAGGGTTGTTACCTTCGCCACTCGGCCTCAGAACCTCGAGGTTACAGCCAAACAAAACACCTGTGATTATATCATTACCCAACACTCCTACTCACACAATTTCAAATTGCTTAACCTCTTTTCAGCCTTGGTAACTGAATACTAAAATTAAACTTAGGTTGATTGTCAGTTATCAGTCTTATCCTGTGGGTCATGTGCACTGCTGGTATTTTCTTATAACTTAATATAAAGCATAGTTTGGATTGGATTCTGATTAGCAGTCAGTGGTTTAGCTACTCTCCACCTCAGCCTCTCCAAGGTCTTTATGCTCTCTCCTGGTTGACCAATGCCTACCCTGCAACGTGGTTTGTTTGTACACATCACTTGAATTCATGAAACACATGAATTTTACTTCAAATGTTAATAGAAAGAATTGTCAGTGTGATTTATTAATGTGTTCCCTACATGCATTTAAAATAAACGATTCATCAATTCAGTATCTGAATATATTTGATTGCTATTTTTCAGTTTGTGGAAATTAGAAAATTGTAGTTCTGGATGGTAAACATTAATCTCAGTTTAGCATTATTTTTGTGGGGATGAGTCATCAGGTAGTAAATAAACAGTACAAACCAGTGGTCAATTTTTCTGGCTTGAAGATAGTTTGACTTAAAAAATAAATAAATAAATAATATCTCTGATTATTATTGCATTTGATATAACCTCAGCTAACAATTGGTGTTGGGAAACGGCAACATTGCTAAATGACCATAGGGCCACGTTATGGCCACGTTATTTAGACCACTAAATGGCAACGTTGCCAAATGACCATAGGGCCACGTTATGGCCACGTTGCTCAAGTCACCAAATGGCAACGTTACCAAATGACCATAGCGCCACGTTGCGGCCACGTTATTTACACCACCAAATGGCAATGTTACCAAATGACCGTAGGGCCACGTTATGGCCACGTTGCTCAAGTCACCAAATGGCAACGTTACCAAATGACCAAAGCGCCACGTTGCGGCCACGTTATTTACACCACCAAATGGCAACGTTACCAAATTACCATAGGGCCACGTTATGGCCACGTTGCTCAAGTCACCAAATGGCAACGTTACCAAATGACCATAGGGCCACGTTATGGCCACGTTATTTACACCACCAAACGGCAACATTACCAAATGACCTTAGCGCCACGTTGTGGCAACGTTGCTCAAGTCACCAAATGGCCACTTCATAGTGGCAACGTTGTGGCCACGTTGCAGGAAGGTTGCCAGAATGTTAGTTGGCCGTGACCAACTGGCAACTTATAGGCAACGTGGCTGTTTAGTTGTGTGTTAGCTGGGAAGCATTTGTGTTCCGACCAAGTCTGTAAACTATGTATGAGAGTGGGGCGAAAACTTGTGCACTAATATCCAGATTGATTGCATGCATTCTGTATATATTTAAGAATTTATAAAATATATGAAATAAAATATTCGTAAGACTAAAAGACTCGAGGTCGAGTTAAAATAGTACGCTCCAAGCTTGGATTATTATTATTATTTTTTTACAATTTGAATGTATGAAGGCTGTAAGAAGATACCGATTCTAGTTCTATCAGAGAATGTCTAATAGGAATCCGTAGACGGGCTCTGGTTCTATGGATTTCTTGTTGAGAAACGAAAGTTCCGCCCCTTGATTGGTGTGGCCTTTGTTCATTGGTCTGCGGGCTGGAGGTTGATGAAGCATCCTGGTCCATCCTCCACTGACGGGGATGTACAAGTTGCAGTCACGAAATATGTTTGAGCAAAGTTGACATATGGGACCTAAAGTCGAATCTATATTTGTATCGCTTCTTGCGGCCTCGCTTTTGGTCGCACGTGAGAGCGAGCAAATATCTGGCGATGACGGTGGCTGGTGAGTTCAAGACCAGTGGCTAGCTTAGCATACAAATCATGCCTGGCAAAGTCTTAACCAGTTAGCATACGATAACGTTGTCTTGTTCGGGGCATTCGTCTTCATTGTGTTTTAATAGGCGACTTCATGTAGCGCATACAGATCGGACTGTGTCCATGCAGCACGCAGCATGTTAGCCAGATCTGTGTAGCGCTGCATGAAGTCCGATCATAGACAGTAAAAGAAATGTACGAACAGACTCCGTCGTTCTCAATGGGAGGGTACTGAGTCATTTTTCAGTTGGTCCCCCCAGTACTGCGCAGACTCGCACTTAACTTCGTGACGTTAGCCATCGAACTGAATCTTGTAACTCGTATGATAGATAGGCTACACAGAAATTCTTCTCACACTTCCTTCGCCTTCAAAGTCATCAAAGTTAAAAATGTATTTATGTATTATTATTAATATCATACTCACAAGTGATATCAAGTCATGTTAATGTTGAAACTACCACACATGATCATCTTCGAAAACAGTCATGGTAAAAACAAAACAAAAAAGTTATAGCCTTGAGGCTAATCTTCTTTCCACTTTTCTGACCTACGTCAATCCATCGAAAACCTCTGAAATGATTAACGTTAGACTACCTAACGGTAAAACTACTGTTTTTCCATTAGGTTTACTTGCCTCTATGCTTTACCTTAACATAGCCTACAATGCTATTGTAGGCTACATAGCTTTGTTCACGAGTTTCCGTGCTGGCTGGACTACGCTTCTTATCCAAACAATACGGTTATCTCCCTTCAGTGCGTTAGCTTCCCTTCAACCGGACATGCTAAACATTCTTCTTACGGGAACCTAACGTTACGTACGAGGTAGTCGAGTCTTGTTTTGCCTTTTATTGTTTATGTAGATAACACAGAAGCTAAAATATCGGCACATGATATATGTTATATAAAGTTATGGGAGTTCAAAAAAATCCTAAATGGATGGGCGTTCTATGGGGTTAGCAGAGAGTTGATAACCACCGCTACATCGATGCTTCTACTTCCGGGAATTCGCCTGCCCCCTTGAGTCCGATGAGCCTGATGTGTTTCTGACAGGTCATCGGGAGGCGACAGCCTTACAGACGAGGGGCCCTGTAACATCGATATCGAGGACCAAACGACTCTTACATACTCACAGTTTCTTCAACAGTAAGCAGATGTCACGGTCCAATAAACTCTGAAGAAAATATGATTTTGTCTAATATGCCTTTTCATTCACAACAATCAATAACTGAGATGCAACTGAGCTAAGGGTTAGGAAATAGTTACTTGTGTGTTTATTTTCTATTTTTACAGATATGCTTACACAAAGCCTGTGATTCTCAGAGGCATCATTGACAACACAGTAAGTTAATTTCATTTTTGCATAATTTATATCCTTATTACAGTAGGCTTACTTACTCATAGTGAGTTGCTTTGTGATATTTCCAGAGGTTCCAATTCATGTGTTCCAAGTACAATCTTCTTAGAGAGTACAGTGAGAAAACAGTCAGACTGAGCACAGCAAACACACATTCCTACAGGAAAGGTTGGTTCTATCTATCTATCTAAACAACAAAAGGACATCAGTGAAGCATGGTAGATATTGGCAACTTAAAGAAAAACTTTGCTTTTTCTCACACATTTTATTTTTTGTCTGCTCTCTCTGCAGTTGATGTTACCTTTGAAGAGTTTGTTAAGTTCCTGCTGACCCCTCAGTCTGTGGAATCTTTGGGAAGTGGTCAGTGTCTCACATTGATGTACCTTTGTTTGCCATTCAAAAATACATCTATCTATAAAGCAAGAAGCGTCTGTGTGTGTGTGTGTGTCTGTCTGTGGCACGCATATCTCGCTGACCGTTTGTCAGACTGACCTAAGATTTCGTATGTGGCTCGCGCGTGGCACAAAGGTGTGCACTCTCGATTTTAAAGATTTTTGAATGCATATTTCAAAATATGCTTATTTACGTAGGACGTTTATCGCTGCACTGCACTGTTTCCAAGGGGACCAGTTTAAGGGGAGCTCCACCCCATGGATCGTGTACTGACAGTAGCTAGGTCCAGAGAACGGGCTCTGCTAGGTCTCACTTTGATGATAGTCAGTCGCAATTTAAACAGATTACTCGGGAACCGCTTGTGGGTTAAGATGCAAGATGATTATCATGCCTGACCTCAACAATAAAGACTCCCTGTATGCAGTTTGCTTGCATAAAATGATTACTTGCAACAACACGCCAACAAACACGGGTATGTAGTGACCACTCGAATAGCCCAGGCTACTTTGGACTTTCAAGAGACTTTGACTAAAACGACAATTCCGACTGCAAGGTCCCAAATTGAAACGAGCGATAGGCTAATGCCACATAGCTAACGTTAGACAAGTTGCAGACTGAGCGACGGCACTTATCACGCCATTAAACACGGGTATGTAGTGACCACTCAAAATAAAAGTATGTGCAAGCTTTGAATAGCATTAGGAAGTTATTCAGTAAGCTATACATTTAGCCTTAACTCAAAACAGTTGTCATTATGTCATTCTGATCTGTAGAAATGTCACATGCAGCCATGCCTAAATTTATTAGAGGCCACATTAATTATAGGCTAATATATTATAATATTCAGTATTCATTATTGAATGCTTAGCTGGAATGATGTTTCCCTATCATCCTATTTTTAAAGCAGGCATACCTGTGGGCATGTAATTGAGCTAAGGGTTTTCTTCAGGAATGGCATGTTTGAACGGGCACTGCACTAGTATGTTTAATGTGCATGTCAGCCAACAATTTTAGCATTGGCCAGCTTTATGTGACTAATTTCATGGAAGCTGTACTTTTGTGTTCCTTGCGTTTGTTTCAGAAACTCTATACTTCTTCGGAGACAACAACTTCACTGAGTGGCATGCCTTGTTTGCGGAGTACAATGCCCCCCCTTACACAATCCCCTACACCAGCCCAGCATACAGCTTTGGTATAGCAGGTAGAGTACACACTCTTGACTCAGTCTTTTTTAGCAAACACGGTTCTGTTCTTGACCCTCTGTTTCTGACAAAGAGGGAAAAAACATAATCACTTCAATCATGATTCTACTGTCTACCTCAAGCAATCAAGGTGAAGTGATTGTCCTTTTTGCATGCACTGTTATTGTTTGCTGTGATGATTTTCAGATGCTACAGTTTAGTCTCTCTTTTCTCGATCACAGGTCCAGGCACAGGTGTTCCATTTCATTGGCACGGGCCAGGCTATTCTGAGGTCATTTATGGCCGTAAGGTATAGACATATCACTAGTCATTTATCATGAGTGTTGGCCTGGTCAGTCATAGCCTACTGGCTTGTGCCCTTTGCCTTTATTTTGAAGAGTGTGACATTTTCCTCAGCGCTGGTTCCTGTACCCTCCGGATGAACAGCCAGAGTTCCACCCCAATCACACCACCCTGACCTGGGTCAGGCAGTCCTACCCAAGCCTGGGGATCAAACAGAGGCCTCTGGAGTGCACCATCCGACCAGGGGAGGTTAGGACAGATATACACTTTTCACACTACACTATTATTGTTTTTCACCATTAGACCAAATGTGTGTACGTGTGGAGCTTATTTTAGTTCTGAATTATTCTCTATGTGCATGTCTTTTTTATGTTTCTTTAGGTGCTTTATTTCCCTGACCGCTGGTGGCATGCAACACTGAATCTGGACACCAGTGTATTCATCTCTACATTCCTTGGTTAACTTCTCTCCTGTCAAAAATGGGTCCATGCCAAAACTTACTGACGTGTGTGTGTGTGTTTATGAGCATATGGGTCAATGAGAACATGTGTATGTGTGTTATGCAGAACTGAATTGCAAAATAAATTAATTCAATTTATAACCAATTTCATAGCTCTCATTCTTGACATGTGTGGAGGTCATATTATCTGCTTAAAGAATTCACAAACTTACCACAAAATATGAAATGCTGGTCAAGGTTTTATATGAAAATATCATAAAAC
Source organism: Alosa pseudoharengus (assembly GCF_046254945.1). NCBI lineage: Eukaryota > Metazoa > Chordata > Actinopteri > Clupeiformes > Clupeidae > Alosa > Alosa pseudoharengus. Next base: position 26,139,018 of record NW_027468774.1, on the reverse strand, counting down.
AACTATGATACACATATACTGAATTGCATAAATGTCACATTGACAAAGAATGAGCATAAAAACTCCATGCCTGTAGATCACCTTACAGCATATGGATTTATGTGGAAATGAAAGACCACCATCTCATTTACTTGAAAGGGCACTGGCTCTGAAATACAAATTGGCTGTACTTTGAGTGGGACGTTTAGCAGCCCAGTCAGCATTAGGATGGGTAGGTGGTTTATGCTTCATTCAACCTGACTCACCTCCTTAGTTAACAAAGATTGCTACTAAAGGCAATATCAGTCACCAGAATGTGAACATAGATTAGAAATGCGCTCATTGCATAGCCTTGGATGTCCGAGAGATGTCCCTCAGCACAATGATATATCAATCACACGCACGCACACATCTGAGGGGTATACAACAAAGAACAAGATTAGAGGTGTGATGAGCCTAAAGAGAGGTGTGTTCAAATTCAACAAACAGGCCAATTTTAGTGGTGATTGCATTGTTGCTCACCTCTTTTGTTAACAGTAACATTTCAAACAATCTGAAATGTTTACACATGTTTTTTTGTACAAAAAACAAAAAAACATTTTCGCCATGAATGTTCACCTCTGTTTTCCGAATTGGACCATAACTCTTTTTTTTTAAACAACATAACCACTAATCTTGCTAGCTTTATCGTGTAACCCCTGTGTGTGTTGTGTTTGTAAATATTAGGTTGTCATAGCCAGGGAGGTGAGTTCCCTGGTGAGTTTGCCTAAACTGCTCAATTATATAACAGTTCAGAAGGCCTGCTGTAGTGTTGCTGGACATTCCCTTTCACTTCATTTCTTCCAGACCTGCTGGCCTGCAATATAGGTCTCCTGGACCGTCAATGCATCGTCCAACACAACAAAATCTGTAAACACACAAACATACATCTTGATCAAATCTACTATGTGTGTATAAGGGATATACACAGCATACCAGGGAGCCAGAAACACACAGACACAAATACACATCCCGACTGACCTGCATCAGTGTTGAAGTCCAGTGTTCCCTTGCGATGGTCCAGCCCTAATGACTCTGCAGGTCGGAGAGAAGCAGCCTCCAGGGCAGCCTCCACCGAGCAGCCTGCCAACGGTCCACAGACAGCCCAGCTGAAAACAGCTGGTTACCTTTCTCACATGATATCTTACAGGAATTTATTCCCATACTGGACTGCAAGGGACTATCTTAACATAAAGTAAAGAGTTTCCTATAACTATTACACACTAACAATCAAAGATCTTAGAGCAAAGCACTATCGGCGTAGCACTCTAAAGTCCTTGCTAACAAAAAAAGATGTACCAGTACTGTCAGTGTGTGTGCATACATTAATGTGCACACATGCATACAGACAAACACTCACCTGTTGCTTGTCTGAAATGTCTCACACACATGTTCATTGTAGCTATACTACCACACAGTGTTTTGGTCCCTGTAGTGAAAGAGTTATAAATGGTCTATTAATGGTCACATCGATATAGGATGTGATATACTATGCTGGTAATAAGTTTGTATGTTAGAGTCAGGTGGCACAGACCTGCCACATAGGCATGAAGACCCTGGATGTCGATCTGTTGCTGGCCAAGAGTATGGCGACCAGCAGGAAGACCCATCGCTGGAACAGCATCAGTGACCAACACCAACCCTGTAACACACAAAAACAGACTCACACGTTATATCAAGACTGACACATAATAGGAATGCTGTTATGTCGTGCCCCAGGAGCTGTTATATATATGTGTGTGTGTGTATGTGTGTATGTGTGTGTGTGTGTGTGTGTGTGTGTGTGTCCATGCATTTGTGTGGGGGGAGGCTGTCTTATGTTACTGTTGAATGACGAGAAAAAGGGAAGGTCTGCCATGTGCTCCAGATGGAGGATCTATCTGTAGTTGTGCTACCTTAGTTGTGATCAGCATGAGGGCTTAGTGAGAGTATGTATACTGGTAGTTTAAAGAGTGTGTTTCCTTTAGTGTGTATATGTGTGCTTTAATGTAAATGTGTGCATGCGTGTCCACCTGTTGGATGTGCTCGGTGTGCAATACGCAGTGCTGCGGGGTGTGTGTGTATTCCATCAGCAATCATTCCATAGAAAACCCTCCGACCCGGAGGCACCTTGTCACTAGTCAACAATCCCACAATGCCTGGGTCCCGATGGTGAAACTATGACAAGAGGGGTAAACCAATTACACACCAAGCCATCTTTTTGTAAAATCCCAAATACTTTTTTTACAGAGAAGAGGCAAAAAAAGACAGTTCTCTCGCATCTCACAGTAAGCAGAAAACTATTACTGGAAAAATTGTTATGGCTAACTACGGCAAATATATATTGTTTGAGATGGCCCTATGTTAATGTGCCATGACTTACAGGCAACATAGCATTGAAGAGGTGAGTAATGAAGGAAGCCCCCTGAATCACAGCTTCTTCAGCCTGAGATAAGTCAGCCATAGAGTGGCCTAAAGGGACAAAAGGTTCAAAAGCAAAATCCACAAATGTGAGCCTTCAATATGCTGAAACAAATCAGTGTAGAAAATAGCAAAGGGGACTGCCTCTGAGCAACCTATACAATATTAAAAAGGTCAAAAATAGGTCAAACGGCTAGATTAAAGGGACAATTACAAGGCAACAAAGCACACTGAAATAAAATAACAATGGCATCATGGAAGAGTCACCTTCTTATTCACTCACCCACAGACACAGTAATGCCCCTGCGCACCAGCTCCTGGATCACCGGCCCACTGTTGGCTAGCTCAGGTGCCAGTGTCACCATCGCCACGTTATCTAACTTGCCATAGATCTCCAGCAGATCAGTCACCCCTGCTTCAAAGGAGCGCAGGAATTTTGGCGGGTGTGCACCTCTCTTCTCTTCACTGATAAAGGGGCCCTCAAGGTGCACACCTAAGGGGAGAATTACAGACATTGTGGGAGGAGATTATGGCAGAAAATAAAACAAAAAAACAATAAATACACTGTACTAAACCTGGCCTATGCTTTAGTGTTTCTCTCATAATATACTTTGCATTTCACAAATCTCAGAGGGAAGTTGCATGAAGCACAATGATTAAACCCAACCCAAACATTTTTTTAATTTTTTTATGGAAATGCTACACTCGGCAGTAGTGCCAAAGAGAAGATTGAGCTATCTGCGGAGATTAGAAAAAGAGGCAGAGGGTGAAGTTAGTTCCACAATCTTACCAATTACTCCTGCTCCAGAGAGACCTCCATTCTGAACTTCGATCTGGGGAAGAACCTAAGAGTGTGGGGAGTGGGTGAGTGTGTGAGTCCCAGGTTAACTGAATGAGTGAGTCATATTTTCATGTCTGTAACAGGCTACAGCAGATATCTGTGGGTATATGATGACTACCAGTTGCCATGTCATGTTGTCATGGCCTTATATACTGTTATATATACTTATATACTATACTGTTGGGCTCAAATGACATTGAGTGTACCAGCCACCAAGTTATTGCTTTGATGTCAGGAATGTATAAACAAAATGGGTAGAGACTATTCATTATCTGCCCTTAATGAGGAGCCCATTGAATTCCCTTATTAAGTCAAAAAGTGAGCCAGGTACTGATCTGGTGATACCTGGCTGTACACAGATGAAGGTGAGGTAACAAGGGTGGGACAGAAGGAGGTGACGCCGTGTTCAAGAATCTTTTTGGCCACCAAGGCCACGCCTCCACTGATGTCACCACTGGCCAGGGAGAAGTCCACACCATATCCACCTACGAGGGCAAGAAAGTCATTGCATTATCAGTGGTATTCTCATATCCAATCTTTTTATTTAGTGCAGAAAGATGAGTATGAATGTATAAAAGTTTCATAGGAACTATGAGCGCTGTTGTCGATGAACATTTATTGGTATTGGCTTTATTCAGAAGTCTTAAATGGAAAAAAATATATCTGCACTAATGTGAAAGAGCATAGTATGATATAATACGTAGCGATGTATATTTGAGTTTTATTGTTCCTGTCCAAATAAGAAGATATTCTTAGTCAGGAATAGGAAAGTCTTACCATTAATCTGTACATCTATGAACCCTGGGGCAATGATTCTGTTTTCACAGTCAATTCTCATGTCTGCAAACCCTTTCTCATCAAAGAACAGCTTTTCCGGATCAAGAATCTTGCCTTCCCTTACCCACAGGTCCTCCCTAAACATAGAAGCATACACATATTTATTTTACAACTGCATAGATCAACAGAATCTACATAAGCAACCATAGCTTCGAAGATGGCCCCTGCAGGAGAACAGGCGAGCGTGTCTGTACCTCTGTATCTTGTGGTCTCTTAGGATCCTGCAGTTGATAAACTGAGTGATTGGAGCATTTGAAACGCTCTTATTAGATGGCATCCTGAGCGACCAGCCTGGACACAATCACTGACATCAAATAGGGCCTACAGTCGATGATACATGTCATTAGAGAACAACACTGTCTATGAAAGTGAATAGTGCTATTAAAATTTACGATCAATACACACCCAAACGCGAAAGATTGACTTTGACCCCAATGGCAAGAAACGGAACACCCTGGACATTCAAAACATATTAGCCTACTCGTTATAGTAAGGTGAGGTAAATGTAAATGGGAAACAACTACAGATCACCTTTTCATAGGTTACACATTTTGTTCAAAACCGTTTTCAGTGCGACGGGATTTCATAGCGTCCCAAAATCACAGCCTAGTAGAAAATGCATTAGGCTACTTCCACAAAGATAGAAGCTTGTCTTCGGAGGCGACGTGTTGAATTAAACAGATAATATGTCAAACTAGGTTTCATCAAGTCAGACAGGCTAAGGGCTGGCAAGCAAGCCACTCACCTCAAAACACTCCCGGCACGCGCGGATCTGCACAAATAGGAAATGAGGAGAGTCGTGTGTCACGCGCAGAGTCAGCTGACCAGGGGGCGTTCCCTAATGAAAAAATACATAAACACAGCATTCCGCCTTTAGGCCACATATTTGCGCCGTGTTTGAAGGCTGTTAAATGTGTTAAGCCTGTGTGTGTGTGTGTGTGTGTGTGTGTGTGTGTGTGTGTGTGTGTGTGTGGCGCGCGCGCGCCCGTGCGTGTGGGGTGTGGGTGATGGAGGAGGCGTTTTGGAGTTAGTTGACAGTAACTGACAGCTCTCTAAGACAACCACCCCCCTGGTTATGACTCCCACTCACCTGCGTCAGTGACACAAAAGGAACAGACCCCTAGGTCAGTGCATTTTTGCACACATGATGATAATTAGAGAACATGTATTTATGAATAATAGACTAGTGTTATTATGTGTGTGTGTGTGTGTGTGAGTGTGTGTGTTCTCACTGACGCAGACCCTTACAGCAAGAGTTTGCCACAGGTCAGAGGTGACACATTGAGCTAATTGAATAGCTTAATTAAATGTGATGAGTTGCGTCATTTGGCCAATATATGACGGAACAGTGAGGGGAAAAAAGGATCCTCAAACACACACACACACACTCTGTGTACATATTTACACTCTCACACTTGTGATGGGAAGTGAGATATTTTGTTGCATCTCTGCTCCTCTCTAAGGAGTAAATTGCCAGTACCATGCAGTAGTTTTATAAATATTTGGCCAGCATTAACATGTTTACTTACAGTAATATAACATTGTAGTTTGCAAGTAGGCCTTATTTCTCATACAATCCGTTTTTATTAACACAAAATGCCCTGTAGGCTATACCCTAAATGCCTTAACACAGCGGGTCAAATGTATATCGGTTACATTATTAAAACAGGTTTGTACTAATTGAATGAGACTGGAAGTAAAGCTTAATCATTCTCTGACAAATGTTACAAGACATAGCAGGAATCAAAGCCCATGCTTCAAGGGCAATTGGTGGACGATAGAAAATTATTAAGGTAACCAAACTGCACAGTTGCGTCCAAATAAGTTTGAGGTGTTTTTCAAAATTTGGACAACCTAGTAGCCTACATGTATGAATGAAGCAAGTGGCACATTGTATATTGTGATGAACAAAGAGATGTGGTGTCCAAGTTGAAATTCTCAGATCATGAATTAGCATTATGAGCAGACTATTGAGAGCACGTTTATCTTATACAGGAGAACTGATAGGCTACATTTTTTTTTATCAGAAGCACTTGTGCTTTCCCTACTTAGCTGCCTATGTCTTTTTTGTTATTTAATGTTATTGTAAAAATATTTGTCTTTTTTGGCCTGCAAACCAAAAAAGCAATGAGGTTAGATTTGGAATATTTAGATTTAATTTAATTCAAAGGAATGTAATCTAGAAATCTTGGACATTGACAATGATCTTATCAAAGTGGACTAAGAAGACTTGGTGCCCTTCTGTTCTCCTCTGGCGCCGTGTGGGCGGACCGTGAACGAGATCTGTCAAATTTAGAGGGGTACACTCATGTACCTCTGAGAAGCGTCTGAGGACACGCCCTTTCGCTGCTCCTTAAATAAATAAGTGCGCAGCAGAGGACATTATGGGAATCCGTCACGACGGTGGATAAAAGCTTCATTCAATATGTTTTGACATTTCTTTAGGTGTTGAAAGACTTCATTAAAGAGTTGATATTAGGTTTTCTACATTACGTAAGGTGTGGCTGTGGCTAGCTCTTAAAAGTGTCTTCCCAATAACCGTGATTCAGAGAGGTAGTAAGATGCAGGGCGCAAAGACCTGATAAGTTATACAAACTATTTTTAAAATACCAGAATTGTTGGTTTTGCTCAGTCTGCATGTATTTCGCTTTTTATGTTTCATCTGCTTTGGGATTGACAACATGAGAGTTTATATTGCGCTCACGCTTATGTCTTTTACTGCGCGCTTTGGAGTGTCCCAGTATCTTCTGCGGGTGCGTCCATCTCCCAGTGATCACCTGCCCGTGCTGGATCTGAAGGAGGACTTAAACCGCGATGGGGAACCCTCTGAGGAAGATCTCTCTGTGCCAAACCTGAAAGGCAAACTTGGAGACAGTTTTGACTCCACTCGAATGTCTATCGGTCCACCGACTCATGGAAATCTATCCCTAAAACATTCACGCATCAGTCTCACTGGACACATGCCGCGTGAACTGAGAAAGTTGAACTTGAATGACCGCATGTACGGCCAACGTCTCAAAATAAACAAAAGAAACCGTCAGAAATTCCGCAGGTGGCTCTGGGCACACACGTATTGCCCCGTCTTGCCAGTCTGGAAGGACCTCGGGGTGCGCTTCTGGCCACGTTACATCAAAGAAGGACGTTGCACTCGCAAATATTCATGCTCTGTACCAAAGGGAATGTACTGCAAGCCTAATCGATCCGTTCACGTGACGCTTCTTCGGTGGCGTTGCCATGGCTCTTCCAAGCTCCGGCGTTGCTACTGGATCCACGTACAGTATCCCGTAATCTCCCAGTGTGAGTGTTCGTGCTGAACACCATTGGCTGTCTGAAATATAAAACATGTTAAAATACATTGCTGCAGAGCTGACGGTGGATGGTGACTTGCAATAAATGAAGCACAAGAGCCACTATTCCTTGTAAAAAATACTTACTGCAGCATCATATGAATCATATCATATGAATCGGCCTTTAAATGTGTCTCAAGTCAAGATGGTTCACATTACAAAGAAGTTGGGAATGCATGGTGTCTATGTCAATATTTGTTTAGTGTAAAATTTTTAATATTTTTGTAAACTAGGTTCACCTATTGTAATGCATGGTAATCATTGCCATAGAATAATATAGCCAAGTATTCAGTGGGACATGTTGACAATGACTAGACATATTATGTATAGTGCTATTGTTTGAACATTTTCAGCTTTATTGTTCTGTAAATTGAGTCAATCCTCTGTATAGAGTTATGCTGGTATACTAAAACAGCTGATGTAAGATTATGTTTGAACTGCTGAGTTTTCACCTCGATAACCTCATTTAACCCACAAATACTTTACAGCACAGCACAGCAAATATGATATTTTGAGTGCACACCAGAAAGGCATAGTCAGCATTACTGTAATCTTTATCCAATGTGTGTGGTGCATTTAAAACAAGCACTAGTGCACTTACTTTACAATGGAAGTTGTCATGAGTAATTTAGATTATCTAAATAAGTGTATATATTAGTTTTGCGTACTGTAATGCTTTTGTGGGGTGATATGAATATCCTGGAAGTGTGTTATTTATTATACCATACTGAATACATTTCAATAAATGTTATATGGTTTTATAATATTGTTTTGTTCCAAGGTATTTCATTAATTACTGTGGCAAAGCATGATTGTCGATGAAAAATGAAAAATATTCTGAATGTATGTGTGTGTGTGTGTGTGTGTGTGATTTTGTGTCAGTAAATAGTAGATGCATAAATGGATGAAGCTGTGTCTTTGGTCCCACTTGGCTCTCACTTCTGCTTTTGAGCTTGTTTTTCTTTCTCTCCTCCCTCCACCACCATCTCTGTCCTGCCCATTCAGCTGTAACGATGAAG